>NC_046302.1:30693126-31014665 GCF_004115265.2 Rhinolophus ferrumequinum
TGGGGGGAGGAGGTGGTCGGTACTCTGGTAAAACCAGCAGTTTGGTACTTAGGAGTCCTGTAGGAATGACTATGTCAGAACCTTCATGGGGACAGTCCGCTCTGATTGGCATCTTGTGGCCGAGGACGAGCTTCAGCACTTTCCCAAACTTTCCCCTCACAGGCTAACCTGCGGGTCATGGACTGTTTTCATTTCTCTTGGCATATGCCTAGGCCTGGAGTTGCTGGCCACATGGGAACTCTGTGTCTAACGTTTTGAGGAACAGCTGGACTGTTCCAAAGCAGCCACAGTATTTTACCTCCCCACCAGCAGCGCATGAGGGTTCGTGGGCACTTCCTACTTTCCTCTATAATCCCCCCTTTCGCTATTATTACCACTACTGGGGTTCAGCACCTTATCCAGTCTCCCTTCTGCACTCTGCTCCCCTTTCAACTCAACTGCTGGCCATCTCCCAAAGACACACTGCCCTTTCCTGCCTGTAGGACTTTTCCGTGTCCCTCTTTTTTACATGAACCTGCTTCCATGGTTTCCCGATCGTCTCAGATATCATTACAGACTCTCTGCTCCAACAATACTCTCAGGCCCCTGTGACAGCCCACTTCCAACTGTGCTGTATTGTTTTGTGCGCTGTTTGTCTTCCCCATTAGAACACTATGTTTCCAAATATATATTGGCCTTGGAATCGACCCAGCCTTACCACTTGTGAGTTGTCTATATTTAGGCAAGTTACTTATACCCCCAATGCTTCAGATATAATCATTTATAAAATTATTTGTAAAAATGGAGTGATACTCCCTACTTTAAAAGTTTGGTGCCTGGAACACCGACCTCGCCCTAGAAACTAGCCCAGAGGAAAGCCAGGATGTCCATGAAAGCAGAGCTAGGCGGGATGTCCAGTGGAGCCAGAGGAGGATCTGAGAGGGGCCTTCTGGGAACATGGAGGAACCAGAAGGCGCAGGAGGAAAGAGCAGGAGAAGAAAGTAGCAGAGGTGCTTGGCTAGAAGACCAGCCCCGTTTGAGACCTGGACAGGACATGGGCACTGGCCTCTCCCGTCCCCCGCTACGTCCACAGCTGGGCAGCTTCAGCTAGTACCTACCTCACAGACAGCACCGCACAGACGACGGCCTGACCACAGCCCGGATGCCCCAGGTCCACTGGGCTTCACCTGTGCTGTGGGTATGAACTGGTCCCCCCAATACTTCAGCCCCTTTAAGTTCTGAGATGGGTCTGGCTCTGAGGTGAGGGAGCCGGTGGAGGGGAAGGCTGGCTGGCCTGCTTCCTGTCGCTGCTGGCTGAGATAGGGCGAACTCCACAGCCCGTGTTTGGCTTTCTCCCCCTAGCTGGAGGTGATTTAAGCTTGTTGGATTTATATAACATTGGGAAATGGTAAACTGTGTAAATTTGCTATGTTTTCCAGGGACAGTTATTTATGGAGGGACATTCTTAACTCAAGTGCAGAAGTGTTAAATCATTATAATAAATTCATGCTATTCAGACTTTCTTACATTGTAATAAATTCTTTCTAAGCATGAATGAGGAGATCCATGATTCCTCTAACATACCATTATGTATTTCTTCTCAAAATGACACAGCTTACTATATCAACTTGGAGAATAACAGAAGGAGATTTACTGTATTGGAGGAAAAAAAATAGTTGAGTAGCAATGAATCTGAGAAAGGACTTGGGAGTAGTGACCCCAAAAGAACCTCTCCCCGCCTCTCTGCTTGCTTCTTACCCGGTGGTTGGAGCCGTGTGTGCACCCACAGTGGGGAGCGCCTGGCTAGGGGTGCATTCCCAAATCTCCCAGCTGAGTTTCCCAAGAAGCTCTGAGCAGAGCAATGGGGCTAGCGACCCCTGTGGCCTCTGCCCTGTCCCATCAGGTGGACGTGTTGCAGTGGGGCTCTGTCAGAAAGGAAAACTCTCCCCATGATGTGACGTCCCTCACAAAAGCAGCAGTCAGGGTACGGAGCTGCCTGTGTACTGCCCTCTGTCATCTCCTGTCTCACCTCGCAACTCACCAGGATGCTCCCTTGGACCGGAGGATTCATAGCTGTCATCCGATTCTCAAAGCAATCTATAATCCAAAAAGTTCCAGAATCCCTGATCTCCAGGAAAATCGGAAGCGTTTTTGACTGTCCACTCTGTGTGAGGTACAGTCCCTGACCTCCAGCAGCACACGGGAACTGGCTCGAGCTGTATTCAGAGTCCCTGGAGGTCACTGCAGCTACGGAGGCCCGGACAGCAGCTGCTGGCAGGGGGACATCAGTCAGAATTTTCCCAGAAGATGGGACGGTTGACCTGGGCAAAAGCAGGGAAGGAAGCGTTCTCCGGGCAGAGGAACCATGTGTCAAAAGTGTGGAGGCGGGGAGCCCCAGGGAGTAAGCTCCAGGACAACCCTGAATGCTGGGCTGGTCTTTAGATTTGGGAGGAGCAGCAGTGCCCAGTGGAAAGAAACCTGCATGGATCCAGTACTCAGCAACAGTTTACAGTTTCCCTAGTGTTCCATCAGGGGCTTGGGTTCAAGTCCTTGCTCTGCCACCACAGCTGAGTGACACTGTGAAAGTCCTTTCACAAGTCCAGACTCAGTGCTTCTGTCTGCAAAATGTGCATAAACACACGTAGGCAAACTGCCTTGCCTGGCTGACAGTTGAGAATGGGGGCCAAGGAAGCGGGGCTCAGGCACCTGCTGGGTAAACAACTGCAAAGCACTTTACACACGTCGGGTGCTTTTATCCGAAGGCTGGCTAAGGGCAGTGGGCCCCCTGAAGCCTGGAGAACTAGGGATTCCATGACAGCCAGGCAAGGCTCTGCCTGCCAGCTCCCAGCCACGGCTGTCTGCCGTTGCAAGTCACCACCTCAGGCAGTGCTCCCAGTTCCTGCCTTGGCTTCCAGCAGGGCACCCCACTGCATCTTTACCCCCGTTTCAGAACGGCGTTTACCTCCGTTTCTCCCACCAGCTTGGGCTGCCTTCCCAAGAGTCGGGACGGGGTCAGAGCCATCACCTCATCCTCTGTCCAGGGTCCCGGCCACCTCTGCTTCAACAGCCCCGACTCTCCAGAGCCCTGCCTTGAGGACTCAGGAGCGACAGAACCAAGAGCTGTTCTAGAGTGGGGACCCATACCCGAAGCTGTGTTCCACCTGCCTCCACAAGGGGCGCTGTGGGTCACTCTCCGCCCTTCCTTCCCCCGGCCCCACCCGTCTCCACACTCCATCTGTAGTATTTGCAAATCTGTCCCTTCTCTCTTCAGAACTGATGATGTTGTTTTCTTATTTTGCTAATCGTTCTGCTCCTGGCGATGGGACTAGGGATGGACCCCCAGGAGCCAGGGCTAGGTGGCGTTTCCTTAACGGGCTGCAGGCAGAAACCACCGTGGCCTCATCATGCTTCCATGACACCCAATTCTCCTGTGCATGTTGGGGGTTTCTCCTTTCTAGTTCCCAGCACATTTCCAGGGAAAGAAGTGGGGGAGGGGTGGGGGGAACTAGTCCCTGCAATGCCCAGTCCACGAGGCTGACAGCTTTCCCCAGGCTGACCCAGCTCATGCTCACGCTGGCCACATTATTTTTTCAAACATTTTATTTTGAAGTTAGACTTACGGAAAAGTTTTGGAAATAATATGAAGAATTCCTATATACTCTTTACCCATATTCCCCAAGAGTTCACCTTTTAACTCATTTCCTTTATCATTCACTTATTCTCACACATATGTAAACACATATTACTACTTCTTATCTGAAACATTTGAGAGTAAATTGCAGACATAATATTCTTCTTTCCCCTGCATAGTTCAGCATATATTTCCCCAAAACAAGGACATTCTCTTACATAACTACGGTGCAATGGATTCAGAAAATTAACCTTAAGACGGTTGTCATTATCAACCTACAGACCTTATTTAACTTTTGCCAGGTTTCCTTTTTAAGTTTCCTTTCCTCAAATATCCTTTTTAAGAAAACAAAAATAAATCCTAGTCCAGGATCCAACCTCTGATCGTAAGTTGCATTTAGTTGTCATGTGTCTTTAGGTGAGAGCAAACTATTAATATGTATTTTGTAGAATGTGCCCCAGTTTGGATTTGTCTGTTTTCATATGATTGAATTCAGGTTATGCATGTTTAGCAAGAATAAGTGATGCTGTGCCCTTCTCAGTAAATCATACCAGGAGGTATGATATTGGTAGCTATTTCTTTCATTCCAGGTGATGTTAACTTGACCACCTGACTAAGGTGATCTCAGGTTTCTCCTCTGTAAAATGACTAACTTTCCCTCCGTAGTATCGTGTGGGGGAGGGGAGACCTTTGAGACTATGTAAATATTGTTTCTCATCGATCTTTTACCCACTGGTTTCAACATTCATTGACGATTTGGCACATTCATTTAAATCCTTAGTCTTCCTGAGTGTTCCCAGGCCAGTGCTAGGAGATTGGAAAAGGGGACCATTCACTTCTTGTCCTCAGGGCCTTCAGCTGCGGGGGAGGAGGGGGGCACAAGCACAGCACAGAACAGTGGGGACATGGGCCCAGTGAAGTGATCCTCCCTCTGTGGGCAGCAGGAGGTCATAAGAGAGGTGCTCAGTTGGAACTAGAACCCCCTGGAGCAGGTGTACACTGAACTCAGGACAAGAAGAATCTGAATAGTCAGAAACCTGGAATCACATGAGAATCTGTGTTCATAAGCCATGGTTGAGGGCCCCAGTGGGACCCTGTGCCAAATGCCTGTCATCCAGGGAACCCCCAGGGTACTGAGAAGACCGGAACCACCAGGCCTTCTTCTGAGCCCTGGTCAGAGTTGGGGCAAGGTGGGGCAGAGGGGCCCGGCCTGGCATGTGCCAGGCCTGGGGTGCTTCAGAAGGGGCCCACGGGAAGCATTCATTTCCCCCACTCCATACCTCTTCTCACTCTTTCAGCAAACATTATTGAGCACTTACTATGTGCCAGACACTGAGTTCAGTGCTGAAGGCACAAATGCCCTTAAGTAGTTCATTAAAGGGGATGCCTTGAGCCCAGGGGCCTCTTCAGGGCAGCCAGCACTCAGGAAAGGCAGCAAGTGTCTTCTGCCCAGAGTTGAAAGCAGAATAAAGTGGTGGGTAAAACACTGCTGAGTTCTCTAGTTCAGGTGACTCTCACCTCAAGAGCTAGGCTGAGGGCATTCATGGGTCCCTCCTCTGCCTTCTTTCTCCTCCGCTGCCCTTCCCCACCCAGCACTTAGCAGAGAGCTCTGGGCCTGTTGGAGCTGGGCTGACTCTTGGGGACCCAGGACACTTGCTCACTTTGCAAGGAAGGAAACAGGCAGAGAGGGCTGAGTCTTTCCAGGACCGTCAGCTCTTCACTCTTCTGTCCTGTGGTTAGACCATGTGTCTTTGTTTGAGGCTTGAAAATAGTCAGTGAAGAAACTTCCGAGTGAAGAGACGTTACACACGTGCGTGAATAGGCAACCTCTTGCAATATAATAGATTAAAAGTGTGGAATTTGCCGTGGCCGGGGGAAGGGCTGGGTTCAAACCCCAGCTCAGTCACACCGCGTGACTGTCAGCACACCACTTAAGCGCGTCTGTAAAATGGGGTCCAGGGTTGTTTGGGAGGCTCACTGAGGTGCTGTCAGTGTCTGGGTGGCGAGTAAGTGGATTGTTTTTAAACAAGGCCCCGTGTCTTCCCAGCATACTCCCCGTCTACCTAAGACATCTGGTGGTTCTTCAGAAGGTCTGGGGGCCTTTGTTCCTCCAGGCCCCACTCCCGCGGGATCTCTTGAGCCCCTGCTCATCCTCCAATATTCCACCCAGGTGTCTCCTCCTCCCCAGTCTGCGCTACTTGCTGCCCTCCTCGGGGCTTTCCTGGGCCCCCTGCACAGTTCTACCACGTGATCCCGCAGTGGGCTTTTACTGTCAGGGAACCTCATATGGGGGTGAATGTAGCTGATTTTGAATCTAGGCTCCATTCCTTTCTTGCAGTGTGACTTTGGGCAAGTTACTTACCTTCCCCAAGTCTCTGATTGTTCATCTGTAGCGTAATTCTGCACTTTGCAGAACTACTTCCACGATTAGAGATGACACCCATAACACACCTGGCACTGTGTCTGGAAGGTGGCTACTTGTGCACTCTCTTCATCACTCCACCTCAGTCCTTTGCACAGTGCTGGTGTTTGGTACGTGCACTATAAATATTGGTTGAGCAGGTTAGGGAACACATATACTCCCTGTCCCAAGGAAATTTTCATTTAAAAAGCAGAACTAACTAAGTGAGGCCCAAGTGGAACCCAAAGAAAAAGTCCTAGCAGTGGGATCCAAGGCCCTGAGCAGACGTGCAGTGCAGGGGGGCCGGTGTGTTGCGTCAGCCCAGAGACCCTCATGCTGGTTCCCAGGGGCAGCCCATGCAGCCCACACCCTGCCCATCATGCGGGGTGAAAAAGAACCACAGTCGCCCTACTTGGAAGTCCCTCTTTGGACCCCAAGAGGAAGAGGGAGACAAGGTTGCCAGCACCTGCATCCACTGGATTTCCTGCCACCCCAGTGCCCATGGCCCCGAGCTGGGCCCCAGGAGGAGGTAGGGAGAGAGGGACAATGGCCAACGTGATTCACATGGAGACTCGAGACGCGAGGAACCAAAGCTCAACCGGAGGAGTACAAGGCCTTCAGAAATGGCTAAAATTGCTCCTTGGTTTTGAGTGATGGAAAACCACTTTGCATTCATCTGAAGAATTTGCTTCTAGTTTTTCCCAGAGTTCAGTGTACTGGGGAAAACAGAGCTGACACAGCTCAAAAGGTTTCTGAACTTCAGGTCGCTGCATAAAATGTTAATAGATATTACGTTTATTTCAATTTAATTTCCTCTCCTTGTTAATAATAAAAGCTAAGTGGCTCTTTGGGTTGTTTCTCTCTCCTTCCGTGCTCTCCCTTCCGTCCTTACCATCAGCAAGTGTGACTAGGCAAGGAGAAGGATGGACTTAGTAGCAACATGTTTTGTAACTCACCTTTAAGAAGTTCAGTTCCAGCCCAGATAATCAAGGAGAGAGAAGGGAAGAAAAGGACTGGTACCTAAGCCAATATAGATGATGCCGTTTCTTAAAGGTAAAATTGGAATTATTGAGAGAAAAAAATGTGAGAAGAAGGAGGGAAGAGAGATAGGAGATGTGAAATAAGGGTTGGAGGGAAGCAACTGTGCAGGGAATTTGCAACCAAGCGCGACATGATGTAGAGATTAAGAGAACAGCTTTGCAGACAGATCTGGGCGTGCACCCTAACTCTGGGTCATCTCGGAAGGACTTCACCTCTCTGGGCCTTTTTCCTCATCTGTAAAATAGAGATGATGACACGTACCTCAGAGAATTAGATGAGATTATAATCAGGCAGCTCTTATCACAGTATCCACCTCAGAGCAAGCACCGCATGAGTGATAGCTGCATACCCATGCCTTAAAGGGAAGAGCCCAACTGGTTAGAGTGTGACTTGAAAGGGCCTGATTCTTCTTCTCAGCCAGTGGGGTGCTGAGCATCCCCGGGCCTGGCCGAGACTCCCATGGGCCAGCTGTGGGAGCCTGGGCACGTCACTAGCTGGTTCTGGGTCTCCCTACGGAAAAACGATGATAGCTGAGTTCCTTACACCAATGAACCCCACATCTATACACTAAAGACCAGGGTAAACAAACACAATGGGTAACACTGGATGGAATGGGTGGCTTGATTCAGGGCTAGGAAGAAGAGTTTTCATTGCACACTTTATCATAGTTTTTGAATTCTGAAATACATGAGTGTTGCCTACTCAAAACAATAGATAACATTTGTAAACTGCAAAGACCAAATTAAGATGCAGCCTGAGGCCATATGAACCAGGAGGCGGATGGCTGCAGACAGTAACCGCAGTGGCCTTCGGAATGCTCTTGGAAGAAAGAAAGGACAAAGAGAGAGGCAGGGGTATAGGCGCATCAAGTAATTGGGGTCCCCGGAAAAGAGTGGTGAGCAGTGAAATACAGCGGTGTGTGCACCTCAACATGACAGGAATTCTCTGGGCATGTCACTGGCTGACTGGACTTAAGAGAAAATGACTTGAAGTGGCCTGGTGTCAAGTTCAAGCTTGCCTCGGTTGGGATGTGAGTTGTCAATGGAATCGAACTAAAGAAAGGGAAGGAGGAGGGGATCAGACCCTGAACTATTATTCATGCATAATATCTGTCCTGTAAAGGAATTTGCAACTCAGAGAATTCTTGGGGTGGGATGTGGCTGTGTGTGGCTGTATCTTATTTACTCCTCACAGCACTTGGGGGTGAGGTGTATTATTATCCCCATTTTAGAGATAAGGAAACTGAGACTCAGAGAGGTTAAATAACTTCCAGAGAAACACAGAAGGTATGTCAGAGCACTGGGATTTGCATCCCAGTTTACCAGCAAAGCCCATGCTTTTTTCACTCCAATGCACTAATCTCCACCCTCCTTCTGGTCTGGGCCAATCCTGGTCAGAACTCCACAGAAGGTGCCAGAGGACTGGGGGTGCTCACAGTTTCCTGAGGAGATGAAGACTTAGGCTAGCAGGAGGAAAGAGGCGGAGGAGTGGCGAGGAGGAGCCGGGTTGCTGGTGCTGGCTGCGCAGACTTTCACCTCCCTTACTAGCCAGGCCACGGAGTATCTGGGGGTGTTGAAGGCCAGAGACTGATGGGAGGGAAAAGGGCAGGTAACCAGAGGGAGGACAGCTTAGAGAAAGAGAGGGAGGGGCGGTAGAGAGAAGCGGCTATAAAGGAAAAAGCTTACGCTTGCACATGCGTATCTGAGGGCAAGGAGACGTTGGCTCTGCACTTATTCCAAATGTGCTGTTGTTACTTCAAAAGCATTTCCAGGAGACCTACCTCTTTGGAATGTGATTTCAGTTGTTGTTTCCTTCCTTCCTTAACTCATTCATTCAGGTAGGCAGTGCATCAACACTGAGCGAGGATCCAACTGCCAAGGGTGAATAGTCTCTGGAAGGTGGGACAAATGGTAGCTAATAATTTTTATTTGGGGCAGATTCCATTTCTGGAGACAGACAAATGGCATTCACATCAAGTCTGATACTGTCCCCTTGGGCGAGGCTGGGCCCCTGAGCTCACGTCCCAGATGGCCCTTGGGTTCAACCCGGGTGTAATTCAAACATTGGCTCTGTAGACCCCTTGCCAGGAGGAGCTGCAGATTTGCCTGGCCCAGCAGCAGCAGAACTTGAAAGGTGGAGGACTTGGGGTCACTCGTGGGTGGGGAAGCTCTGGGACCGTCTGTGTCTCATTGTACTGGTGCTGTGTGTGCAGGAGTGGGGGAGATCCAGCTCAGGATAGGGAAAAAATCAGATCTTTATAAAACCCCAGGAAGAGATGGGAGCTATTAACTGAAAGTTCTCAGTGAACATATTTTTTGTACATTAGCATTGCACAGAAAGGAGAGAAGGGTGAGAAGAAAAAAGTGAGAGAGAAGACAAGAGTACAAAGGGGGTAGGTGAAGAGCAGAAAGGCTTTTGAAAGTGCTGCTGGAAGGAGCCTTGCGGGAGGCCTGGGGCTCACCCCAGGAGCCGGGGGCCCCCTTGGCTAAGGCTGGGAGGTCGCAGTTCCCCCCATGCTGCCGCTGCGGCTCCTTGCTGCTCAACAGCCTTAGACATCAGTGCAGCAATGAAAACACGAGGGGAAACTAAGTATCTACCAATGAAATGACTTGATATCTGGGATTTGCTTCAAAAGAACTCAGGAGTTGATGCATGTTGACACTAGGTGATGGGTCCAGGGGAGTTCTTTAGGCTTGGATCTGTACTTTTTATTAAGTTTGAGATAAAAGGTTTATAATAATAAGTCTCTTCAAAATAGGGGAGCTATGAATGAATTACACACTGCAGGTACAATAATAGCCGAGAATATAAGCTATAGAACATAAGCAGAAATTGATGAGAATTGTGTCTTGGGTTTTCTTAAATGACACTGCAAACCACGGGTTCTTAACCAGGAGTGATGGATGAGCTGCTGGACCTCCAATCTCTCTGTAGTCACGTGCAAAGTGACCTGACAGTTTTCAGCAAGTTTTCAAAGAATCTGACTTTCCCCCACAGGTTAATAAATTGTATTCTCTCTTAAATGCACTGCGCATACATTAGTTACTTGGTGTGTGGTTTTTAAACAGAGGGTTTATTTTCTAGAACTGACATATTCACATCTAGGCCCCGTGTTTTCATCCCTTCTCTTTAGTCAAACTTGCCTGTAACAGAGCACAGCTGGCTGGCCTGCTTCACAGCCCAGGACCCCGAGACACCCATAGTGGAGGCGGGGAGGGCTGTGCCAGAGAGAAGGGTGCACAGTGGGGAGGCGGAGACAAAGGAACAGAAGCTGTCTGGGAGGCCAGTGAGGCCCCTTAGGGTCTGAGACAGTGACAGGAGGAAGCGTTGTTGAGGTTCGTCATCCTCTGGCAGATTCATTGGTTTAGTTGCAAATGTCCAACAGAAACTTCGGTTTTGAAGAGTCTGAGGCTTAAAACCCAAAAAATTCATTAGAAAACACCTTTCTATTCCTTATACGGTAGCATAACACCCAGTCTGATCTCATGCCCTTTGCAGTGAGTTCCACCAACAAGCGCAGGGCCCCACCGGCAGGGGCAGAGCAGGCTGTCGCCTGGGCTTGCAGGCTGGAGGGCAGGGGAGGTGTGGGGTAGTTCAGTGGACAGTGAGGCTCTCATCTGGGAACCATCGCTACATTTAAGTCAAGGCTTGAAGTCCTGTCCCGTTTCCGAAGAGTGAAGGCCAGCTAACTTTTCACAAGCGAGTGGGAGAAACAGGGACTTGGCCCTGGCCCTGGCCAAAGAGATGAGCTTGAACACAGGGTCCCGGTATTGCTCTGTAACTGGGGCTCTGAGCTGCTCTCCACCACTCCCCTTCAAATATGGGTGAGGGCTGAAGCCATTCCCCACTCCAACAAGAGTGGGGCACAGACAAAGACTTTCGTCTCTCTGACCAGGCATCTGAAACCATGCAGCTTCCTCACCCCTTATGTGGAGGGAAAAGGAAACCCTAGGTGGGAGTCTGCCTATCCCTGGAGCAGTCTGCAGGGCTGCAGGCTGGGGACCAAGTGTGCGGAGGGAACACTGAGAAAAAGGTCTGTCCCAGGAGGAGCCTGATGCAGGCTTGTGGTGGGGGTGCATCCGTCTGGGCTTTCACCTCAGAAGCTGCCCTGTCCCCTTCGCCTCCCCTCCCGTCCCCCGTGTCCTGGTTCACGTCCCTCCTCATTCTCTGTTCCTCATCCTGAAACACCTTCCTTCTCAAACCTCCTCTGGCCTTCGGGGCTTGGGCATATCTCTCTGTGTCATGATGGAAACATGTGCAGCACTCCAGGAAGCTGCTCCCTCTATACCCGCCTCCCCATCAGAACCCTGACTCTGAGGGCGCCATCCAAGAATCCTGTTTCCTCCCCCCATGCAAACTGTCAACAAGGGGAAGGTACAGGAATCACAAGCAAAATGCTTGGCAAGTTTTGGGTTGTGTCCTCATCATTCTTCCTTTATTGTGGTCCCTGCCTCCACCGCCTCCTGCCCTACTCAGGTCTGGTGGCCTTAGTTTCGTCCTGTCAGGGAGGAAAGGGGCACTTTCAGTTGTGTTTGGGCACCGTGCGTGACCACCCCTGCCCAGGAAGCAAGAGAATGGGTTTGCAATGGAGACTTTCAGAGATACGTACCAGAGGAATTTTTCTAAGTGTGGAACTGGACCTTGTTTTACTGCTCCCATCACCTTCCAGAAAGCGCTCCACACTGCTTAGGCTCTAAATGAGGGCTGCAAACAGATTCCATAAAGAGAAGGACCAAAGCTACTTCCATGGCCACCTTTGGGGCCACAAGACACAGCTGGCCAGATTGTGAGAAGCACAGACCACCGAAAAAGTTTTTTTAAACTGTGCTTTATTTAGGGCTAAGCTGGAGAAAGCGTCATCCAATAGTTACAGGTTACAAGGAGTTTTAGGGAGTTGAGTGTGAAAAGAGCAGTTGTACTGAACTGCAGCTGTTTTTTTTTTTTTTACAACATCTGGACATCCTAAAAGGAGGAGCCAAGAGGAAGAAAAAAAAATTTAAATAATAATTAATCAACAAAACAGAAAGAAAGACAGGAGGCCTGAGAGGAACCAGTTGTTCTTCTCAAATAAAAAAGGAAAAAAATGGTAGGTCCAAGAGCCCCCCGGCCTCCAGATGAATTGGGCGTCAATGAAAGGAGGGATTGAGGCAGAATGCCAAAGCAAGTCTTCCCAACGGTGCAAATAAATTATAATAAATATGTTATACTTTAAAATATATGTGTTCTTAAATAATTCAGTGTTTTTTTCTGATTCTGAGTTTTTTAAGCAATGTCTTTTTTAACTGCTCTAAAGTCATTTACCAAAGATAAATATCGTGCTTTCATTAAATAGTTTCCTTGTTTTTTTCTCTATCATTACAATTAAAAGTCCTACAAAATATGCAAATTTATTTACAGAAAAACAGAGCCGGCATCATTTAAACATCCCTGTTTTTCAAAATTCCTTGTAAACAGTTTCAGAAATTCTTCAAAGATTGTTTATTTTTCTCTCTCTTGTTTAAGGTTTTTGTGTGTGTGTGTGTTGTTTTGTTGTTTTAAGATGAAAGTTCCCAGGTCTCCCTTGCCCGGAAAGTCTCTGGAGCAAGCATGGAAGGCGAGTGAAGCGGAAGGTGTCAGGGCTTGCGGAGAGCGGGCGAGCGCGCAGCTCCCGGGAGCGAAGCGAGGCGAGACGAGGCGAGGCGAGGCGAGGAGGCGAGGCGAGGCGAGGCGAGGCGAGGGCGGCTACAGCGGGCCTTCTGGCTGATGGCGCGGCCTCCACCGGCAGTGGGCAGCCAGGAGCCCGCAGGTCAGGGCAAGTCCGGCCTGGCCCTCGGGGTCAACGGCGTCGTCCGACAGCACTCGCGGGGACAAGGGGTTGATGCTCAGTCTAAACTCTACAAAAGTACAGTCCTACAACATCTGGGATTTTAGCAGTAACGCTAACTTCTATAGGTTTTTTTTTTCCTTTTTTATTTTTTATTTTTTTATTTTTTGCTTTCCTCTAATTTTTCTTCTATTATATAGGTATTTTAAACTTCTCCTTTTTAAAATTCTGTACAACTATTATGATTTTTAAGAGGGGGAAAAGTTAGAAGCATTTACAGACTTTTCACAACAAATATCTTGCCTTATAAGTCCCTTTTCTTCCCCTCCTTGTTTTCTCACACTTCACAGTTAATGAGTTTTAATATTTTTGTTGCTTTCCCCAAATATCCACCAACTTGTTTATCTCAACAGCTCCAACCAGACATATAATACAGAAAACCATAGGAAAGTGTCATAGACTTGAATGAGGGTAATCAAAGCGCCTCTCAAAGTATCAAAGAACTATTACCTTGCTGTTTTAAAAGCATTGAAGCATAATTTTTTTCCTTTTTTTATGGTTTTGTTTTTTTTTTGTTTTTTTTTTAATTTTTTATTACTTTTTTCATAGAATCGCTCTAAGCTGTTTCAAGAACAGCCAGAAGGCAGGAAGGAGGTTCTCCTCCGTTCCCCCTCTATTGGACATAGAGCTACACATCTGCAATAAAAAGTTTGGTCCTTTGGTCCCTAAATAGCTAAAGGAATGACAGATAGAGATGCTCGGTGGCGACCTCCCAGCCGCCCCCTGGGGACCAGGTCCCACCACACCGCTTGCCCCAGCCTGCCTCAGGCGCCCACGGGCTGGAAAAGCCCCGGGGATCGGTAAGCAGCGTCTCTTCCCAGTTCCCAGCCCTTCAGCCTCCCCATCTGGTCGCAAGTTAGTTTGTTTTAAAAGTTGCCTTTTTTGTTTTGTTTTGTTTTGTTTCCTCATTTTTCTTCATCTTCTTCTTCTTTATGTCATATGTATTTTCCCCCAAACACGTGCCCTCTGAACTCCACAGACGCTATACTTTCCTTGAAGAAATGTTACAGTCACAGAGAGTGTCTGGAGTCCTCAGCTTGATTGATATTGGCTGATATGTCAAAGGTGTCATCCAACAGTTCTCATTTATAAATAGAGAGAGAGAGAGGTTTGTTTTTTAATGTAGCCCATTCAGCATCCTGCCCTAAAATGAAGAAAATCAGGGCTGATTAAGCCAAGAGAGGAAACACAAAATGCATCCAAACACCAAAAGGAACCTGCCTGGGGGTTAGGGCGGGAGCTCTGGGGGATGGTGGGAGGGAGGGACAAGACCACTATGAGAATTAGTCATGATCATGATACATAAAGAAGAAATTGACTCTTCTATTCCGAGTAAGAAACCACTGGGATATCTAGTGGTGATGCTTGTAACTGAGGTTTAGTTGTTGGGAGAGGGGTCTCGATTTGGGTTCCTTTAGAGTTCTGGATTAGGGTATGGCTCAATCTAAGGGAAGAATTTGGGACTGTGGGATATGAATTCATAATTAAACTGATCTCTGAGGGCTCTAGCCCAGATACAATATGTATACAGAAGCCTAGCAAACAAGACAGCAAAAATCTAGCAGCCCAGCCCACTCCTCCCCCGCGTGAGGAAAAGAAGGAAGAATGATCCGTGACATTAATTTTGCTGAATCCTTGCCCAGTTTCCAGCCAACTGCTTCTTTCCCAAAGTAACTATTTGCGAGGCTATGTATATATATGTATATCTGGATATATGTGTAGAATATATTTACCTGCACATATGTGGCTATACATGGATATGTGTGTATGTATATGCATAGATACACACATACACACACACACACACACACATAATATTTTTCTCATACATGCCAGGAAATTTAGAGGAAATTCAGAACTTCAAGGGTGTGGATGGGAGAACCTAAAAGAAGTTAGAACAAATCTAATCATCAAACAAATTAACTCAGACGGTTCTCGATTTTGTTTTGAATGGTGGATTTTTGGTGTTTTGTTTTGCTTTTAAGAAAAAAAATCATGATCTGACTAGAATCAAGAGGAGAATGCTTAATCATTGTGAATTAACAAATGAGACTCATCTCCATTCTAGCAAGCAGCTTCCACTTATACATGGGGGTGACTGGTTACATCAAGAAAGTTAGAACTGCAAAGCCCCCAGTTGAGGGGACAACGTCATGCGTATATCAATCCATGCTGGCAGGTTTTTCACACTGTTGATTCAACAAACAGCAAACCGTACACAGCAGTCTAAACAATTACAACACCAAATAAAATAATAATAAAATTAAAAAACACTTGTCAAGGACCCTTTTTCAGTTGTAAACAAAAAGGTGCATTTTGCTTTTGTCAGTACTGTTTTTTCCAAACCAACCAAAAAACCCTCCCAAAACCCCAGTCCCCCACCTTCCCTCCCCACATTTAATTTAGCAGAAGTGGCTACAATACAAACCTTACAATTGTTACCAGGCTCTCTCTCTCAGAGGCCTCTGGCTTTGTACTCTAGTTATTTTAGTTTAGAATTTTTTTTTTTTTTATCATTCTGTTACTGTAGAGATTTCATTTTTGTTTTTGTTTTTCCTTTTGAAGTGAGATTTAAAATGGCCTAACTGGAAAAAGACCAGACCTAGGAAAGTGTCAATTGAAAAAGGCCCCCAAATTTCTAGAAAAAAATAAAATCACAATATTTTCAAGTGCAAGTAAATCAACCACGCATAGATATTTTTAAGATGTTTTCCTTATTTTTAAGAAAAAAAATAATGCTTTGCACAGTTAAATGATCCCATGTTCGATAATTCAGGAATTCATCTTTATTTTTACTACTTTTTTTTGTGCTTTTGTTTTGTTTTTTTTCTCTATGTGACATCTAAAGAAGCATAAAAAACGCTGAACAAGAAAAACCAAACAACAGAAAGTAAAACCACTGCAAGCACCAAGAACGAAACAAAAATGAGCACAGCAAAAAAGATCGTGGCAGCACAAAAGTCAAGAGAATGCACGTGTGATCATGACTGGCCAATCATCAACTGATACAACATCCAAGAAAAACGCTCCAATCACAGCACCTCCACGAAACTTGACGGCAATTGTCATGCAACCGATTCTTAGCCTTGTTACATGACGCCATCATGTCACACTGTGAACTTTGAGTTGATTTGAACTTACGGATGGGGGACTGTTTTCTCCACTCTCATGTGATTACGTGAACTTTATTCCTAGCTCAGCGCGAGACTGTGGTGGATTTGACTGGCCCTGGTTGGGTTGTTGGAATTTGATTGAATGACAAAAGAAGAAAAGATTTATATATATATATTTATATATGTAGAGAGAGAGAAAGAGAGAGGGGACAAGAGTGTGGGCAATGGGGAAGGAAGCAGTGGGGCAGGGCGGGTGGGGTCAGGGAGTGTGGGAGGGGAGGGAGAGTTGGGTGGAGGGTGAAGAAGGGCAAGGAAGAAGTTAAAACAAAATTAAAAGAAAAAATATTTATACAGCACCAGACCACAGCATCAATCTAAAAGCTCTGATGAGAGAACAGCAGTCAAATCATAAGAGAACTGAAAAGAACTCAAAGGATGGAGGAAGCTGGCAGACAAAAGACATGGGCACAGCAACACACACATACACACACAGTTGTTTATGCAGACACATGATACACTGTGAACAGTAGCAGAACCTCACACAGGGCCACTAAGGGCATCCATCATGCGTTGGGGGAAGGGGGGGCATGGGCGGTTTGGCGAGGGGGCCAGAAAAAAATAAAACAGCCCCTCAAACCACCTTGGCCGGCAAGCAGATCAGGGAGCACGGTCTCTGCTTTATATCACCCTTGATTCTTTCTCTCTCCCCCAGGTGCCGAGCTCTCCTCACCTCCCCAGCCTTCTGTGGCTTCAGCCTGTGGACCAGCAGGGGGAGCCTGTCAGGGTGGCCCTGATTTGCCAGGTAGGTCAGAGGCTGGCTAAGGCGACTCTTGTAGCCATGGGGTCCATCCCTGAGACACTTTGCTGTCATAGTACAGTCCACATTGGCAGCCACTCAGCCCTCCCCCTCTTCGGGCTCCACCTTGGCCACCACCCCCAGAGAAGGGTGTCTCCACAGCACAAGCACCCACTGTGTGATGTTATGCTCCTCTCCCCTTCCGCTCTGCCTCAACCCTCTTCCCTCAGAACCTTCAGGAAATGAACACATTTAGTTTTCAGCTTTAGTGTAAGTCACATCAACAGCCTTGAACATCTATAAACACACGTGGGCTGGGCACTACTGACTTCATTTCATGATCACCTGACACCCTTTGCTGTGCCCCCAAGGTGGCCCACGTGACCGAAGTGAGGCTGCTTCTGGGCACACATAAGGCCACACGGAAGACTGCAGGGCGCCCTGCAGCCTAAGGAACACAAACAAGGACAGTCCACCAGAGAGGGCCCCTGGATCTCCAGTCTCTGTCGCTGTCACTTTTGCTCTGCTGAGCTCGCCTACTCCACCTCGTCCTCCTCCATCCCTTTACACCCCCAGCCCCCCCAGGTACAGCTTTCTAGACTGACCCGTCTCACCGGCCCTGACCTGCCTTCTTTCCTGATGGAGCCCTAAGTGGCTGACGCTGGGTTCCCCTCTCTGTGGAGCATCATCAAATTACTTGCTTGGCCTTTTCTGCTGCACCCTTCACCCTTTCATGGTCCCTTGCCCCCAGCCAGGGAGCCGGGAGAGGGGGTGTCCTAACCCTCTCCGCTGCAGTCCTCAGGCCTGTGCCAGAGCCTATACACCAGGTTTATCAGCAGGGTTTCTAATCCACTAGGCTTCTACTCTCCACTCCTTCCTTATTTTCCTTTAGGGAGCGTGGAAGGGAAGACAGGGGTCTTGAAATGTCACTGTGCATAAGCTACGAAGCAGCTGTGAGGTGGCGATGTTAAGGCCAGATCCGGCCTCGGGCGCGGCCTTCACAGAAGAGCTCCCAGCCCCTTCTCCTCCACACACCCCTGCCCTGCCTGGCGGTCCACGCTGGGGTCTTGCTCTTCCAACAGCACTTCTCCCTTACTCAGACCAGGGCCCATCTGCACGCCCACCAGGTCCTGACGTGCCACCCTCCCCTGCATTACCAACCCCTCCTGGAAGAAAGTCCTTAGACCCACCCAGGAGATCCAACTGGCAGATCCCTTTGGGTGGGACAAGAGGCCTAAGAACAGAGGACGGCAGTGCTATCAGCTGTTGGCTACAGCAAGTGCAACTAAGGGACCTTCCGGGGACCCCCCCTTCCCCCCCAGTCCTGAGCACTTCTCCTACTTTACCCCCTCTGCTGTGTTCCTCTGCCCACCCAGCTGCCCTCCAGCTGCCCTTCAGTGCCTGGCACCATCCTGGGTACTGGGGATTCAAGCTGGAGTGTCACGCAGCCCCTCCTCAAAGCTCAGTCCAGGAAACTTTCTCATACATACTCTCATCTCTTCCACACGCCTGGCCCCGGCCTACAAGCACACTCTTATACTCACTCAACCCCTATGGAGCTCCCCGGCGTTCTGCACGTGAGCAGCTGACTACTCTCTTCATTAGGGAACCGCTGTACCTCTGCTTCTGGGGGACCCCTTCCCAGCTACCCTCCTGAAGAGCCTCACAGAGCACAGCTCAGTGGTGGCAGCAGGGTCACCCACCAGCATGCGGGAGTTTGAATTAGGCCTGGGACGCTCCAACTCATGACCTGGGTGAGGAAATGATGGTCAGACTGAATCAATTCCGAGAACAGGTCCTGATCGCAGCAGGGCTCTGACCAGGGAAGGCCCAGGCCCAAAGCCACCGCCTAGCCCAGCAGGTCAGACCCACAAAGCACAGAGCAGACACTGCAAACGCACTCTCAGAGCCGAAGCCCAGGGCCCAGAAGGGACAGGACTCCCACAGGAGTCAAATAAGATGCTCGGTGTGTCATCCAACCCAGAGCCACCCCCAGCTGGGGACCCAGCGCCTACTAGGGAGCTTGGTAGCGGGACAAGGGACTCAGGTGTTCTAGCCACTAGCTGTAGACCTGGCCTCGTCCGTGTTTTTGCCTCCTCTTCCTGTCTGTTTCCTTCCTCTTAGTTTCCTGGTAAACATTTCTTGGAGAAACTGCCATCTTAGCATAAGAAAGCACATCCAAGCAGCCAGAGGGGCAGGGGCAGCAGGAAAGCCAGGAACCCGGGAAAGAAGGCGAGCTACCCTCTCAGAAGACCCAACCCCAATCTCTCCCACCCCCCAGGCTTCACTTTATGGAACCAAAGCCCAACGATGCTCCTCCCAGCTCCCCACAGCTGCCCTGTTAGGTCCCCTCTCCTTCCCCGGACCTGTCACACTCTCATTCGGACTTGACCTTGGCCACCAGGCCTGCTGACTTCCACCTTCACCACTGCGGGTGGCCAGCCCTGACCCTGGAATCCCCGTCCTTGTCCCCTCTTTGCTCCTAGGGGTGGCTTGTCCCTCGGTCCCTGCTCAGGCTAGCCCTGCCCTTCTGAGCACCTAGGACTTACCATTTCTAAACACCATTGATTAGCGTGTAAAATTGTGCGGTATTTTAGCCGCTTTTGCATGCTGTTTCTTCCCTGGTTGGCAACTTGCCAGTGGTCATGTCCCACTGCAATCCCCAAGTCTGCCTCTCATCTTAGCACCCTCCTTCTGTTACAGCTTCTAATAGCCTTGGGGCGGGAAGCTTGGAAGCACTATGTGAAAATGCCGTCAACATGGAGATTAAAGGTCAACATTATTATAGAGGTATGGCACATCATAGGTTTTTTAGAAGACAGCTTAATCGGGAGGATGTAGTCAGATGGTTGATACCTGAGAAGTGAGATGTCATGACATGTCCCCTCTGATACTCAGGACACTCTGGGGTGGGAGGGTTGGGGTGATGACAGCAGTGGGGGTTTATCATTCTCCTTACTTGAAGGGGTTAAGAGCACAGCTTCTGGAACTAGACCCCTGGCTTCAAATCATGGCTCTACCATTCAGTAGCTGATGGGCAAGTGACTTAATTTCTCTGTGCTCCATTTGTAAAATGGGACTAATAACACTACATACCTTATAGGCAGTTATAGGTATATACCTATATCTTATAGTTATTACCTATAAGAACTGCACCTCACGAGTGATAAACACTATGTGAAAGTCTGTGGTTCTCATCTTTCTGGCCTTTGTATTCTCTGGTGGAACAACCCACTCTGCTGTCTAAACCACTCATCTGAAGCCCCCACCCCAACTATGACTGTCAGCTGGTTCTATCTTGAAGGCCACTTGTAACCTTATGTCCCAAACAATAAACCTGCTTTCCTCATCCCTTCATCTGAGAATTTCTCTGACCTCAAGGTTCTATCGTTGCTTGGGTTTTAATTGCATCGAGGTCTAGGAGGCAAAGACAAAATGCTTGCTTGTGGGGGAGCCACAAGACACCCACAGGGGCATCTCACAATCTCAGGGCATGACCCTGGAGCATGACCTCTCCTTAAAAATCCTCTGATGCCTCCAACCCTTGCCTTCCTTAGTGAATAAACTGAAGCCCAAGAGGGGAAGCACCTTGACCCAGCTCGTGCCTTAACGTCAGACCTAAGCTTACTGAAGAGAAAGTAGAAAGTGTTCTACATCCAGCAGTGGCTGCTTTCACTAAACCATCCCTCTCCTATGGACAAGCGCCCACCTGCTGGCTGCCTCCTCGTGGCTGCGCAGAGCCAGAAGCTCCATGCAGGCAAGATGGCGACCCATTCATCTTGTATCCCCAGCCCTGAGCCCACAGGAAGGTCCCACACTCTGAATGAACTCGAGTATCTGTATCTTCATCCAAGCCAGAGATGGGCAGGGTGGGAACTCAGGAGGCAAGAGAGGCACTTTTCCGACCTTGCGGAGAGAGGAAGCTCAGTAGCCTCGGAGAGAAGGTGAGTGCTGCTGCTGCTGGATGGCGGGTATCCTGCCGGCAGCAGTGGGATTTGAAGGTAGACAGGAAAACTGGAGACCTCCTTCCCAAACTCCAGACTCGGAACCTCCACTAAAATGTCTAATTCTCACATGCCTGATCTTTCTTCCAGCCCCTCTTCATCTCTGGGCATGACAGCTCTGCTCTTCCAGCCACTTGGGCCAAAAGCCCAGTGTCATCTTTGACTCCTTTCTCTCACACCCACCTCTAATTCATTGCAAACAGCATCCTTGGCTCTGCCTTCCAAATACATCTAGAACTCAAATCCTCACACCACACCGACTGCTGTTACCTGGACTGACTGGTCCCGTACCCTACACCTCTACTTTGAGCCCTGCAATCTATTCCCACAGCAGACAGGGATCCTGCTGAAATGCAGGGGAGTCACACCACTCTCTACTCAGAGCCCTCCAATGGCTCCCCACCCCCAGCCCCATTTCCGAGGAGATGGCCTGTGGCGCCTCCAGAAGGTCGCCTTCCTCACCTGGGAGGGGTGAGGTGTGTCTCCTCTATCACTTCCCCCCCATGCTTATGCCCCTCCAGCCACCTTGGCCTCCTGCTGTTACTGGAATATACCACCCTGCCCTGACCTTTTAGCCTTTATGCTGGCTGTTTCCTCATAGGGAAGACGCACTCCTCCAGATGCTGGCATGACTCCCTGCCTCGCCTTCTTTAAGTCTTTGCTCGAATGTCACTTTCTCAATGGGGCCTACCCTGACTACCTGATTTAACTGTAACCAACAATTCTGACACGCTATAGAATTTACTCTTTGATCACATGTCACTGTTCATTGTCTCTCTCCCCTGCTAAGGACAAGGATTATCAGTCTTACTCAGGGCTGAGTCCCAAGTACCTAACAGTACCTGGGGCACAGTACTGCTGAAGGAATGGAGGGAGAGGGCTGGGCAGCCAGTCTCTGGCCTGCGAATGAGCTGACACTGCAGCTCACAGCAATGGGGGAAATCAGGTGGAAGGTGGATGTTTGATGGCCTGGCACATCTTCCGTCTCCCCACTTCCCCAGGTAGCCACTTTACCCAGGGGAAAACATGGCCTGGAAGAGGAGTGGCCGACTTTGTCTCCAGCTGCAAGGCAGAACTCAAGACTGAACAGAAAAATGTGACAACTACCCACTCGTCAATGGCTTCTTAAAGCAGGCAGGGTAAGTGACCCCAGTGCTATAACATAACCATCCTCAGCTTCTGTCCCATCCAGTTTTGTCTTTGATAAAGTTCCCTTTGAGTAGTCCTGTCCCTCCTCTCCAGACTGAGCTATGGGGAACTGGAGGGGTGAGGGGGTCTCATGGCTGCCAGCGCTCCAAACAGGAGAGCTGGGGAGGGGCGAGCCAGGGTCCCAGGGAGAAGGCCCCAGGAGATGGCTACAGCTCCCAGCTGAGCCTATTCTGCTGCCCCCAAACTCTCTGAGCCCTGAGCTTGCCATCTGTTCACCCCCACAGGGTTTTCTGGCGAACAGTATTGCCCATGTCGACCTGGAGGCGCTGGCCCAGGGATCGCCCCACCTTCCCAGAACGGTTCCCTCACTCCTGCCCCTTTTGGATTTGCAGCAGGGGGATGGCCATGCCCATTTCTGCCGCAGCTCTGTGCCTGCTCCCGAGGCACCGGGCGAGGAGCAGGTCGAGCCGGGCGCAGCGGGTCCAAGGCACAAGCCACAAGGATCCAGCCCACGGAGGCTGGGGAGGCGGCGGGTCCGTCCGGTGTCCCCACCCCAACCCCCCGTCCCCGCGCCCCGGCCGCCCCCGGTTACCTGTGCGAGTCCTGGTCTCCCCCGGGGGACGCTCCCGCCGGCGCTCAGTATGGGCGATTGGCGTCTTTGGGCCGCTTCAGCTGCACTTTGAGCCTCTTCATGCCGATCTGGAAGCCGTTCATGGCCTGGATGGCGGTCTGCGCGCTGGCCGGGTTGTCGAAGCTCACGAAGCCTGGCGAGACACGAGGGACGAGGGCCTGGGTTTCCACTGGGCCGCCCCGGCGGGGAGGGGTGAGTGGGGAGAAGGTCGGGAGCCGAGGGCAGGGGCGGGGCCGGGGCCGGGCGGACGGCGGCCCCTCCCAGCGCTCCCGCCGCGCCTCCGGGCAGGGGCGGGGCTCAAGGCTCCTCCCCCGGGCCCCGCCCCCGGCCGGCCTCACGCCCCCCTCGAGCCCTTGTGCGCTTGGCCTCTCCTGGGGTGGGCGCTTCCGAGGCTCCAGGCCTCCCCAGTTTCACCTCGTCTTCTGGCGGCGCCCTCTCCCCGGGGCAGGGAGCCCGCGGCACAGTGGGGCTCGGACAGGCGCCCGCCCCCCACCCCGGCCGGCCCCGGCACCTCAGCCCTCTCCTGCGGTGGGAGAGGGCGGACACACCTGCGGGTGGAGGAGTTTATTGGACACTGTCCTCCCTGACAGGAGGGGGCCTGGCAGCGGGAGGGCACAGGGTGCCGGCCTGGGGAGAGAGAGGAGTGCGAGGGAGAGGGAGAGGAGGCACCACGGAGAGAACTTCACCACCGTTTGGGGCCACCCCCCTCGCGAGTGCCGCGGGGCCGCGGGGGAGGGCAGAGGCTGACAGTCCTCGCGGCCCCCCCTCCCCTTCCCGGTCCTGGCCAAGGCTGTCCCCAGCCGGGCTCCTGGTGGACACTGGAGTTCAGTGCAGACCGATTCACATTAACCCACCAACTCGTACCCAGGGGCTGTCGGCATCTTCCTTTTATTTAATAAAATTCCAAGCCCTGGGAGCAGGTGCTCTTGCCCTGGACTAAGCGAGCACCAATCAACGTGTCCCCTATGATCCCCTTATAACAATAATAATAGTAGTATAACAATAATAGTACAAATGAATACTACCAGTAAAAATCAGTTGAGAGCGTCATGTACCACACACTGTGGAAGTGCCTTTCACCCACCCCTTCACTTCCCCCAGTATCCCAGGACAGGATACAGAAGCATCCATGGCTCCCAGTCACCCTCTGAAACATGCAGTTCCCAGCTGCAGATGGACCAGTGTCCCAAAGTTCATTTAGAAGTCACCTTTTTGACACGTGGTATGCATTCCCTTATAGAGACTACGTGTTACTTCGGCATGCCCCAGAACGGCCCCAGAGGCGCTCCTTGAGAAAAGGGGCTTCTTTGGTCTCAGAGGGTTTTAGCCAGCCCCCTCTGGGAGAGTTCAAGTCACATTAAGAAGTAAAAACATCCCCTTCACACCTCAACTTCTCCAATACATAAGCCTTCATATCTTTGCTTAACCTAGTATTTCCTGGAATTGATTTGACTTAGAGGCCTTTTCTCTTGTAAATTCTGCCTTTTCTCTTGTAAATTCTGCCTTTTATTTATTTTTCCTGTAAAATCTCCCTTCGTTTCAAAATATATGAAACTAAGCTTGGCAAAGTTCCCAGGCCATCCTGCAAACCTGCCTCATTTTGGGTGCTTATCCCCAAAAGGCCATTAGATATATAAGGGATAGATGGACAGACCCACTGAAGCAGAAGCTGTCTTGGTTAATTGTCCCCATACCTCCAGTTTGCCTGTGGCCCCTTCCTCACTCTCCTCCTGTAGTGACTTTCTCCCTTTTTACCTTGTCCCCATCTGGCCTCTTTTCTCTTTCTGTTGTGTCCTTCCTGCATTTGCTCACATTTGCTCTTGCAGCCATGCAACCATCAAAGACAGGGGAGGGGGGGTGTGTTTGCGCATGTGCGTGCACTCAGCACGAGCAAGGATCCGGTTCCCAAAGCTCAGACGGAACAGGTCAGAGGCGGGCCTGAAGCAACACAGCCAGTATTTGTATAAGGCTATATGCCAGAAAAGATAGGAGAGATTTAGGATTATCTATACTCGCAGATCAGTGTGAATAATCCCAATTCTTCCTCTCATCGCCTCCTGGCCCATCCCCTCCCCACCAAATTATATGTCTGATGACTAGTCAAGTTGTTAGCAGAGCAGAGCAGTTTTCAAATGTGTGAACTGTGTATCCGTTGCACTGCTTTTCCCCAGACTAAGGAGGGGGTTGAACTAAAGCCTCTCTCCCGACCAGGACAAGATGGCCGAACTGTGGTTGACGGTTACATACACCCCTCCGCTTCTCAGTCACCAGCACCGCCAGCTCCAATTCTGCATTGCTACGTGCACATCGTGGCTGTTTTTGCAAGGGAGGACAGGAGAAAGATAAAAGGGGCTGGAGGTGCTGTAATGTAAAGGAAGGGACAGCCACCGAGGGGGAAGAGGGGACAGAGGAGTCCTGGAGGAGGGAAGCCCAGCCTTCACGGAAGAGTCTAGAGTCTCCAGAAGCCCAGGGGATGGAAAAGATTCCTGGCCTGAGGTAACTTTTCTTCCTCAACTAGTTTTCTTAACTGTCTCGCAGTCCGGCCAGGGAGCTTGTCCCTCACTGACAGGGCTCTGGGCACCATCTCCATGGTTACGGTGTCCAGTCCTGTCTTCCACCTCCCAGAGCCCCTTCCCCATTCTTTCTACCCCGACCACGAGAAGCCTCGCAGGTAGGAGGCCATCCTGGTGCCCCTGCCCCAACCCTTCTTTCAACTTGGCAACGATTTGTGCTGCACAGACGCTCACAGGCCTCTGGAAGATTCTGTTTATGCTTATGAAGAGTGAGTGGGGCCTTTGAGGGGTTCACTTTAACATAGGACCACGTTTACAACAAAAATGGCCCCTCCTTTTGGGACTGTCGGGGGATTAGCAGTTCCTGAGGGTCCACTCTGGCCAAGCCCCTCGCACACAGCATCTCATGGAAGTACTGCATTCCCAAAGGTGACTGTTAACATCCCCGTTTCACCAGTGAAGACACGAGGCTCGGAAGAGTTCAACCACTAGCCCATGAGTGAATGCTGGAGTTTGTTCTCACAGCAAAGGTCTCTGGGAAAGTTTCAGAAGGATCAGCTGTGAACCAGAACCCCAGAGGCTTAAGGAGAAACAGCTGGACCCAGCAAGCATGCAGAAGACTGTCCTGCCGGTGGAGGGTCAACGCGAGAAGTTTGTTCAGAAGAAAAGAGCCGGAGTGGAGGTATGCAGAGGACTTTTTCCCAAAAAAAGCAGGGGAAAAACTTTGGTCCTGGAGAATTGAAATGGGTTACTGAAAAGGGTGGTGTGTGGGCAAACTGAGGAAATGCCTTTGAAAACGGGGTTGCTCTCACGTCAGGGACAGCCAGGAAAAGCACAGACGTAGCGAGGCTATGACTAACGACTAAGCCTGCTCTAGCCCAGGCGCCAGCAGTTTGTGTGCTCTTAGCAGTTTTCTTTATTAACATCTGAGGCTTTCTTAAAGAACAAATGCAAAGATTTCCAGTTTGTTGTGTTTACATGCAGAATTGTCATTTGTCAGAAGAAATACTGGACAAACGGTGGAGGGGTACAACCCTGTCTGTTTCTTGGACTTTGTTTTCCCAATATCCAAAGACAAAGGAGCAGCTGAGGCCACTCTGTGCCGCTGAAGTAGGACACATTTCCAGGGGAAGGGACAGTGGTGCAAAGGTCTTGATGGCTTTGGCGAACATGCTCTAAAACCTCAAGCCCTTCTGGTTCTGGAAGGTTGGTCTCCAAACTGGAATTTCCTTCACATGCTCTTCCTGATGCTTTTATACTCTTGTACCTTCTCCCCTCTATTACCTGCAAGCTGTGATCTGGCTTCCCTGGCCAACATAGCCTCCTACTCTGTCCTCACTGCCCCAGAATCTGGGGGTCAACCTGGAGATAATGAGCTTCTGGCAGACTCAGCTCTAGTTGCATGTGTGGCTTTCTGGGGACTGGACCCCTCAATTCTTGGTGAATCATGAGTGGCTCTGGCCCCAGAAGGAAAGGCTGACGGAGGTAGAACAGGAGAGGGAGTAAGGAGCAATGGAGGAGAGAGCTGTGGGAATGAGGTGGGATTCCAGGTCTGAAGCAAATCAGAACACAGAATACCCAGTTCAATTGGAATTTCAGATAAACAATGAATTCTTTTTAAGCGTAAGTGTATCCCAAATATTGCATGAGCCACACTGAATGTAACATTTAGAACATACTTACACTAAACATGCATCCATTGTTCATCTGAAATCCCAATTTAAGTGGGCATCCTATATTTTATCTGACAACCATACTCCTAGACGCCCCCAAGTCCTCTCCCATCTAACATCCTGCCACCAGGCTAATTCCCTGGAAGCTGTTATCTCCATTCTACTATCTCAGCTCGAAGACCTCCCACCCTCTTCCACGCCACCACACCACATGAAACATCTGCATTTGAATGGTCAGAACCCTCCCCAGCACAGACCCTCCCTCACAGCTGGTCTGCCCTGAACCTTCCTGTCTCCCTAAAGCCTCCAGCTTCCTCACTCGCTATCCTTTGTCTCTTCTCATTCCAGCCCCATGCCCTTGTCCGTTCTATTTGCCCTGCATGGAATTCCACCACCCCCACCCCCACCCCCACCCCCTTCCTTTATTTACATCCACCTGCCTTTCTCATGCCTGCATTACTTGGTGCCTTGCAGATTTCACTGCTGTTAAGTAGGTGTGGTTTTCATCTAAGCTCAGGCCTGAGGCTTCCTGAGGGCAGGGACCATTTTCCTGTTCCTGACTCCTCAACAATGTGGCTCTGGTGGCCTGAGAGGGATGGGTGGGAGAAGGAGACTTCATTGGATGGCAGGAGGGGAGCAAAGAGCAGGGAAGACAGAGATGGGGGGTGGGGGCAGGGCAGAGAGGTGGACAGAGGAAGCCAAGGGGCAGGCAGGGTCGGGGCCTCGGCTGGGCAGAACCCCCACCCCAAGGATCATGCTCAGTTTTCACCCCAGGGCCGCTCTGACTGTGAGAGAAGAGGGGCTGCTGGGAGAACGCGTGTTGCGAGCACTCTCACTGCCCCCTCCACCCCTGCCCAAGGGGGCTCCTCCCCCTCCTCAGTTGGTGGGAATTGGGCCTGTGGCTGGGAGGGGAATCTGTCTCTTGAACTGGGATGGAGGAGATGGGGAGCCAGGCAGGGGGTGGGCAGGGAAAGCCAAGAAGCCAGAAGAACAGCAGAAGAGAGAAGAGGGGTGAGAGATGGGGGCTGGCGGCCGGGCCATGGGGAGCCCCTGGGGGAGGCCACGTGACGGAGCAGGAGGAAAGCTGTTGGACACCGGTAAATTGGTGCGAGCACCGCCCTGTCCTAGGTGAAGCTAGTTGGTTTGTTATCTTTACCCACCAAAGCATTTACTTTGGTTAGTCGCCCGATCCACAAACACTTTCGAGGAGATGACATTACCGAAAGGGAGGAACATCTGCATCAGCTCAGCGTCCCCAAACTCCTGGGGCAGATGGTAGATGAACAGGTTACAGCCCTCGGGCCCTGCGGTGAGGGGAGGGGGTGGGGCAGGGAGGAGGGATGGCAGGGGAGGGGAAGAGAGAGACAGAGGAGAGGTGAGCGAGTTAGGCAGCGGCAGCAGGGAGGGGTGGGGGCAAGGTTAGGAGGGGGGGGTCTCATCCAAGATCCAAGAAGAGTGGGGGCTGCTGAACCCCCAGTCTGAGCTCTGGTCTCCGCTCTGCCCTTGGGCAAGTCACTGAACCTCTCTGTGCCTCAGTCACCTTTTCTGCAAAATGGATCTGTAACAGGGTGCCTGCCTGGCAACTCTGGGACTCCAGGGACGGAGGTGACAGGTGAATGGGGCGAATACAAGGCCTGATTAGCAGTGGAAATCAGGTGCTAAGAAGAGGCAGAGATTGGGAGACCTGAGAGGACCTGCTGTGCCTCCCTCCTGCCCGGCCCCTGCTCAGGGGAGGACAGAGAAAATCAGCATGAAGCAGCCATGCGAGTGGTACGGGTGCAAGGGGTGGAGAAGCTTCACTTCACCTTCTGCATCCATGGGGTGGCAGCTCAGCCCATCCTCCTCCCTGGCCTACAGCCACTCCTTCCCATCTGGTTCCCAACGCCGCACCTTCCCCTGCCCCAAACATCAGACTCAGCCCTGGTCTGAGGGCAGAAATCGAGATTTATCCTGCCCCTCCTGTGGGCAAGGTGTGCAGGAGGGGCTTCACAGCAAGGCTCTGCAATTGGCCAAGGTACCCACAAGCTTCATTACATGAAAGGCTCTCCGTTGCATTACAACAATAACAGCCCTGCCACTTCTATCGCTTGTCACCCCCACTTCACAGATGAGGAAACCGAGACCCAGAGAGGTTAAGACACCTGCCAAAAGTCACACAGCCAGTAGGAGGTAGAGCCAGAATGCGGACCCAGGCCACCTGCCTCCATATTCTGTGTTTTCCTCTGTCTAACCTATCTGTCATCCATCTCAACGACCCAG
The DNA here is from genome assembly GCF_004115265.2 of Rhinolophus ferrumequinum. Lineage (NCBI taxonomy): Eukaryota > Metazoa > Chordata > Mammalia > Chiroptera > Rhinolophidae > Rhinolophus > Rhinolophus ferrumequinum. The sequence goes on from NC_046302.1 coordinate 30,722,180, forward strand.
AAACTATGAACACAGTTGAGACCTTTGGATTTCGGCAATTTCCAAATAGCTGAAGATATACATTACTCTTTTTCAATGACCCAAATGCTCAATTTTTAACTTTTGAAATGGAAATCTCTCCAAGATACTTCATCTGTTTCCTGCCATCTTCAACACAGTAAGCCACATGTGATTTAACCTTCGAAAGTGTGGTCATTTCAATGGTTTCCAGCCCACGGAGGACACACAAAGGAAATAGCTGCATTTGCTAGAATTGTGTTAAGAATCAAGGTTCTGATCAGACGCTACTGGAAACTAAGCATGAGCTCAAAAGTGAAGGCTGTAAGGCACCGACATAGGCTGATATGTGACTTTTACAGCCAGAACCAACTGTCGTGGTTCTCTGGGAAGGGCAAGGCTGCCAGAAAACTCAATCCTGGAGCAAAGAGCTCGCTCTGCAGTCTCTCTGCTCTGCAGTCTCTCTGCTGTTTTCTTCCTCTCCTCTCCCCTCCCCCTTTCCTCTTTCCTCTCTCCAGAGACTCCTCTGACCACCAAGGCCACCCTCTAAGCTGCTGACCTCCGTGGTCCTTGGTCCCTGCCCTGCACCACCTGCCCACTCCCTGGACGGCTGTCTCCCGGGCAAACTGCCAGCTGACGGCGCATTCAGAACCGGCGCAAGCGTGCTCCCTTACCCATTTCCAGGGGTCCCTGGTACTGGATCCCTCCAAGTTCTGGTGGCCTGCCCCCCTAGCCCATCCCCTCTAGCCATGTGTATTTTCACTGGTTCATGCTCTGTGAATTGTCCCTTTGATTGTCCCCAGCTAGATGTGAGTCCCCTTGGGGCAGGAACCAGCTTGCAGGCCTAACCTAAGCTGCCCTTTCTCCAGGACTCCCACCCACGTACTCCCCACACCTCTCCCTTCTAGTGCTCCCTGAGTCCACACTCTATACTCTGCTGTCTAAGGCTCTTTCTCTTTTATGTCTGGGAGGTTTTCTCTCCAGCTAGATAGGATGCTCTCTAGGGACGGGGGCATTTGCCCTTTCCTGTGCTCCTGTCCACCCCACCCCAGGCCCCCAGCACCTGCCTTCCCTCTTCCTCCCATCGCCAGGCTACCCTCTCTTCAGGCTACCCTCTCCACTCCACACTATGCTGATACCTGCCTTGAACTTGGGGCCCGCGCTCCAAGTTCAAGTTCTGCAAGATGCTTTATGTGAATGCTGTGTCTGCTCTCTTTAAAGAGAAAAGGAACCTTTGAGGCCAAGACCAGTAGGCTTCGTCCCATCAGCACGGTCTGTGCTGAGCCCCACAGGGACAGCTCTCCCAGCCCCAGCCCAGCCCAGCCCCCTGCCCCTCACCCCTCAACAGGCAGACTATGAATTGTCTTTCTCCAACTGCCTTTGAGCCCTCACTGCATACCCTCGTTCACAGATTATAGAGCATCCAGATGGCCTAACTGGCAGGGCTTGGGAGATCAGTCTGGTCCAACCCAGCCTTCTGAGAAACGGTGGATTGGAGCTCCACAGATAGACAGTGACTCCCCCGACCACAAAGCAGTCCCTGGCAGAGCCAGGAACGGAGCCAACCCTAAGAGTAACCGTGGCATGTCTGTGGAGCAGGCTACCTCTGGGGATTCAAGCATCTGCTGGTTGTCAGGTTCGGCTCAAAGTCAAGGAGCTGGAAAGAGGATCCCCCCCTAGCAACCAGTGTGTCCTAGTATTTCAATGGCATTAGAGAGGGGGAAGTGACCATAACCTAAGGAGGCCAACCACGAGCATGGGAACGCAGCTTGCTTTCTCATCCGTGCCTCATGCGGACGTGGCTGTGGTCGGGCTCCAGTCCACCCTCTGCTTGTCTCAGCCCCATCCCCAGGCTCACCTCATGCCTTTGCAACACCCTTGCCCTAGCCCCTCCCCATGCCCTGTTCCCCAGGGTGGCTCATTCTGTGCATGGCAGTCAGGGAGAATGGGGACAAACGTGGGAGATCCCTCAGTCCAGAGACCACAGTGGCGACTGGCCACACAGCGCCTGGTGTTGGGAGCGGGGCATGGTGGTGCGGAACTGAAGCTGCTCAGAGATGGAGAGAAGATATGAGGAGTCCAGAGCTAGACACATGCGGTGCACTGTGGGACATGGGGGGCAGTGCAGGGAGCAGGTGGAGGGCCTGAGTGGTAGGGGCTGTCATGTGTTGGTCAGAGCAGTGTGTCTGTGTGTGTGTGCACGCGCGCGCGCGCAGCAGGGTTTAGAGTCCCCTGGGCTGAAGGCCTGAAGGCAGTGGAATGACAAAAGTAGTAGCGCCTGTGGGTACAGCTCTTGGTTCTGGCCTGAGACAGGCGACACTGGGACTCCTGGACCCCATCCCTTGCAGTTCGGATCTGACTGGTGTGGTGCTGAAAGGCTTGCACTGGCTGGGAGGAGAGCAACAGCAGGGCAGGCTCCAGGGCCACCGCCCAGTGAGGGGCCCCTGTGGGAGGGGCAGGGCGGATGGACCACCCCTCACCCCCACTTTACCGATGGTGAGCCCAGATATCACTCAGACATGGACAAGTGGCCCCACTGTGCAGGACACCAAGGCCGAGAGGGAGGCATGGGCGGGAAGTTGGACCCCAATGACTTTGCTCCCAAGCCCAGGCTCTCAGCCGTCCAGGCTCTGGTGCCTGTTTGCGTCCTGCTGACCAAAGGAATTTGGACCAGCAAACCGGGGGTCCTTCCCAGGTCTAACCTACAGCCCACAGCTCTGGGATAATCTGCTGCAGGGGCTCTGTGCCAGCCATTTGGAGACCAGTGGAATCCCCGGGCCATGTGGGCTACTGGGACAGTGTGGTGGCTTCACGGGCAGGGTGCCCCTTTCCATGGGGGTGGGGAGGACAGGGCCTTGTTAGCATTCCTTCCCCGTCAAACTGAGCTCTCTCGGGTGGGCTTGTTCACCCAGCTCTTCTAGGTCTCTGGGCTCTGGGATGGGAAAACACTGGGGGTCTTCATGAGGCCCAGCTTCCCTGGGCCCACTGGCCTCGCCTGGCCCACCCTGTCCACACCAGGGCCTCTGCATGTCGCTTCCGGGGTCTCCTTCTCGCCTGAGGCCTGCACTGGAGCGTTCCCACCCCCTCACCTCCTGTGAACTCCTGCCCTGCGAGCTCTGCCTGTCTCCCGGTCACCCAGAGGCCACAACTTCTGTCCATCATGAACTGGTCTCCCTACTCCCCCCACATTCAGCCATGAACATTCCTACTTTTTTCCTTCCTTTTCACTGGGGGGAGGGGGACTCTGGGACCCCAAGTCGTCCAGGGCCCCATCTTCCTAACCTCCCACCACTGGAGTTGGCAGAGCTGCCCACGAGACACCTCTGTGCTTGGATTGGAGAGCGCCACATCGCACAATCCTGCCACCTTCCCTCACCCTCAACACAGCACACAAATATGGTCATCTTTCCAACAAAACACCCAGCCAAAGGCCCAGGAGAGCAGCCTCTTTGGGGAGAGAAGGGGAAAGGGAGGGGCCTGGGAGCCCGGCTCGCAGACTCACCTTCTCTCTGTTGCTGTGGGATCATTGGAGGTGGCTGAGGAAAGGCCTGGCTTATCTGACCATAGGCAGCAGGGTAGGCGGCTGCTGGAGGGCCAACAAGAAGAGGCAAGAGCGAGGGACGATGACAGTGACACAGAGAGAGACAGGGTGAGAGGCAGGAAGAAAGAGAAATTTCAGTTTTGAGCAGTAAAAGCGGACCAGACAACAAGTGCATTCAGCTCAGCCACTTAAGATAAAGCCAGCTATCAGTAGTAATGGAGAGGCGGCACAGTGAAGAGAAGTGTGTGTATGCGTGGCTGTGTGCGTGCTGCCCAGCCCAGGGGAGGGAGGGAGGGCCTTGGGCTTTACAGTGGCTAATCCCCTCCCCCTGCCAGCGCTGCCTCTTCTCGCCCCTGCCTTTTCCTACCTCTGGTTGCCTATCCTTCCTTGTTCCCTGTCACCCTTGCGTATGCCGGGGAATGGAGGGGAGGCGAGAGGTTGAAGCCACTTCCCTTCCAGGATCTCTCCTTCCTTCAAACCCAGGTATCTAGCTTCCTGGGCCAGTGATTGTGGACTGCAGTGGGCAGCACCCCCACTCCGGCCTCATCCCCCGTGCTGCTGTGTAGCTTGGTGCTCCTGGACAAACTGGCCGTGGCAGCCCCATGGGGAGGGAAATCTGGCGTCAAAGATGAGTAACTGTACAGCAAGCTCAAAGCTTCAGCCTGGCTCATCAAGGCGGCGGAAGTTCTCACCACCCACCACTGCCACAATGGGTAAACTCTGCCTGCATGCTAGGGGGCCTGCACAGAGGGAGGCAGCCTGGAGTCCGGGTCTCTGGCAGTGGAGCCCTCCCACCTTCCACCAAAGACCCCCACCACTCCCTCCCTCCCCCCCCCACACACAGTGCTGAGCCCAGGCCTGGGGTGGGGAGAGGCCGTGGTGCCAGGCAGGAGTGGGGACGCGCGGATACTAACGACCTGCATACTGCTGCACTCCAGCGTAGGCCTGCTGCAGGGGGTCCGCGGCGGTGGGGCTCTGTGCTGCAGGGGAGCCAAGGGGGCAGAGGTCAGTGACGCCACCCAAACCAGCCCCTCCCCTGCAATGCCCATGGAGGTGACACTGGCTGCATCGCCCTTCCCAGCTACTGTGGTGTCTGCCTTGGGGCAGGTCATCTGGGACAGGAACCCTGAGTGCCTGGACCCTGTTGGGGCTGTCTTCCCCAGTCCAGGGCCCTGAATAGGGTGAAGGTTGCCCACCCTGGCTGGGGGATGCAAGCTGCAGGGGCCTGGGGTGGGGTGAGATGGGTAGTTCACGCAGAAAGCTGGGAAGGGCTAGGAAGGAGATGCCAGAGGAGGCTCGGCCATGAGTGGCTTCATCGGGACACATAAGGGACCCAGCCCCAGAGAAGAGCTGTGGGAAAGCAGGGAATGGGGTGAGAAGCTGTTAGCAGGATAGTCCCATCCTCATTTATCCCCAGCAGAAGTCAGGGGCAGACCCCAGCTGGGTGAAACGAAGGGCACAGGAGGCCTCACCATGCCCCTCTGTCCTCCTGGGCCACCCCGTCTGCTCAGAGGGACCCCCTCCTTTGTTCTTAGGGAGTTTGCGTAAGACATGCAGGCTTCCCTCAGCAAGGACTGGCCACACAAGTGAGGCCTTCCCCATGGGCTCAGAGAGGAGTGGTGCCCACAGAAATGGAAGAACCAGCAGACCAACGATCTTCCTCCCGCCCAAATTCGTGAGTCTAGGATGTCTACTGCCCAGTGCGAGGAGAGAACAGTTGTGCTGCTGCTTTTGCAAGCAACTTGGGGCAGCTGGATGTGGGGAAGCGTGGTTTATTTGCTGCCTCTGCTGTGTCTACAGACGCTGTGGGCAAAAGCCTGGTGCATGGGCCAATGGTGGGTACTGCCTTTGGTGACCATGGCTAGGGATGACTGACGTGGAAGTGGGCGGGCCTTGGAGGGCCATGGAGGTGGATGGGGACCGATCCAGCTGCACTGTATTTAGGGCAAACTGTATAATACAGGGAGGCAGAAAGAAAACCATCTGGGCTTATCTGCCCGGCGACCTAGGCCAGTCAAGCTAAGTGGCGGGGCCAGACCTTGGGGCCTGTAAACCAGGAAGAATTCCTAAACTTCCCTTTTGAGCTCTTGTTGCTGAACTTCAGTAACATCCCACTAGAACAACAGCACCTGGGCCTCAAGGTAACCAAGGGAAATCCTCGGGCAGAGATCCTTAGAGACAGTGCAGATGGCAGCAGGGAAGCTGAGCCAGGGCACTGCCCAGAGCGGGAGCAGAAGATGGGTCACCATGGAGGCCCTTTCCTGACCCTATCCTATCCCTACCCCTCTATTTCCCTCACAGTGGAGACTGGAGCCAGGAGCTCCCAGGACCGAGCGGGTAGCAGTGTTTGGTGGGCTGGGTCTCCTCCCTCCTGCTGCTCCCTCTCCCTGACCCCTGTACCAGCCTCAGCTCTCTGGACAGAGAGTCGTGTCCAGCTCGTCCTCTTGGTCTCCCAGGCTGCCCAACCTTACACACTGCCTTTCAGCAAATGAGAAAAAGGTGTCTCTTTTTCTGGGCACAGTTTGGTGCCTTCTGTAAAATAAAACCTGCACAACCTGCAGGAAAGCCCCCACCCTCTGCACGGTGCCAGGATCACAGCAAGTGCTCAGCAAATCCTGTGACACAGGGAAGGAACGCATGGTCCTTCACAGTTAGGAGCCACCCCTTCAAGGGTGTGACGTGGTAGTAAAGGCCACACCGTGTGCTTCCAACATGATTTCGGTGAGCAACAGGAGGAAGGGAGCAGAGAAGCTACCTGGGGCGAAGAAGTGGAGAAAAGCATTTCCGAGACCCCTTTCTACTCTGCTTAATGACCTCATTAGTAACTGCCAGCGAGTGAACATTTTGAAGGATCTCGCTCATTACAGCGACTCCAAACTCTGCATTTAAAAATGGTAAATTAATTTTTTTAATGTACTACTTCTCTCCTTTCCTTCCTTCCATCCCTCCCTCCTGTTCTGGCAGGGAATTGTTTATGGGATGTGGCAGATTGTTACAAATGGGGGAGAGAAACATCTCCCAATCCCACGAGGAAAATAGCTCCCAGATGCTGGTGGGGGTGGGGAAGGAACAGGTTTGTCAAAATCCAGAGCTCCAGATGGGCTTGTAGGCATGGAGGAGGGGGAAATGAAACCACCCAGATGTGCTGGGGACTGTATGTCCCAGCCCAGGAGCCTGAGGTAGGAGGAGCCCAGGAACCTGAGGTTGGTAGGCTCTCTCCCACCTCCAGCTTGCCAAGCCCCTGCCCTGCCTCCCCTGCCAGCTAGGAGTCTTCATCCTGAAGCAACACTCCAGACTCTCTGCACCCGGCTGCTTCTTTCTTTAGCCTCTATGCACTGAGGGGTGAGATGAGGGGCAAGCACTGGAACACGATCAAGGACAACTGCAAGTTCAAAGTCAGGACATTCTCCTCTTTTTCTCCAGCACAGTGACCTTGTATTCTGCTGCTGCTGCTGGAACTTTTATGTGCTCTGGCTATCTGGGCCTCATTCCAGACACTGAAATCAGAAGTTCTGGGCTTCTGTGGGTTTACATAGCCACCCAGCGGATTCCGATGGACAACCCGAGTGTGAAGCGCTACGCTGCCGCCGACTGCTGAGTCACACCAGGCCGACCTCTTCCGCCCGAGTGGGGCCAGCCCCCTCACCTCCCCGACCCCTGCCAGGCAGGCCCCCTCCTGCCTCTGGGGCTCCAGGACAGCCGCTCCACAGCATGTGTGTCTTGTTCATCCTCTCCTCCCCAATTCCTGCCCATCTGCTAAAGCCCAATCTGAGCCTCCTGTCAGGGCAGCTCTGTTGGGCTTCTTCAGCCTATAGAGCTCTCCCTTCATCTGAATCCTTTAGCACCTCAAGTTGGAAAACATTCACTCTTATCAGACTCCATGTTGCTTATTGTTTCCACATTCCATAGATGTATGTTGTGCTCTTAGCTGGACTCTGCCCTCCTTCTGGGGTCCCCCTTTCATCCAGCAAAGGCTGGGTACTTGTGGAGTCTCTGTAACCACATCATCTGACCTCTAGGAGGGACAGCACTCGTACCTCTCGGATACATCGCCCCTTGCTAGTTTCCTCTAGGGCTTCAGGCCCAGCTTTCCTGCTCTGTCAGTTCATCCTCAAGACCAGAGACAGGAGCTGCTTTGACTTAACTGTACACTCACACCATGGGAGAAGTGCTAAGTTTGAGAGGAGCAAAGGTAATCAGGACTGGCCTCCTGGATCTTCCTGTGAGCCAAAAGTCACGAAAGCAGGAGCTGGGAGCTGTCCGAGGTGCTGATCCTCTGTCTGAAATGCTGACGGGGTTTTGAGGGCACCAAGGGACCGAAATGGTACATACTGGTCAGAATGTCGATCTATATATCTCCCCCAAAAGTCTCTTCCCAAAAGAGTCTCTTCCTACTTAACACTAAATATAATTATTCTTTAAGCTTCTATTCCCTTTCTTATTACCGTATTTCCCCGAAAATAAGACCGGGTCTTATATTAATTTTTGCTCCAAAAGACGTATTAGGGTTTATTTTCAGGGGATATCTTGTTTTTCATGTACAACAATCCACATTTATTCATGTACAACAATCTACATTTATTCATGTACAAAAATCTACATTTATTCAAATACTGTCATGTCATCTTCTTCTGGAACATCATCATAACTCTCCAAACTCCGATTTCCGGCTTGAATTTCTTGCGACTCCATTTTCTGCAGAACCATTGGCCCCAATCTCTCATGTCCAGCAATAGAACTCTCCTTAAATGAGCACTTCTTGTCCATGTAGCCTGCTCGTAGTGCACTGGCAACACAGCTGTCAGTGATCTTATCCCATGAATTCTTCACCCAAGTCACAATCTCTTGCAGGCTAGGCTTCACAAAGTTTCCACACTGATTTCTTTCCATTCTATTTTCAATGTAGTCATTGATTTCCATGCGCAAATGGTCCTTGAATGGCTTGTTTATTGCAATATCAAGAGTCTGGAGGTAGGCAGTCATTCCTGCGGGAATCATTATTTGATCTATTCTTCTCTCTGCAAGGAAGTTCTTCATGTCTTTACTGCGATGAGTGCTGGCTGAATCCCACACTAGCAGACCTCTTTGGCCACCTCGCAAAACAAGTGGCAGCATTAAATCGACCCACTTCCTTATAACTGCTTGTGTGCACCAGGCTTTTTCGGTTTCAAGAACATAAATGCCTGAAACACGTTCAACATTATCTTTCTTGCCCTTCGTGATGATTAGAGGTGGGGCTTTCTTTCCATCCAGATGAATTGCCAAAATACAAGTAACACGTCCACTTTGGTAACCAGTGGAGGGAGTGTAGGTTGACAAGGCACCCCTCTGATCAACTGTCGTTTGAGATCCTTGGCCCATAAACACTGCAGTTTCATCCATAGCAATCATGTTGGAGAATTGATATTTAGAAAAGTCGATGCCATCAACAAAGGACTTGAATGCAAGTGCACGTTTAATAACTTCAGTATCTTCCAACGTGAACAGTGTTGCCGATCTTAGAGATAGTTCATATCGCTGAAGGAAGCCATCTAGCCAGTGTTGTGATGCTTTGAATTCTTCTGGGGATATTTCTAACTGTGGTGCCATTGCAAGGGCAAATGCTTGAATATCAGCCCTGCGCACAACCAAAGCCTTTGCTTTCCTGTCAGCAATCCATTCACAGATGATGTCTTCCAGCTCAGGAAACAATGGTTGCCGACCTGATCCACATTTGCGCTTCTTAGCATTTCCCTCGTCCACCTGTTGACTGAGGTTATCGTACTCCGCTCGCCATTTTCGGACCATTCGGAGATCCAACTTCTTCTCCTTGCAGAAAGCTGTAAGATTCTTGCCCCGAGAGTCCTCCACGATTCTTTTCTTGTACTCGACGGAATAGCTCTTTCTTTTTGCACTCATCTTGTCTGGGGGTCAAAATATTATTCCCTTTAAATCTACCATTACATCAAGTGTTAACTGAAGACTTACGAGACAGGAGTGGCAACAAAAATGATGACAGTTAAGAACGATGGTCCACACAAAAGCGACGAAAAATTTCAGGCACCAAAATTCAGAAAACATTTCTTTATTTCACACGAGTGCATTAAGTACGTCCATTACAACACACGACGTATTGAATTATGAAGATTCATATTAGACACAACCACGTCCGTTCATTATCAAGTGCTCAGGTTATTCATGCGTTGTGTCTGTGCTCCGATTGGTCATTCGGCAATAAGTATCGAGTTCATCTGTTTACATAGGCGTTTACCTCTCATCCAAAAGTGCCTGCTTGGGTCTTTACAAATACTTAATTATCGTTTAAGTATTAAAGTCAATAATATTATTTATTTATATTTACTTGTATATTAATATTATTATTTTATAATTCAATATATCCATCGTGTGTTGCAACGGACGTACTAAATGCGTCCATCGGGCTGACGATCTTACCTGGGGCTTATTTTTGGGTAGGGCTTATATTACGAGCATCCTGAAAAATCATGCTAGGGCTCATTTTCTTGTTAGGTCTTATTTTCAGGGAAATACGGTACGGGTCAAATTCACTCTCAATTAATTTGCAGTAACTAGCCTTTCTACCTGGTTACAATTACATCGATTCACTTTTCCCCCCTGAAGAAGCCCCAGGAATGTGGTTTTTTTCTCAACTTTCAGACTGACACGTCCCCAAGGATGGGAATTTGGTCTCTCCCACCAAAGGCTTCCTGAGGAAAGGCAGGAGGTCTGGTTCTCCCTGATCACATTTGGGGTTCCACAAGGAACTGAGAGAGGGCAGGAGTCACGCTTTCCCTGTTACAACAGCAAAGGCAAGGAAAGAGTGGACAAGGAGTGCGCAGCACGGGTAAGGAAGACCTGCCAGCTGTGCTTACCTGGGTACGGATGGATGCCATTCGCAAACACAGCTTCTGCAGCAGGTTGTCCATTGGCCTGTGGGGGAAGGCCAGTGAAGCCGTTCACCCCGATGGGGGACGGGATGCTAGGCACGGCTGGTGCAGTGATGCCCGGAGGGGTGCTGCCACCTGGTTCCAGAGGTGGAGAGGGGTGGAGGAAGAGAGGAGGCAAGCAGAACAGAAGTGAGGAAGGCCAACCCATGGAGTTCCACCTCCTGGCTCCAAGGGCCTGGGGATAGACTTAGACACCAACTCAATCCTATCTGTGAATCATCCCTTGGATCATCTCCCGGCAAGAAGTGATTCCACTCATCTCAACGGTATCCATCCTTCAAGACAGGATGTCCAAATCCCACCTACCCCAGAATCCAAATCCCACCTACCCTGTGAAGACTTCCCTGACCACTGACCACTCTGCCTTGAAACTGCAGCACACAGACCACCCTCAGTACTCTGGACTACTTGGTCTTCCTTTAGACTTCTTCAGTGGTTCTTGCTCATCCCAGCTAAGTCAGGATGGGCTGGTCCTGGTTTAGCCACCAGGGGGCTTCTAAATTGCTAACTCTTCTCTCTTGTCTGGATCACTGAGGAGATGATCTGCCTCCCCAGGAAGGAACTTTGCTTCTCGGGTTGAAAAGGTCTTAATTCTGGAGTTCCCTGGCAATGAGGGAGGAAGGACTTGGCAGAATCCAGACTCAGCCCTATCCATACACTAAGTAGACACCTTGGCCTCCTCCAGGGGAGGTCATGGAGACACTCATTGTGGTGAGGGTAAAGATGGAGTCAGGTGACAGTACCCTATGCCCTCCCTATGCCATGTGGGTGGAACCCAAGGTGTAGCTGGCAAGGTGATTGTACTGAGGCCACAGAGGCTGGAAAGGGCCTTCTTCTTCACGTAGGAAGCAGAGTCTCTCAGTGGACAAGGAGCTGAGTCTGACCTGGGCTTAGAAGTAGCCCTAACTTGGGGATCAGAGCTATGGGGTAATGCTCAAATTGGGCCTAGAGATGGCACAGTCTTTTATGGCTTTTGTCTGGGAAAAGAATAGATCCTGGGTGTCAGGAAGGCTGCTGTTATGACTTGGGTGCAGAGAGCCAAGGAAACTTGGGGAATGAGAGCCTGGGGTATTAGGCAAGACCTTGGGACTAGAAAAGGTTTTTCTCAACTTTGACACTATTGATATTTGTTGACAGACATTTCCTTGTTGTGGGGGAGGGGGCCGTCCTGTGTATTGTTGGATATTTAGCAGCATCCTCAGCCTCTACCGACTAGATTCCAGTAGCATTTCCCTCCCCAAGTTCTGACAACCAAAAATGTCTCAGGACATTGCCAGATATCGGGGTGGGGGAAGCACCAAATCTGCCCAGTTGAGAATCACTGAACTTGACAATAACCAAGATCCAATTAAAAGCTTTATGAGCAGGGCTGTTTTCAACCCCACCCCTCCCCCTTCTTTTAATAATTCTGTGGTTCTCTCTTGCTTGTTGTGTAGCTGTCTTGAAGAAAGCCAGTGATTCTATGTTGGGTTAAAGGGAAATTAAAAATGGGCTTCTTCTGTGCTTGGGCCAGGCACCAAACAAAGCCACAGAGTGGGCAGGACTCCTCCCTCAGACCTCAAAGGGAGATGTCTTCATGTCAATTTCTTTCCAAAACAACTCAAGTGAAATTTCCATCACCCTGAAATCATATCACAAACTGCATGGGCCTCACATCCCCATCTTTCTTTGGATCCCCAGGGATTAGAACATCTTTGAGACAAGCTGCCAGAGGATAAGGTATGCGTGGGCGCAGATGCCATGAGCTCTTGCCACAGAAGGGTCCATTGGTAGCCAAAATTGGCCAAACGGAAGGTCCAGGCCTGGATCCAGCTGCTCTCCTGCTGGGTGGGGCCCTGTGTGGGTACCTGCTGGCTCACCTGAGGTTGGGGTCATGGGTGCGGCCGCCAAGCCATTCATGTTGAGGGCCGCCATCTGCTGCATCTGGGCGGCGGCGAAGGCAGCCATGGGGTTCAGGTAGCCACCCTGCGCGACTGATGCCATTAGTGCCGCTTGCTGCTGCATCAGCTGGGGCAGAGTGAGTGGAAAAAATATCATGCGCTTCCAGGGGGGCAGCCCTCCCCACCAGGGGGCTCAGCTCCTGGACACGAGCTCCCAGGGAGCTGAGATACATCTCCCCACCCCAACCCCCAAAGAACCCCAGGATGTTTCCCCCATTCCTGTCCTAGTTCTCAATGGCTATTAAAACCACCTCCTAAGAGGTAGCTATTCAAAAGTAATGGTAGAATCTTGGGGACTCTAAAGTGTTGTAAAGGGTAGGGGAAGAGCACTGGCTCCAAGGCTAATCAGCCTTGTGATAGCCTGTCATTCATGGAGATGTGACACCCGAAGCTCTACACATTGGATGAGCCTCTGTAGAATTAACTTAGTATGGATTTCTGTCCAAATGTTCTCACAAAGGTGAGTGGGGACTGGGGCATTTCTTTAAACTGGCCAAATATGGACATTGCTGAAGGAGTGAGGTGAGCTTGCATTTTTAGAACTAAAACGCTGGCCTAACTCCGTGCCACCAATGTGGCTACAAGTCTGGGAGGCAGACTTAGAGCAGGCCCCAATATGAAAAGATAGTTGGTGGCTGAGAAGTCTGAGGTGAGGCCTGGGGGGGACTGCGGAGGATACCTGGGTGTGATGGGCTTTGGGGATCCTCCAGGACCTTTGCCAGGAGTGAGCAGAGGCCTGAGGGCATCCTTCCATGAAGGGGAGCCCGGGTGGGGTGGTGGCAACCAAACACCTGAACCTCTCTCCCCTTTTGCAATTGGTGCTGCCTAGGATTTGGCTCTAAGCAGAGTTAGCTGGGAACCGCTGCCCCCCCCCACACACGTCTGGACCCCCACTTACTGCTTGTGCGTAGGCGCCGTAGGCCCCGAACGGGATGGCCATGGGGTTGAACATGCCCATTTGGCCAGCCATCTGCTGCATTCGCCGCATCGTGCGCTCCTTGTCAGTGTCGGCGAACTTGACCACCAGACTGGATGAGGCTCCCTGCAGCCGGGACTGCACGTGAGGCCCACCTGCCCTAGGCGCCTCTGCTCCCAGGCTCCCAGCTGTCCAGCTGTCTGTGCCCCCGGCCTAGGCCCACCCTCTCCTCTCCGCGGGGTGCTAGTGGTGGGGAGGGGGGAGGACCGACACCACTGCTAACCCAGGAGTTTGGGGTCTTAACTCGACCGCGGGCGTTTTCTATCTGGGTGACCGCGGGCCAGTTCCTTAACATCTCTGGGCCTCAGTGTCCTTGTCTGAGAAATGGGGATAACGGTAATGCCTTCCTGTTTCATGGGAGGCTGTGAGCACCGCACGCGTTTGACACGGTATGGACAGAGCGCAAGGGCGGGCAGGGCCCTGACGGTGAGCTGGGATGGGCGGGGGTGTCGGTTCCGCCGTCGTTCCCGTCCCCGCCCCAACCAGGGGTGGCCCCACTCACCGGCATGGTCTGGCTGCCGTGCAGCGCGTTGATGGCGGCTTGCGCCTCGGCATGGGAGGAGTACTTCACAAAGGCACACCCTGGGTGGACAGGAGAGGCTGAGCCAGGGCCGGAGGGCCCAGAGGGAGGCCAGAGAAGCGCAAGCGCTGAGAGGTGGGGCACGGGAAGGGCCGAGGGGACCGGGCGCATCCCAGGAGAAAGTAGAACGGGTGAGACACAAAGACCGAGAGAAAAAGAGAGACACCGAGAAACACAGAGACAGAGAAAGACCTGGACGGGCCGGAGATTTAAAAGTCCCCGTAAGTCTCCTCGTCCCTTTCTGGACTCGGATTGCGATCTTTCCTTACCCCCAGACCCGACCGCCTCGTCCTTTCCAAGCATCCCTTCGCGGCTTGCGCGTCCGGGCCAGCTCCGGGCGGCTCTGGACTCCGCCATCAGGCAGGCGCGAGGCCGGAGGCCCCACCCCGCCCACTTCCTCGCCCCGCCCACTTCCTCGCCCCGCCCCCACTCACCCTTGCTGTTGCCGTCCGGCCCGCGCAGGATGGTACACTCCTCGATGTTCCCGAAGGCCTCGAAGAGGCGGCGCACGTCGTCCTCAGACTGCTGCTTGTTGAGCATGCCCACGAAGAGTTTTCTATCTTCTAGAACAAAATTAGGAGATGCTTACCCGGGCCGGGGGCCGGGCGGCGCGGGGGCAGGCCCGGGGGGGCAAGGGGAACAGGGCACGGCCGGAAGAGAAGAATATGGGGGAGAGGGACAAGCTGCGCAGAAGCCAGGGCAGGGGCTCAGAGCCGGAGCGGGAGGTGGGTAGGAAGGAGAGGGCGGGGCGGGAGTGGGCAGAGCTAGACCCGGAGGGTCGGATCGACGAAGGGAAGGGGACGGGGGGGGGGGGGGGGGAGGAGACGGAGGTTATAGTCAGAGGTGGAGATGAGGGAGGAGGCTTTGGATCAAGCTGGATCTAGATTGCAGCGACTCTACCGCCTCCTACCTAAAGGAAAGGCGGCACAGTGAGGGAGCAAGGCCACTGCCCTGGCCGGTCCCCTAGGGCACATAGGTCATTCATGCAGCCCTGTGATCCCTCTTCCCTCCTCTTAGGTACAGACTGTATTCCTCAGCCACCTTCACTCACAGATGCCCAAATTAACTCACAACAGACAAGTCTGCCACGGGGCCTTTGCGTATGCTGTTCCCTCTGCCTGGCACGCCCTCCAATCACAAGGCTGATTTTCTTCTAGGTCTCAATTTAAATATTGCTTCCTCGTCAAGTCTCCTCCTTCCACCTTTCCTTTATTGTCTGTCTCAGCCCCTCACTCTCAGGGCCTGAATTTCAAAGGACAATTATTACTGCTTTGCCTGTGTAGTTGGTTTCTGTCTAGCTCCCTGCCATCGCCCCCACCTATCCTCCATGTATGCTATACTCCCTGGGGAAGAAACCAGCCCTCTATAGGAACACCAGTATCTGGCACATAGTAGGCCTCAGGACATAGTAGGCCCTCAGGACAGTAGGCTCTCATTCATTATAGAATGAATGAATGCTCTATGCCATTCCCAGGGACACATCTCCTTTCTGTCTCACATGTTTTTTATCTCCATCTGGTGCCCCGTCCTTGGTCTGGGCCTTCATGTTTGTTAATGCTACAAAACTCAGCCCTGCACACTTTTGGGGAGCCTGCTTCTGAAGACTGGGCTCCCTTAGCAGCTTTCCCCACACTTGCGTGAGTACCAAGTGGTTTGTTAACATAACTCAGCTGTGTGCTTAGGGTGACAGATATCACATTGGGCTGTGTGGCTCTGTACCAACTTAGGACTTCAAAAAGATTTCCCACCCTACAAGCTTATTTTAGTGTGACTCCATGCTTCCCATTGAGAGGTGGCGTCTACGTTCCCTCCCCTTGGATCTGGGCAGGGCTTGTGACTGGTCCATATCAAGAATGGTAGAAGTGATGCCAGGTGACTTCCAAAGCTTCCAAAGCTAGGTCATAAAAGGAATCAGGTTCCACTGAGTTCTCTCTTTTGAGGATGCTGCCCTGTGGAAACCAGCCACCATGCTGTGAAGAACACCTGACTGACCCACACCATAGTGCACACAGAAAGGAGCCCAGGCCCCCAGCTGCCAGCCAACATCAGCCACCGCACGTGGACCTGAATGAGTCCTCAGCTGATTCCAGAGCCCAGCTTTTGCATCTTCCTGCCGAGGCCCAGACATCCTGGTGCAGAGACAGGCCTTCCATTTCCTGTCTGAATTTCTGACCCAGAGAATCCGTGAACATAATAAACAGTTGTATTATACCACTCACTTTGGGGCTAAACTCTCATGTAGCCATCGTAGCTGGAACAGGGACCTTGTGGTGACAGCATTCCCCAGGCACTCACTAGATGTTTGTTGACGACTGAAAGACTGGCACACACGTGTGCACACACAGCCAAGGCTGCAGGAATGTACAATCCCGAAAGCTGCAAACGGCCATGTGTTTATGGTTTTCTCTGAAGACAAGGGCACTCTGGAACCATGTCCCTCTCTATTCAGAGCATTTGGCACCTCCTGCTCCCCTCACCCACACTGCCGAGAAACTTCACATAGAGCTGAGGGACTGTCTTGGTATCTGGAGCAAAGCAGAGGAAAACTCCAGGCTGCTGCACTCCTTCACAAGCCACCCCAGAGTTCTCCTCTTCAGGAAGCCCTAATGGCTGCTCTCCTGCTACCACTCAGTCCAGAGCACTCAGCTCTGGGCCAGTTCTTAGTGATGAGGCAACCCTGGGTCCCAGCTGCCTCCATACCCCGTAGGACATCACTGCCAGTTCCTTTAACAGTTCTAGGGCAGAGCACACAAGCCTGGATCTCCACCACCGGTGGGCTTCAGCCGAAGCTCTGGGCAGGGAACCCTGGCCCCACCACCAGCCTCGTCCTGGGCTACTCCATGGCTTCTTGGGCCATGGCAGTACCCCCCTACCTTACCTGCAGGGCTCACCAACTCCAAGCTGGGAAGCAAAGAGAAAGGGAGAGAGTAGAAGGGGTATAGATGAGGAGGGAAAGCAGGAGACAGAGTTAGGAGCACAGAGGGAGGGAAAAGAATTAGAAACACACAAAGAGCAGAGAGAAGATACCAGGCAGAAGGAGAGGACAGTAGGTGGGAGGGCTTATGTGTAACTCCCAGAAGCAGCAACAACACTTTACATGAAGTAAACCGGGAGCTTTAAAAGACTTCAGGGGAGTAATTGAAACTTCTCTCCAGGCCCGGAACAGTGCTTTCCCCACCCCCATATCGCCGTTTAAAGGCTCTGAATTAATGGGATTTCCGAAAAGACAAAGAAGTGAAAAAAACTACCCCTTGCTAATCCCAGGCCCTCAGTTTAAAAAGTCTTCTCCCTGGGAAGGAAAAGGAAGGGAAGAGAAGGCCCCTCCTCTGCCTGAGCCTCATTTAAATTCTGGGACCTCAGCTCTGCACCCTTTCTCCTGACATCTGAATATACTCCTTTATAATCATTATGACAGCTTTCTGATTGCATTAAAATTCATCCACACGTGCCTTTCTATGCAGCCACCTCCCTTTGCCAGGTCTTTTTTATT
Source organism: Rhinolophus ferrumequinum (assembly GCF_004115265.2). NCBI lineage: Eukaryota > Metazoa > Chordata > Mammalia > Chiroptera > Rhinolophidae > Rhinolophus > Rhinolophus ferrumequinum. Next base: position 30,739,648 of record NC_046302.1, read on the forward strand.
ATTATTATTATTTTCTAATTCCTTTTTCCCCTCCCCTGAAATCTCCCTTTACTTCCCAGTTTGTACTTCTCAATTTTCTGTTCTAGACCTCAGCTCTTCCTTCTTGAAAACTTTCCAAGCATGCAGGGGGCCAGGCTCCCCCTCTTCCTGCCTGTCTGAATTTCCCCAGGGAAACTACAACTAGACTTACCTTCTGGAAGTTTGCAAGAAACCAAAGAAACCTGGCTCCAGACTCACTTCCTCCAAGGGTTTTTGGATGACCCCACCCAATGCAAAGGTTGGTTTGTGACTAGAATCCTCAAATGTGCTCAGTTTGTGCCCTCTTCATTTCCAGTTGGCATTTGTTACTGGGTGAGTGATTCTAAGGCTTGTGTTTCAGACCAGGGGCTGGAAGGACTCTTGAGTCCAAGGGTAATTTTCCTTCTTCCAAATCAGGCCCTCTGGCTCAGACTCCAGCACCCCTGCACTCCAATTGTATAACTGCTCCCATCTTGGTTTTTAGGTCTATAAAATGGGAATAACTAGGCCCACCTCATGTGGTGGATGCTAGGCTTCCAGGAAATGTGCAGGGACAGAGCCAGGCCAGCAGTAATGACCATTACTTGGGGTTCTCCATCCAGGAGGAAGAGGAAATGGAGGGCCTCTTCCTTGGTTTGCCCTGTCCTGATTTGAGGAAAAGGCAGAGGTCATACAGGATCTCGCCCTGCATGGTCAGGATACACATCTGGGGGGAGCACTTGAAGTAACAGGTTGGACCAGACTCAGGCTGTGCCTGACCAGCTGAGATGGACAACCTTCTCCTGTCCCTTCACCCCCTGTGCCTTCCTCCTGTTCTGGCCACTTTCCAGAGACACCATCCCTAAGCTGTGTCAGATGACCAAGGGCACCAATTGGCTGGTGTCTTGGATCTGGTGCCAACCTAGTGAGACTCTCAGAGAATGACTCAGTTTCCCCAGTCAGTTCCCACACTCTCCGTTATTGACACAGACCTCTACCTCCGGGGACAGGCTGAGCAACCCCTGAGCAGTCCCCACCCACAGCCCGGCTACCTGAGTGATACAGGGCCCCTGGGCTGTAGCAAAGCTATGTGCTCTCACTCCCCCCGTGAGCCCTCTGCCTGAGCTGCTTGTTGGGGTGTGGGGGTGTCTCTGCTCTGAGAAGATATTCAGGTATGTGCTGCTGGAACTGGACCATGCAGTCCACCTTGAAGGGAGATGAGGCCAGGAAAGATCTCAGAGCCAGGGTGGAAATGGGTTTAAGATGACCTGGGGTGGGAGGTCACTGAGGCTGCATGGGGCCCAGACAAGTGGTGAGCAAGAGGAGGCTGGTCGGAAAACCTGCATCTTCCTCTCAGCAAAGCCGAGCTTAGGGCATGGGGTTGCCTTGTGCTCACCTTCCAACTCTCAGGGCTGAGCCCAGTGGCTGGCGCAGCAAGGCACTGGCTGTCAGGCTCTTGCCTTCAACAACGATTTGCTGAGCACCTTCTCTGTGCCAGACACTGTTCCAGGCATTGCTTCTAAAGCAATAAACAAGGAAGGTGAGTCTACTCACTGGAGCTGACATCCAGATGGGGAGATAGGCCAGCAGGGCTACCTCACGCGGCTCCCAGAACTGGCGTGCCCTCCCCAGGGGCAACAAGGCCACACGTCAGAGCTGGGCAGGACCCCAAAAAACACCAAGGGCCCCACCTTTTTTAGACGAGGAACTTGGGGCAGAGAGGGAGCTCCAGGATACAGATGTGGGGTTCAGACTAAACCCAGTCCCTTAGGGTCTCTTGAGTTCCCAATACTATATCCCTCCGCTGCTGCCTTCCTGCTCCTTTAAAATGTGAGCACCTGTGTTTGGAAGGCTAAGGGAGTACCTTAAGTTCTGGGGAGCCTGAACCTAGAGAGGGCAACTCAGCTGTCTGTGCCCAGATGTCCTGCCACCGCGGTTGGCAAGTGGGCACAATCTGAACTCCCCCAGACCCCCACCAAGGAGCTCTGTGTGTGGAAAGCCAATAAAATAACGGATTAGAAAAGTACCCAGTTCTGTCAGACAGAGGTGCTTAGGACCATCTCAGGAGGGACTGGACCAGAGCACCTGCCATCCCTCTTGGGTCTACCCTCTTGTCACACCTTCAGCAGGCATTGATTGAGCATTTACTCTGTGCCTGGGGTTTGGCTGAGCAGAGTCTTGGGAGCCCTTCTGAGTCTCCTGTTTTGGGAGAGTTCCTCTTCCAATGGGTGTGTGTGAGGGGATGGGAGGGGGGGGTAGGGGGCGGTGCATGCTTCTCAGATCCCTGGAGAATCCTTGGCCCCAGAGCCTCTGCCACGGAATCCTTCCCTCCCTTCCCATGAGAGAGTTCAGCCGGGCCTGGTTGTCACATGCAATAGCTGTGGACCACAGGCCAGAAGGGGCCCATTGGGGGAGGGGGACATGGCTATATCCTGAAGTGTTTCAGGAGGAGGTGGGCTGGAGTTACATCCAGAGGACAGGTGCAAGGGGCTCCAGGCCCACAACAGAATTTGAACGCAATCTGAGAGGTAGAAGGACCTCCTTGGGCTGATCTTTTCACCTGCTCCCCAGCGGCCCCTGCCTGTGGTGGGGCTTGCAAGAAGGGAGTCCTGTGGAAGTTTGACTTTGCTTTTTCAGCTCTTGCCTGCTGCCTCTCCCACCAGCATACACATCTCCCATTCCTCTGGCCTCCAGATTGTTATTTTCCCAGAACCTCAATCGTACTGTGAGCTTCAGCTTTCCCAGCCTCTAAAAAGCACTGAGTGACACCTCTGGGGAAGCCAGAGGCACTTATGACAAGGCAGTGGGATCTAGTTGCCAGAGTCTCAGGCTTTCTACACTCCCTCCCTGCGGAGATAGATTCCTGTGCTCACTCATGCAGGCTGTCAGGGCAGAATGGGACTCTGGCTGATGGATTTGCATTTTAAAAGGAGAACCCAGAAAACAGAGAAGAAAGGCGCCCGTGGCATGTTTAGGACAGGCCCCTAAGAGGAAATCTTCAGGCGGTGCACCCCCAGATGGGCAGGGAGCATCTTGCTGGCTGCCCAGGGTGAGAGGACCCCTCAGGGAGGAGGAGGTGGGTGGCAGCAGTGCCACTTGATTTGCCGAATGCCAGCGCCCTAGAGCTAATGCTCAAATTCCGGTTTAATTTTCAAAATTTGATTCGCTCATTACCATCGGCATTAAACAATATTTCCTGCTTAAGGATAGACGGCTGCTGGGGCGCTGTGGACAAGTGCTCAGATGCTTAATGGCTTTTATTGCCACAATAGACTTTTACTGTTCTCTCCCCTCCAGCTGCTGAGGGCGGGTTTGTGGGGGGACCTGACCTGGGGAGAATCCAGGAGGCCAGGGGCCAGAATGAGGAATAAATGGCTTTGAGGGCTGTGACTTCTCTCCTGCTCTCGAGCTATTGGTCCTGGAGCGGACAGGTAGGCTCAGAGCCCAGAGCCCCAGCGCCCGATGCACCTGCCTGCCTCTCAGCTGTTGGCAGAGCCTGGAGCCCTGAGGGCCGTCCCTTGAGGGCCCTCAGGTGTCTCTTAGGCTGTAGCCCCAGGGAACGTCCCAGGGTGCCACATGGATCCAGGGACCATCTGCTCTCCCTAGAGATGGCCTCGGTGTCCCAGGACCCACCGGCAGTGAGTCTGAGCAGAGAGGACCTGTTCCTTCTCCCTGACTTCACATTGGATCAGGGAGAACCTTCAATTGAAGAGGATGAGAAACACACCGACTGGACAGGAGGAGCTAGGTGGGTGTCATCTTCCAAATAATAACTGTGGCTGTTTGTCAAATGCTGGTTAGCCGCGCAGCCGTGGGTAAATCATGTACCCTCCCTGGGCCTCCGTTTCCTCCTCTGTACAAGGAGAGACTGATCTCACACCCCAAGAGGCCTGCTGGGGGTTTAAATGAGTTGAGGTACGTGAGGTTTCTCCCACAGGGCCTGGCACTGAGTAAATGTTTAAGAAACTCTCTTGTCGCGCTGGTTACAGCTATTCCTACTGTTCACCCAGCTGAGGGATGGGGATGCCCGGCCCACCCTCCACCTCCACCCCCAGGGTGTGAAGAGGACACATTGAACTGAGCCAAGTCGTACTTTTCCCAGGCTAGCCTGAGAAGCCAGGCTTCGCTTTACACCCCACTGACCAAATGGCAGCGTTTTGGGGACCACTGAGACGCTCCCCAGTCTCCTCCAGGAGGTCGACCTGGATAGACCCAAAACAAGAGACTACGTTCGTCCTGAAGTTACTGAGCCCCACTATGTGCCCTTTCCATGAATTCTCCTGATCCAGACCCGTCCAGCACCCACGGCTCCTAAGGGAGCTGCAGGGATCACAGCGATCTTCTGAATCTGAATCTGTGCCAATTTCCACGTTGCTGACTCCCCCACCCCTAGTCCGGAGGCCTCCTTAGCCTCCTCCTGGCCCTGCCTCATTCCCCAGGTGGGCAGCACACAGTCTCAGACCTGCCTTTCAAGGAGGGGAGCAGTGGACAGGGCCAGGGGTTCCACATGCCGCTCTTCTCATGCCTGGGAACACAACCACTCCCTCTCCAGTTGGTTCGGGCACGTTCCAGCAATGCCATCCCACCTGGGTTTGGATCTCTCTGCAGCTGTGTGACCGGGTCAGCTCCCCTCCGAGACCCAGTCCTTTCACTGGGATGTGGGTCACAAGCCAGGCCTAGGCGGGTGCGCAGCGTGAATTGGACCCGTGAGTAGAGGAGCGATGTCCCCACTTTGTCCCCACAACACACACTGCATCAGAGCCAGAGCCAGAGCCAGGGTTGCAGCTGGGCGGGAGCTGCCTCAGGAGGATAAAAGCCTTCCTGCCGGGGAAGAAAGCTGAAGGAGACATCAAACCAGATCAAAGGCTGCTGGGGAAGGGGTGGCATGTGGGGGCTGAGATGGGGCTCCCCCTCCACGAGAGATGCAAATGAGGATCCTTAACTGGATCTGGCCCCCCCGGAGGTGGTGCCAGGCCTTGATCTGCAGAGCTCCCTCCAGACAGTTTCTGTTTGATGTCGGGTGTGGGGGGAGGCAGTAGACTGGAGAACACATGCCTGGTAGACTAGATGTGTTCTCCCCACACCCCATTTGCATTTCTTCAGCCAGCTCTGCCTTCCCGAGACTTCAGGATCAGGCCCAGGCCATGAGAGTCACCTCCTCACTGTCTCCTGTCACCCACCTAGGGCCCCGTTCTCTTCTCTTTTCACACAGCCAGAAGGGGCCGTTAAATCCAAAGCAGATCTTGTCTGTCTACTGCTCAAACCCCGCAGTGGCTCCCATCTCACTGCGAAAAAGCCCAAGACTTGTAAGGGGCCACACAGGTCCCCACACCCTATTTCTCCCCGATCTCTCCATCCCTCTGCTCCAGACACATAGGTCTCCCTGCTGTCTCAAGAACGTTCCATGCACAATCGTGCCCCAGGGCGTTTGCACTTGCTGTTCCTCGTCTTGTCTCAGAGATCAGGTCTTAGACATCTGCAGGGCACTGAACTCCAAGAATCTTTAGAAACTAGGAAAGGAATGTCTCCTGGAGATGAATGGGCATCAGCCATGAAGCAGGGAGGGAGCCCGGAGTGATGAATGAGCTCTGTGGGCATGGCGGGGGCATGGAGAGGGGTCTAAAAGGCTCGGACTGGGCCCTAAAGGATGAAGGGCAGGGTTTTCCAGGTAGAAAAGGCAAGGGGCTGGCATCCGAGGTCAGGGAGCAGCATGTGCAAAGCAGGGAGTGTGAAAAGGCATGTGGTACGAGCCATACACACACACACACACACACACACACACACACCTTTCTTCTTTTCTGTTCTCCCACCCACCATACTCTAAACACTTCCCTCAAGGCCCAAGGTCTGGACCCTTACCTCTGACCACTGGAAACTTGTCCTGGGACTGAGACCCTGGGTCCAGGCTGTGCCCATTCTCTCTGCCCACCATGTCTTCCCTCAGCTCAGCTGAGCTCCCCAATTCACATCACCAGCCTACCCTGTCTCAGTGTCACCCCGGTCCCTTCATGACAACAGCTGATGGGACCCAACTCCCACATCATAGAAGCTCTGCTGCCCCTAGACAGCACTGGTCCGACCAACTCCCTCCCCAGGGCTCTGTGGCACCCCTGTGCATGGCTGCAGCTCTGATTTGTTTATTCCAGGAGGTGGGTATAGCAGCAACAACATAAGATCATCATGGTTCTCCTTTATGGAACACTTACTAGGACTAGGCACTGAGATAACACTTTACAGGTATAGTGGGTATTTTATTATTTCCACTGTACAGATGAACAAACTGAGGCACAAAGAAGTTAAGTGCCTTGCCCAAGAATACACACCGTATCATTGGCGAAGCCAGGGCTCACACCCTGGCCTGACCTCTTACGTCACCTTCCTTCCTGGGGGAAGATGGAGCTACCTGGATATCTCACTCTCTTTCCACTCCTCCAGTTCAGCACAGAGGGCTAGTAACCTAGTAACCTCATTGCTCTGCAAGGACAAGGGTTTTTGATCAGAGCTCAGAGGGGAGAATGGCTGGGGCACACACACGGCCCCCTGTGGATTCCTGATTGCCCAGAGATCCCAGGTGTGCCTCACAGGCCCTCCCTGTCTCGCTCACGCCTCTGGCTAAAGCCTGGCTGTCTTTTTTTTATTATTATTATTATCGGGGAATATTGGGGAACAGTGTGTTTCCCCAGGGTCCATCAGCACCAAGTCGTTGTCCTTTAATCTAGTTGTGGAGGGTGCAGCTCACTGGCCCATGTGGGAATCGAACCGGCAACCCCGTTGTTCAGAGCTTGCACTCTAACCAGCTGAGCCATCCGGCTGCCCCAAGCCTCGCTGTCTTGAAGTCCCCTAGCTGACAAAGGCAGTAAACTCTTTCCTGATGAGTCCCCCGGCTTTCCGCTCCCCAGGGTCTAGGCTGCAAGGTCCTCTCTCCTCACCACGCCAGAAATCAGACATGCTGGTAGACTCCCCTCTAACTACAGTCCATGATCCTGCGTCCTCCTGCTGGCCTGCCCAGAGCGCAGGGGTTGCTCTGTGCCCTCAGGGGCTTGCAGCAGTTTGAGGAACAGGACTAGGACTTGGGGACTCTCACCCCCCCGGGGGCCATGAATGGCCTCTGTACCCTCATCTCTTGCACTCTGCAGGCATGGGGGCCCTGAACTGTGCAAGAGCTGAGCCCTGGAGGCTCAGTATGGGTGAGGGGTGCAGTGGCCACACCCACACCCCTTGCTGCCTCCCTTTCTGGCCCTCTGACCCTGCACCCGACACACATGCTGGTCAGTCTGTGCCGAGCCTCTCAGCAGAAGCCTGGGACACAGTGAGGCTCTAGTAGACACCACCTTTTGCTGGGGCGGGGGTGCTCAGCCATCTCTCCAGGTAACTGATTACACATTTGATCTGCTACATTATCCTTAGCAGGCGCACGACAGACGGCCCAGAGTTCTGTGGGGCCTTCCAGCAGCTGAACCCTGTTGCCTAATGGGGTTTCCGCTGGCGTCTGGTGCACGCTCCGGCATTCCACCCATCACAGGATAATTTATAGTATAATGGACCCTTTTTTCCTTTATATTATGTGGGAGCATAAATTATGGCCAGTTTGTCCTCGGCTCTCAAGGAGACAGACAAAGCAGGGTTTTATTCTAGCAAGGGGAGGAGGTTTCTGCAGGGGACAGGTAAGGGTCGGCGGGTCCATGGCAGGGTAGGGATGGGGGCAACAGGAGGAGAGACCAAGCACATCTCATTGACAGGGCAGAGAATAGAATCAAGGTGGCCACAGATACGGGAGAAGTGCAAGACCCACTCAGAGCTGCTTACGTCTATTAACCGTGGATCGAGGGCTTGTTAGCTGAGAGGAAAACCTGCACGGTTGTGGCTGTAAGGATACACGCACCTATAGGCAACCCAGCCACAGACCAACCTCTCACCCTAGCCACGGGCTGACCCTCATGTTGGCTGCAGATCCTTGGAACTGTGGGCCAAATTCCCACAGCCTCATGGAAAGAGTAGGTACTCATAGGTCCGCCCCCCTTCTCCCTGCTGGACCCCTGCCACAGCCAGAGACAGAATGCAGTGCCAGGGAGCCAGGCAGACCTCCAGCCCTTCTGACCCATAGCTCATTTTTAACATTGATGGGGGGACTTTGATGTTTGTGGGACAAGTGGGGAGAGTGGCACCCCAGCGTCTAGCAGCCTGAGGTCCATCTTCCTGGGGACGTGCACATACCTCAGGGTCGACCTTGCTAGTCCAACACAGCAGGAGTCACACTGGAACCCAGAGGCTGCAGCTCCCAAGCCCATCCATCACCCCTGGACACTGGCGAGGACTTCTGGGGACCCTGGGCGGGGGTCTTCAGAGATGGGATGACGCCTCCTGAACACCCTAGCAGAAGTCTCACGGGCCTTCATGCCATGCCAGGAGGCAGCCCAAAGGAAAGTGGCCTCATGTGCCTCCCTGGAGAGCCCAACCCTGCCCAGAGCTCAAGTCGTGCCATGGAGTACCGAAGGCCACTCCTTGTTCCTTGGACTCCACCTGAGAATAACAGCAGGAGTCCTGGATCTTGTAAAAGGGTAGTTCTTTGCCCGAGCTGCTAGGAAAATTACCTGGGAGCTTCCAAAAATACAGATGCTTAGGGCCAGCTCCTGAGGTACTGATTTATCTGGAGCCCAGGCATCAGTATTTTGTTTTTTGAAAGCTATTTAAGTGACACCAACATGCAGCCCGGGCTGGGAAGGGCTGTGGTGGGTCTTCTCCAGGCTTCCCCTGCCATCTCTCCTTGGGCACCAACTCTCTGGCCCTCAGCTTGCCCACAGGAGCTCAGCCCTTCAGACTGCAGGACTGTGTACCCACCGGCTCTGTCCTGACACCTGAGCCTGGACTACGCCCCATCCCTCACATGGTCATTCTGGAAAGACATTGTCCTAATTTGGAGAGGTGGATTCAAGGGAATTATCTAGGTCAGCATGAAGCTCACCCCTCTAACGACATTGCAAGCTTCCTTCTCTCTCTTGTGCCCGTCTCCCTTACATCCATCAGGCCAGCCCTGCTCTGAGAGAACAGTCCCAGGCTCTTCTTTCATCAGCCCACCAGTTTCCTTCCTATCCATCTGTGTTCCAGCCATCCTAGCCCTCCTGGAGTCACTGCTGTCCCCACCCCCTTTCCCCGTGGACCTCAGATGGTCCAGGCTTAAGTACACACTATATTAACTCATGACTCATAACAGACTACAGACAGACACAGAGATAGATGGATGGCAGACATGATTAATAGATGCTAGATATCCAGATTAAATGTTGGATGATAGATAGATATACAGATGAGAGAAAAATGATTGCAGAAAGCAGATAGATTTATGATCAATGGTACACACATAGTGATAGGTAAATGTGGATGGATGGATGGCCAAGATGTTTCTCAGGACTTCAGATACCTGCAGTTTAAATGCAAAAGGTCAGAAAAGTAGTCATGGTCTCCCAGACCTGTTGGGGTTTTGGCTCTCAGAAGAACAAGTATCTCTGCTCTGCTTAAGACCTATTTTAAACAACTTCTCTTTCAACTCAGATCTCTGAACCGCCACATGTCTGATGGGTTTGTGGTTAATGGAGGCTACAGTGGGACTGGTTTCTGTGGACACGTGAAGCTTCTCTTTGGTGTTTCCCTGAGCCTGCGGGCAGGCTAGGGGTGCCTCCTGAGCCCCCACTGTACCTATTGAGGACCTTCTCTCCTGGAGGAAGCCTGCCTGTCTCCCCAGTAAGTATATGCTATTCAAAGGCCAGGACCATGCCCTCCACCCCCATAGAACATGCTGGTTCTTGGAGTGGAGCAGGCTGACTGGCCCCTGCAGTTAGATAGCGAGTATCAACCCATATGGCACTATACACAGATTCATCACTCCTGGTCCTGTGGGGACCAGGTCCTCAGAGAGGACAGTGTGAGATGACTCAGGCTGAGTACTCGCCACAGGCCAAGCACTGTTTGGAGCACTTTAATTTCATGAAGTGGGTACCACAGTCACTCCCATTTTACAGATGAGGAAACTGAGGCACAGAGAGTTTTGGTAACTTGCTGGAGGTCCCAGAGCTAATCAACAGCAGGGCCAGGAGTTGAACCCAGGTGGTCTGGTTCCTGAGTTCTCATCCACCATATAGAGGATACCCCCTGCTCTGCTCACCAGACCGGATGGTGGAGAGGCTGTGGAGAGCTCAGTAAAGCACACAGCTCTGGGAACTGGAAAGGGCTGCGTGATGTGCAAGATGTTATTATTTCTAATGACTAATGAGCTTGCGAGGGGTGTGTTGGTTCCCTCGAGAGAACAAACTATTTTGTAGGGGGGCAGCATATTAGCCGTTGGTGTGGGGCTGGCGTTGCTAACAACAGAGAGCCTGCTCTTGTCGTTCAAAGGCCTTCTGAGGCCTTCAGGTTGGCAGTAGTTGGTTACCATGAAGTTCAGTTTACTGAGTGGCAGAAAGGGGAAATTCTGTGTTTCAGAAACCTGCCTGCCCGCTCTGGACCCCTTCTGTTATTCACCAGCCAGTCATGCAGTTGGTCAACAAACTGTGCAAGGTATAGCGTTAGGACATACAAAGAGGAGACCTGATCTCTGAATAAAGTGCCTCCAAACTGAGGCCGGAGCGGCCCAGCTGTGGAAAGGCAGAGCTGGCTGGGGTCTGATAGAAGGGGAGCAGTGAGGAGCATGAAGACTTTGCCTGGGGGGGCATGTCATGACAGCTGAGGCCACAGGCAGAGTTCTCTGGGAGGCATTGAGTAGGGACCGGTGGGTGGGTAGGGATAAGGAAGGAAACCTGGGATGGGAGGCAGAGGAGAAAATGCAAGGAATTTTAGTCAACACAAGTGCCTATTTACAAGGACTTACAGAATCTTGTTTTGAAATGCAAGATATACCCTCCCACCATTAGGTCCTGGAGAGGGGCAGATGGAGGTGACAAACACTTTGGGCCCACTCTGCCCCAAGCAGGCTTTTCTGGGAGTGAAGGATGAGGGGGAACAGACCCCACTGGCTAGCTGTTGCACCCCCACCAGTTCTCCCCACTGACACAGCCAGACTCTTCTACAGGGGGTGATGCTGGCTGCTCTTTTGGATGTCCTGTGCCGGCTGGGCACTTCACACATTCTGCCCACGTCTCACTCCCATACTTCAATATAACAGTTATAGCCCCATTTGACAAATCAGTTAACTGAGGCTCAGAGAGGCTGAGTAACAAACAGGCTCAAGCTCAAGGGGCAGTAAGCGGTGCAGGAGTGATTGGTACCAGGTGTCTGCTGGCTGTGCCATGCCTGCTCTGGTGTGCAAAATAGCATACGACTCAAACGTGCCTGTCCTAGGGCCTGACATTCCATCCTTTGGGTTCTAGGCCTTCAGACTCAGCATTGCCCTCTTCCCAGAGGCCTTTGAAATGTAGTGGCTCATGTCACCTCAAAATGACTGATCTTTCCAGAAAATGTCCTCTATGATCAAAGGGACCAGATAAGCATTTAGGCCTGCAGTGCCTGAGGCTGGAAATGGAGCCAGAAGGATTGGGAAAGTGTTAGACGCTGAGAGGGAGACTGAGGGGCTGGGAAGGGAGGTGTATATTGCCTAGGAGAAGGGCTGTCATGATACTGAGCTGGGGAGCCAGAGGGAGGGCGGGTCTGGGGAGGAGGGATTTGTAATGGGAACAGGACTTGCAGCGCAGCCAGGTGTGATGGACAGTGGAAAGTGGGGCCTACAGCAGTCCCAGAAAGAACCCCCCCCACCCCTCTTTCTCCTCCCACTGCACAGCAGCCAGATGGCCTAGGACAGTAGTGCCATCTGACCTTGAGGTCCCGGGTACCTCAAGCTTTGTCTGCTGACTGCATCAGAAATACCTCACTCCTAGGCAGATGTGACTATTTTTCAAATGCATATAGAAGCTGTTGTGATTTAAAAAGTACCAATTCATTTAAAAGCGCTGCTGAATTCAAGGCAGTTTACTGCCATTTTGCATTCCCTCAAACAATGGATACTCGAAGGAAGACATCTATCAAGGTAGGGTGCTGATGAATTTTTGATATTAAAACGGCTCTTAACCTTGAAAAGCCTGGGCATGCTGATCCAAGGAGGGCAGTGGGAGCTCGAGGAGCATAGTGTCCTGTAGCCGAATCCTCGGTCTGGTGCCATCTCACCTACAAGACTAGGTCGCCCACTCAGAGAGAGGGTCATGAGAGGGGCCGCAGGGAGGACCCCGGACCTGCAATTAGGAAACTCCCTCTAGCTCTGAGTCGCCCAAAACTGCTACATGGGCCTGGTGTCTGCCCTTCGCTGAGCCTGGTCCTCATGTTCATCCTTGGATGTGGCCAGGAAAATGAGAAGGATTGAGTCAGTCCCACAACAGTTTCCAGTGAAAAACGCTGAATCAGCATCTCTGTCGCTGCCAGGAAAGGAGCTTGATGTCTTTCCACTATTGAGAGAGCCCAGTGGAGTGCCTGCCACACAGCACATGCTCGATTCGTGCTGTTTGAACGAATAATAACAGTAACCCACTTTTAATAAGGAGGTTTAGTCCGCGAACACTTAAGTTTGGGAAGAAAGCCTGGACGCACCGACCGGTCTCTTTCCACCCCATACCCTAGTGTGCTTGGGGGTCTACCTTCAGCAAAGATGAAATGGGATCCCACCTTGGCTTTAGTGGCTGTTTTTGAATGTTGTGCCTTTGAACTGTGATCTGTTCCGTGATTGGGGCAGGGGCCTCTGCCTGGTGTCCCCACTTCTGCTGGGCAATGGGACGATTAGGCCTGCGGTCGTCTGCTGCCCTGAGATCTGGTGGGTGAGGCCGTGGAGATTCGGAACCGTTTTGAATATGGGGGGGGGGGCATGGGGCGGTTACCTCTACTCCTCCATTTCTCCTACCCTACCACATTGGAGACGTCACTCCCAGGTCTCCAGGGTCCATCGGGGTCCCCGAGGACATCCTATTTTGGCCAACTCCATTCAGACAGCACCTATAATTAGATCCAGTCCTCTTTCTAACCTTTGTAAAAAACTGACCAGTCCCTTGTCCCAGTACGGGAAGGCCCTATGCTCCCCTCGAACACCTTGTCAGTTCTGGAGTACTAACAGTGGAAACTGAGCCAGCGAGGTTTTCTTTCCAGGATAGGTGCATTTTAGCAAGGCCTTCCAAAACCTTGATCTGAAGAAATGAGGTTTATGGCGACAAGTGGGGTCCTCTCACAGCAGGGGAAGGTGTGTGATAGTTTGGGACAAGGAGACTTTCACAAGACCCTCAAACCATCCTACGGAAGCGCCCACCTATTCTGCCTTGGGCGGGGCTGGCTTCCAGGAGAACTGCCTCCCTTTTTTCCCTCCCCCATGACTGGAAGCCCCAGGAAGGCCAAGTACTTAGCACATTCCCTGAAATGGAGGAAAGTTGCCTGGTTATTAGTGGTGCCTAATGATATTTGCATAGATTAACAGACTTTAATGCAATCATGAATGCCACAATCCTGAGAAAATAATGAAGAGATCCATTACAAAGTCATAAAGTAACTAAGTCAATACAGTAATAATTTGATCCCATATTAGTAATAATTTCATCTCCTGCTGCAAGGCGATTTTATAATGTGCACCATTTCTGGACACTTTTATAAATTTCACCTTTGTTTGAGAGAATTAATTAACAAAATAAAAAAAATATACTGCTGGTATTTTATACAATATATTAGTCATTAGTCTAAACTGGCAGGCTGTAATAAAATTTATTAAGATGGATGTGCTGGGATTTCTAACTTCTCTTCAAGTGGCCCATAGCCGTCCCATTGGCAAAACCCAGGGGTTGCCTGTGGCAGTGTGGCTCAGGTGGACAGTCAGGATCAGCAGGAACCCATGAAGTGTGGTGGGCTGAGGGAAGGGGCGGAGGCCCAGCCACACCCTTTCCTGGAAGCCCTCCCTGATTGCTCCAGCCCTCCCCAATGCTTCCTCCAGGGAACAGCCCCTGTCTCTGGCCCCACCCACAGCCCAGCAGCATTTTCCTAAGGCAATATTTATTTCTCCTGACTGAACAGGGCCAGGGTTCTGGGGCTGGGAAGTCAGTGGTGAATGGAAGAGCCCCCCCCCCACCCCATTACCATCCCCTCCCCCAACAAGGACTGAAATCAGAGAGCAGAATCTTCCCTCTGGCTGTTCCCTATGGACCCATGGGCCTCTCCTGAGCAGGGTGAGAAACACACCAGACTGAAACCAGATTCTGCCAGAGCTCTGATCTGCAACCAGAAATCAATCAGGGCAATATCAACAGCAAGGTGTAGATAAGAGGGGAACAGGGAAATCAAAGACCAGACAGCATATGTGTGGGGGAGCAGGCAACAGAGAGGCAGTTGGAAGGGGAGGGACAATGATAGTTAAACCTTTCTCTCTCTCACTCGCTCAGTCTTTTTGCCCATTGTGTTTATAGAGCAGATCGTCTGTGAGGTGTAACATGTGGGTGAAGGCACGGGGAGGCCCCCACCCACTGCCTCCCAAGGGCTCTTGAATCCCACATTGCAGCTCCATCTCTTTGGGGTAAGCATTGCTGTCTACCAAATTTTGAAAATGCAAAATCACTTTCTCCCTGTAGTCAACCTCAAACGAACACTTAAACACTCATTCCTTTATCAGAGCACGTTCCCCCTGCCTGCAGCTGCCTCAGAGTATCTGAGACAAGGGATGAGGGGATCATTTTTCCCATTGAGACAGGGCATCCTCTTAGGGAGCTGACCCTTCCTAGTTCTGTCTGGGACATACCGTACTTCTTAGGGCTTCTTTGTTTTTGGTTTTGTTTTTAATACAAAATTTACCAACAGTGAAATGTATACATCTTAAGTGTATAATTCGTATGTTTTGACAAATACAAACACCTATGTACCCCAGACCCTTATCCAGATACAGAACATTGTCCTCTTCCCAGGAGGTTCCCTCATGACCCTTTCTGGGCAGCAGTCCAATGTCCTCAAAGGCACCCAGTGCTCTCACTTTTCTCACCAGGTTGGTTTTTGCCTGTTCTAGAACTTCATACATAATGTACTCATTTATGTCTGGCTTTCTCAGCCAGCACAATGTCTGTGAGATTCATCCATGTTGCCTGGGCCACACAAGGGCCCTCTAGCCCATCGATGCAGCCGCTCCTTCTCCAGGCGCTCAGGGGAGCCTGCTGCGTGTAGAGCAGAGGCACTGCCCCCCATGGTGCATGGCTCTCCTGCTAATTGTCCTCCTCCTGTGGGAGCTGGGAAGGGAACCTGGCCGGCACTGGGCTCAAGGGATCTGCTCGCCTCAGCTCCACAGATGGGCTGAGGGGTAGAGGGGTCCATTGGAGTTAGGGTAAGAGGCCAGGAGGATGGCCTCTGAACCCAGGGCCACAGGACCTTAGGGGGACTAGCTGGACTGTGAGGTCCAGAAACGTCTTGAGAGTATGCGTTAAATGACGCAAGGCGATGCAAATGCTCCCTCTTCCGAGGACCGTGGTTGTTCTCACCATGGCGCCCACTACCTTGGTTAGGTCCATGTGCATCTCTCCTTTGTCACTGCAGTGATCTCCTAACTGTCCCTTGCTTCCACCTTTTCCTCTACAGTCTGTCTTCACAGCAGCCAGAGCGAGCAGAGCATGTCCCTTCTCTGCTCAAAGCCCTCCAGTGGCTCCCTGTTTTACTATGAAAAAAGCCCAACGTCTTTAAAATGTTTTACAATATCTCACACAGGATCTGTCCCCATTCTCTCCACTCGCCCCACTCCAGCTATGCTGGGCCTGTCCTGACCTTGGACACTGGCTGACACGCTGGAGCTTTTGATTGGGATTCTTGCTTATTGTCTGCCCCCTCCCCTAACTTGTACGTCCTGGGAGGGCAGGGATCGCCCAGCAGCACTCAGCCTGGGATCTGGCTGTGCTCATCAACCTTCTGTGACACAACTAAATGGATGAATGAAAAGCTTCCCTCAGTTTCCCAAAGGGTCTGTGACCCAGAAAGGTGAAAAACCTTTAGGCGTGACCAGAGCAAGCAGGTCAGTCCAGGCCAGGCAGAGAGGGCTCCCGGTGAGCTCCCTCCAGGCCCTCATGCAGCCACGGAACCGTAGGGGAGCCCTGGGGAAAGAGCCCACAGGGAGGTGCCCCTGACCCAGGGCAGATTGGGCAGGCACAGTGGAGAAGAAGTGGGGGAAGCGTTCCTGAGTCAGCAATCTAGGCCAACAGTTCCTTACGGCAAAATACTGGTGGTTTTCTTAAATACACTTGTTGCAAAGACTTCCTTGATTTACATGTTGTTTTACTGCCCCCCCCACCCCTGTCAGTTAGCAGTGAGGTGGGTGAAGAGGGAAAGGAAAGGGAGTGGCCAGGGAGCAGTCACCTCTCCCTGGGAAGCGCGTGGGTGTGAGGGTCCCAGGGGCCTGGTGTTGGGACTTGGGATGAGGCAGAACTGGGACAGAAAGGCAGTCTTGGGTTCCCCCTTGGAACTCCCCTACTCACAGTGGCCAGCTCATGAGGAAAGGAGGAGCGAGGGAAAGGACGAAAAGGAGAGGACAGAGGGCAGAGACCCTGGGAGGAAAGCGTAGGGAAGGAGAGAGGATTGGTGGTACTGGCTGAGGATGAAAGGCACCAGTGGATGTGGCCAGCTCCGGCAGTGAGCACTGCTGCCTCACTCAGTCCCCCGTGTGTCACTTAATGTTTGCAGTTAAGTATTTACAGATTCGTTCCCATGGCAACCAAGGCTTCAAAGTTACTCTCACAATTCTGTTTTCTCAAATGTGTTTCTCTGGTTGATTGCACAGAGTTTTCTGGAAGCTGGCCAGGCTGAGTGAGTCGCATTTCCAGCCCTGTATGGTCCCCATCCCCCTCTCCCCTTCGAAACACGCAATCTGGCCCATCCTCCTCTGATGGATGCCAGGGCTTGGTTAGGCTGTCCTACGGCCCAGAGCTGGGAGTCCTCTCTCCCTGTCACCACCTGGAGCCTCCAGTTTTCTGGGTCCGTTACAAGCTCCCTTTCTACCAGAAAATATCCCTGAGCTTCTCACTCCACAAGGAAGATCTGAGCCCAAGGCTCCCTCTGTGTTTTTTGAGGTTCCTTGAAGGTGGGGCCTTCCCCTTTCACCTTTGACCCCTGGCACCAGGCCCAGGGCCTGGTATATGTAACTCGGGCATTGTAGACATT
The DNA here is from genome assembly GCF_004115265.2 of Rhinolophus ferrumequinum. Classification (NCBI taxonomy): domain Eukaryota; kingdom Metazoa; phylum Chordata; class Mammalia; order Chiroptera; family Rhinolophidae; genus Rhinolophus; species Rhinolophus ferrumequinum. The sequence continues at coordinate 30,756,781 of NC_046302.1, forward strand.
CACTGATTGCACCCCAGGTGGAATCCTGTACCCCAGCTCTTTCATAGCACCACCCGTGAGGGTCCCTGACCTGCGCATTCAGCCATTTATTTCCCGAGCCTCTGTTCTGGGCCAGGCACGGTGCAAGGTGCTGAGACACAGAGAGGAAGAAATACAGAGTTCCTCCCTGCATGGAGCTTCCCTTTAACAATGGATAAGAAAAGATCAGGTAGTCGTCTGTGCCATGAACCAAATTAAAAAGGTGGCTGATGGTAGAGCTGGGACTACATTAGTTGGCAAGTCAAGACAAGCCTGGGTGAGAGGGATGTATAAGCTGAGACGCGATGAGCAGTGGCATATGGGGGAGAGGTGCTGGCAGAGGGAACAGCTGGTGCAAAGGCTGGAGCAGGGATGTTTCAGCGATGGCATGAGGCAACAGGGCTGCAGCAAGAGATGGAGGGAGGTGGTGGCTGGAGGAAGAGTCAAGGAGGCAGAGGGACCAAAGGAGGTAAGAACCTTAGACTCCCACCTGAATGAGAAGGCTGCTTGGCTGAAGCCTTTAGAGAGTCACGTGGTAGAGAAACAAGCTCTGATGGAGCCACCGTGTAGCGAAGAGACTGTGGAGGCATAGGTGAGGCATAGACATGGCAAAGAAGGGACATGGAGAGAGGGGAGGTTCAGAGTGGGTGGGGGATGGAGGAAAATAGCTTCAGCTAAAGTGAGGGACCACTGCAGGGGTTCCTGCAGCCCCTGTGTCCTCACACTCTTACCTCTGTCCTCCACCAGACCTGACGCACAAGAAGGCAGAGGTGGGCACTGTTCCCCTGCCAGTGTAGATGTTCACTGATCGCCTGCTGCATTGTATCCTGCACCCCAGCACAGCATTTCCAGAGGGCAAGGATGCTGCCTGCCCCAGCTTTGCCTGAGCTGCCCCTTCCTGGGGAGGAGACATGCTCCTGCTCCGTGCCACCCCTCTTCCCAGGAGCCTGGGCCCAGCCATTGCTCTCTGTCGGACCCTGCGAGGAGTGAGAAGTGGCTGACGCTGCTAATGGTTCATTGAGTGGCTGTATCTCTATTATAAATGATTTAAGTCACTGGCATTTAATTGATGTTCTAAATGTGCTATTTATGACACAGAATGGAAGACGACACATTCTTTCGTTACTATACACCGTGGAGCCTGGCATGACATCTGGAGCATGACGCCTTCCACTTCCGCCTTCTCCCTGCGTGGCTGGCCTTGCCACCACCACCCGGACCTCCTGCCCTCTCTGGGCCTGGGCAGCAAGGAGAGGAGGAGGGCTGGTGTGGGAAGGTGGGCCTGCCCTGCTCCACCCCCTGGGCTTGGCTCTGGGGAGGACCTGTAGGAAGGTGTGTAAGCTGGGGCCATGCTCTGACTTCATGGAGAAGCAACCACACGCACACGCACACACACGCACACACTCACGACTGTGCAGAGGCCAGGTGAGCACAGGGAAGGCCGATGCAGGCAGGCAAGGCTTTGCGGAGGAGGGCAGCTTTGAGCTGGGCATGATGGCTACGCAGGATTTACAGAACGAAGGAAGAAAGAAGGGGCTGAGAGCCAGGACATCAAAGTCGCCCATATCTGGGTTCCAATCCAGTTGTCACCATTTAATTTTCTTGTGACTGTGGGCAAGTAATTTAGTCCTTTCGAACCTCAAATCCCTCATTTGTAAAATGGGCATGTGATCTTTTCGGTGGAAGTGGAACCATCACCTCCTCTATTCCGGATCCCATACTCCTCTCAAAAGGGCCATATCACAAGGTGAGCCACGTTAGAACGCCTCCTACTGGCCACTCCTAAGTAACCCCACGCCCACCTTGTCCTCACAACGGAGGGGATGGACAGCTGGGGACAGACTGAGGGGCTCTTGAGAGGCAGTCAAAGGGGATAGGAAACAGGGACACGTTTTAGATTGCTGAGCTTGGGACTAGTGTAAGGAGTGCCAATCTGGTAGAGTGGGGAGGGTGTCGCTGTGGGAGGAGCTGGAGGCAGAGGGGCCGGGCCCAGACGGTAGCTGCTTCCTGTCCCATCCATGCTGCTCCTTGCTCTATCCCTCTGACACCTTGTTCTCTGCAGGAGACTCATCACTTCAGACTGGTCTCCTGCCCGCCCGGCCCCCACCCATTCACCTTTCTCAGGACCTTGTCAGGCAGCAGCAAGTGCTCCAACACTGAACCTGGGCTCACAGCCAGGTCGTGGATGCCATCCCGTTGTGCCAACCCGTTGTACCGTCCCCACAAGCCCCCTCTTCTGAGCTCTGGGATCCCTGATCACCTCTTCCCCCTCCCTCTTGTTCTGAGCTCCTTTGTGGGAGACCAAGGAGGGGCAACAGCCGGAATGACTTCTCAACATCCAGGTTTCCATGTCTGAGTGCAGAGGTCATTCAAAACTACGGGCCATCTAAAAACTCAAGTGATCCAAAGAGGTGGACAGTACCCACCATTTTGGCTTGGGAATATATGTTGACTTTCATAGTGCACAAGTTGGATGCTATGGGAATGTGGCCATTTTAGGAAAAGTCCCAAGGACACACAGCGGTACGTCTGATGCCCACTGCCCACTGCTTCCTGGATGGAACTACCCCCCCAATCCCCCTACCACATCAGTCCCCCCTCCCCCATCCTTGCTTCTGCCCTCTCCTGCTGCTGGAAGTGGCTAAGTCCCCAGTGGACGGGAAGAGTGCAGTTCCTGTCAGCATCCACACGCCTTGAGCCCCCAAAAGTGCTCCATCCAGGTGAGGGGCCAGAAGGCCTCACACTGCCTCTATCCGCTCGTCCCTGTGGCCAGCAGCCTTCTCATGATCGCTTACATCAGCAGCCAGGGACAAGCAAGCTCAAAGCTCTGATGGGGAGACAAGCTGAACAAAGGGCAGACTGCCATGAAGTCACCTAGGAGGGAGGACAGTCAATGACCACATTGAGGTGACATTAGGTAGCCCAGGACTCCCAGACAGGGTCTCCTGGAGGTGGTGAGGGGGAGGGAGGTACATGGCAGTGAGGACAGAAGCATGGGACCATTCCAGATGGGAGGCACAGCAGAGTTCCGCAGAGGCTGCCAGGTGGGGGCTGAGGCAGTGGCAGGGGAGTGTGGTGTGGCAGCAGGTTAGACCCTTTGCGAGAGCAGGGGCTGGGGCAGCTGTGGCTGGGGGCAAACTGCCCTCCTCTGCCAGCGTTGTTTCTTTGTCCATTCTCCATCCAGATCACCACTGTCACAGAGTGGTTAGAGCAGCAAGGGGCACAGGCTGTCTGAGGGACAGGGTGCACCCGTCAAGTCAGGGCCAAGGGGCCGTGAAATGGAGGTGTGGGAGAGTATAGTGGGGAGGGGGCGCCATCCTGCAGGAATTGGGGCGCCCCGAGGGTGCTGAGCAGACAGAATCAGACACTGTATGACAATGGTGGTCTGGAAGGAGAATAGACTGGTGGAGAAGGGCTGGGAAGAACTGCCTCAGTGCCCTCACCACTTCCTCTGGCTCTTACTTGACACCCTGGGGTGAGAGCCAGCCCAGGCTGGAGGCTGGGGGCAGAGGTGGGGAAGGGTGTCAGCAGGGCCTAAGGCCCCCAGATAAGGGGGCTTTGAGGCAGGGCGGCTTCTGCCCCTACCCTCCCTGGGCCCCCTGCAAGGTACTACCTGAGCGGGCTCAGCTTTCTGTGTCACAGGGAGAGATTTAACGCTAGAAATCCACTCGCGAGGCCCTTCCTCCCTCCCCACACCTGTCTCCCCCCAAAAAGGAAAACAGTCGTTGAAATTGAAGAATGGTGCTCAGTGAAGGTTTTAAAGACATTTTGAATTTAAACTATATTTTAAAGGTCATTTTCAGCAGTAATTACGTTCTAATGGTGGGGCTCTTAGCAAAGGCAGTATTCCACAGTAACATTAGACCAAATAGAAGCAGTGAGAGCCTCGGTCTCCTGGAGCCCTCAGATCCCTGTGTGGCAAGGTAGGAGTGGGGGTAAGGAGGGGGTGTAGCACATTCTCCCTGTAGAGCCAGTGTCAGGGTCCCCACTGGGTTCCCAGGAACAGGGAACTGTACACTAAACTTTGCCCTAGCACAGAGGGTCCTCCAAGACTTCTCCCAGAGCACTGCATCTGGGCTTTGGGGTTCACAGGAACCCTCCTGTGTGGCGGAGACAGGCATGTCTGGCCTCCTGGCTGTGGGACAGCCTGCCTTCCTACCTCCAACTCCCACCCCTGATACATGCACACCCTTTCCTTCTGCGTCCAGATACTCACTCTGGGGCCCTCCTGATGGCAGGCTCCCTAACCCATCCCAAGCCAGCTCCTCGGGGGAGGCGTCTAGGGCTCCCAGCTCCACCTGAGGTGAGCTGGGGGCTGAGCTTGCAAGGAGACTGCCTCTCTCCACTTGACCTTGACTGTGGTCTACGTTTTGGGGAACAGATCGAGGACATGACTGCACGGCTACTTATTTACACCTCAACATTTTCGATCCTTTATCTCCAACAAACAAACCCACCTACCCCTAGACCCACTTTTCTCTCTCTCAGCAGTGCACCCATTCTTTGCAGGAAGCCTCACCCTAACAGAAGCACAAGCTTCTCGAAGCAAAGCAAGGTATGAGCACCTACTGTTAATCAAACTCAGGGTATTCTAGAAGGGCTGCCAACGCCCCAGGGGGTTCCATGAGAAGGCTGGCTAGCGGACTGTGGGGAGAAAAGGCAGAGGACAAAGGGCAGTGGGGAAGGAGTGTGTCTGGGCATGTAGAAAAGGCCCAATCAGAACCAGGACGCGAAAGGTAACCTGGGAGGGCTTCATGCAGGAGGTGTGTGAGGCATGAGCACACACCAGCACAAGAATGAGGAACCAGGAGCAGCGAATAAAGAAATAAGCTGCAAGCTTCAGTCTTTCCCAAGAGGGAGAGCACTGCCAGCCCAACTGGGGAGAGACGGGTTCTTCTCACCAGGTTTCTGACAGGTCCCCAAAGGCAGCCGAGACCCTGCGGTGGGGTGAGGGGTTCAGAACCAGGGCCTGGGAACAGTGTTCTCTGAGCATGGCCCGCTTTCAGCCTCCCTGTCCCTGTGGATTTACTTTGAGGGAGGTTGGGGGGAGGAGTAATCAACCTGGCCGTGGTCTCCTCTTCCCAGAAGCGGCTGGCGCGGCGGAGTGCGCGCGTGGATCGCCCAGAGCGGCGGCCGCTGCCCGCCAGCGCTGCGCTGGACAAACGGCGCGGGGCGCAGGTGGTTCCGGGGTTCCAAGTCCCGGTTCCAAGTCCGAGCCAGCGCGGGGGGGGGGGGTTGTGGCCCGGGAGCGGAGCCCTGGCCGTGGCCGTAGGATGGAGGGAGGAGGCCGGCCGAGGGGAAGAGCGAAATGTAGAAATATCTGGGAGAAGCGCAGTGCCAGGCTACAGTGTTATTAACTAAAGCATCTTATAAAACTCCAGCCATTAATAACAGGCTGCCGCCACATCGGGGTAATTTATTCAAATTGCGGGCCCAGGACGGAGGAACAGATGTTTCCGAGCTGCTGGTGTCACCCAACGAATTCCAAGGGAGGAGGGGGCGGTGCCGCGTTCCTGCGGGGCGGGGAGGGGCCCTTCGCCGGCTTAGCAAGTCTCGCATTTCACTGGGAGGTGGGGACCTCACCTCCGGCTGCCGGAGGAAGAGAGGAGGGGTCGGCGAACGATTGCTAGTTTAGTTCAACAAGTGCCAGGATAGAAAGCCAGAGCTTGAGAACGGGCAGGAAGGTCCGCTTCCTAGAATGTCGCTGCTCCCATCCAACTGAAATGCCATTTCTTATTTAAAGTCTTCCATGGTTTTTCCAGACGCATAGCCTGGTACTGGCAATCAGAGGCGGGTCTGGGTTCCTTCCCAGGTGCACCCACCATCCATCAGCTGGTGACTCCAAGCAAGTTAACCTCTGGGCCTCAGTTGCCTCATCAATACAATGGAACAATGATTCCTAAGTCATGGAGTGGGGAGAAGAAGAAACACAAGGACCCAGGGAGGACCTGGCCCATGCAGGGGCTGGTTACCGTCAGTTGGTTTTCTGTACTACACCTTCTGGCCCTCACTTGCCCTTAACTTAGTGCTTCGATTCAAGGTCTTTCCTGTCACTCAGTGGCTTCAGTGCTTTTACCCCAGTCCCAGCCAGACTGTAAATCCCCTGTGGCCAAGGATCCTGTTGGTGTGCCCATGTGTACCGGGTGTGGAGAGTTCACAGTGGAAGTTCAGTCAATGCTTAGGATGCTTTTCTTCTCTCCTGGGGAAGGGGCCACACAAGCCTCCCCGTGGACTCTATTACCTCAGCACAGTCCCCTGGATCTCGGCCTAAGCTGTGTTGGGTCTTAGTGGGGGGCCAGGGCTTCGGAGTCTGGCCACAGTTTCCAGGACAGACCAAAAAGTCAGTTATCCCCCGGGCTCCTGCCAAGCAAGACCCGGGGAAGGGGAACTGTAGATGAAAACCCTCCTGACCGATTTTGCCCTTTTTGGCAAAGCAAACATCTCTGTTAAGCTGTTTTTGGCTCTAATTTACTCCCCTCCCAGGATGTCTAATGCTGGGGGCGGGGCAAGGGGGGGGTGTGGGGAGGGAGACACAGCTCAGCTGATATGTGCATGGCCTGAATCTGAATGGGGGGAGACACGGAAGAGCCCAACAAATTCTGGGTGCCCTGACTCACTATTTAAAATAGGGGAAAAGAGATTTGCTCCTCTTTTCTCTGTTTTGCAGATGTGCTTATTAAGTGGCCTTAAAGCGGGGCTCAGCCCAGTCAAGGCATGTTCTGTAATGCCCCTCTTGGGTGTCCAGCCTTATGCACGGTTCCTTGCCCAATGCTAACAAAAGGCTTTCAGCGGCCTCTGATGGCTCGTTGCAGTGAGCAGCGGGTGGCTACAAGGGTGACACTCTGGAAATGTCCCAATTGGAGGCAGACACGTCTCTTTCCACAGGCCCAGCCCCGATGGTGCCACTATAACGTGATGAAAGGAGAATGAGGAGGCTCTTCTGTCCCCCACACAGCCCTGACCTGAAATGACACCACTAGAGTGATATTCTGTTAGGGAAAGATTGCTTAGGCAGATTCTGCCCTTGGCAGGACAGCAGCCGTGCATTTATTAGGTGCTGAGGGCTCAGGATGGGGCGGAGGGGCCACCTTTGCTGTCTCTGTGGTTTGGCCTGGGGACCGCTCTGGACAAGGGGTTAAGTGGGGGAATTGGCTATCAGAAGCCTGGGGGGAGACATAGGGGCCACCAATATCGCCCACTCAGGAGAGGTGAGGGGAGGTGGAAGGGCTGTGATGGCAGGAGAGGGCTCCCTCCCCCCAACTCCCACCCTGGCCCTCCCCCAAAGTGCTTCCTGCTGACCTGGCTGGGAGGTCAGTGGCAGCCACCTGCCCTGTGCTTCTGCTCCTGGCAAATCGGACCTGCTTATAGCTCAAGGTTCATTTCCAATGAAGGAGAAAGCGAAGCCCACACTCACAGGGCAATCAGCGCACTCCATGATGAATGGAGCCTGTGTCACTCGGTGAAAATGAATATTTCTTTGCGATAATGGCCAGATGGTAGCAACTCTCCGATCCAAATTAAAACATGCATGATAAATGCCAGGAAAACAGAGGAAGACAAAACCCCAACCTGGAGTGAATTCTCTCTATAAATCTTCCCCCTGCGCCCCCTCCCCCACCACCACTGCGGCCCTGCTAATAGCCATTAAATTATTAAGATGCGCTGCAAGGAGAATGCCAATGTCAGTGCCACCCTCCCTGCTGCCCCCCGCCACCCCCTGCCTGTGGGCCTGACTTTGGAGGGGCTGGGGGGGAGTGGGGACATGAAATAGAGGGCTACTTTTAGGCTGGCAGAGAGCGGGGATGGTGGGGAAGGTTCCTGCTTAGAGACACAAGTGAGAGACTGGTCTCGTGGTGCCAGCGCTGAGGGAGGCCTGGTCCCCAGTAGGCTCTGTGGTGGGCTGGACATGCCTGCCCCCAGGAAGGGCACAGCCTCTACTGAAAGATGAGAAAGGGACACCCACTGCTGACTTTAGGGCTCAGACAGAAGGCAGGAAGGGGGTCTTGAGCCCGGAAGTCCAGTGAGGAACAGCTGGAGAAAGCATTCCAGCTGGTGGGCTGATCTCCAGCCTCCATAAAGCGTTTCTCCTCCCCAGGCCCAGACAGACAAGGCGCTGCCTGAGCACCCAGATTGGCTCTCCTCTGCTGGGCAGACACGGAGTTTCTCCACCTACTCCTTGCTGGCCCTCCACACTCAGGCAGACCACAGACAGGCTCATCCTGCCGCTGACTGGGCTTGTTCCCTGGGCAAGTTCGGCCTCAGACCCTCCCTGAGTCCCTTTAGACACTCCTCTCTGATGACACGCTTCTACCTTTTATTCTTAGAGTCCAGTCTATGGAAAAAGAGAGGAGATGACAGGGTCAGGACTTCTGACAAAATGGGATCAACAAAGTGCAAATGAAAATTGTACTGCCTAGGGCCAGAGCTATATTGAGCATGTGAATTACCAGAAAGGGGCAAGACAAGGAAGGCTTCCTGGAGGAGGTGATTATTGGGATGACAGGTTTACCAAGAGGTAGTAGCATCTGGGCTCAGCGTCACAGACAAAGACATGAAAACAGAGATAAGCCAAGCAAATATGTGGCCTCTTAGATATTTTTAAAATAACGTAGAAGTGGTTTGGACGGAGAGGAGGGTTCACTTTCTGGAAGACTCAGATGAGGTGCATTGTGGGTCCTATTGCTCCTCAAATTCCAGGGCACGTAGAGGTACACAGTGTCTGAGTCTGGGTTGAGGGCGAGGGAAGATTCTATCTCTTCTCACCCTTCAGTCCAAGTTCCCCAGGCCCGCCCCAGAGTCTCGTTTCTCTACTGCTGCCCAGTTTTCCTGGTCAGAGATGCCCTGCCTGCTGTTAGAGAGGCCTGCTCCTTCCCGACCCAGCCCACGTAACGCACAGGGGATTCAGGCAGTTCCTCCCCAGGAAGGAGTCCACAGTTCACCAACTGCATTCCACCTACCACAGCTCCAAGGTGGTGTCATTATGCCCTTTGTAAGAGGAGGTGGAAAGGAATCATTGTGGGAAGGGCAGGAGGCTTGGAGTCAGAGCTGTTGGGGGTGACCCAGCGCCGTCCCAGCTGGCCTCCTGCTCTGGCTGGCTCCTTCACCCATCTGGTTGAATGTCCCTAGACTACTGTTTCCACGGCGCCACTCTTACGTCACTCCCTGCCCCAAAGTCTTAGATGGCTTCCCTTTGCCTAAATGCATCAATTTAACGCACCTTCTAGAAATCAGTGCTTTTCTATCTTGCCCTCCCCCCAAAGTAGGCCCTTTGTTCTGGCCTCTTGGGACCCTTTAAATTAGTCTTGGCTCAGGTTATTTTCCCATCTGGGAAGCTCTGCCCTTCCTGGCTCAAATCCTCTCCCCTCTAAAGGCCACGCAGGTGTTACCTGTTCTGATCTCTCTGGTCTGTGCTGTCTCTCCCTGCCGTTCCTCCTCCCTCCTCCTGCCTGCACAATCTCACCACCTCCGTGTTGTTATTAGGCTGTTCCAAATGGGGTAAACCCGGGGCCAGGAAGCCACTGGACATGTCTTGCCCTCATCAGGTCTTATTCAATGCAGCGCCAAGGACCATCTAGCCCAGGAAGGACTGCCTGTGACATTTCTTTGTCATGTGGCCCATTTCCTGAGGAAGTGGGCTCTTCCTCTTGCATGCCCACACAGTGCTGGCACCAGGATGCCATGGGAGTGGCGATGGGGTGGGAGCCAGAGGGCCGTGGTCCCCTCTCTCTGTCATTCCTATTTCTGTCATCAGCTCCTTCAGCCTGGGCACACAGGAGGCAGCTTTTAAATATCATCCAGGAGCCCATTTGCAATGATGAATATCCCATTTCCCCTGAAACAATCCTTTGCTAAATTAGCCAGGGCCAGAGGGAATTTGGCAAGGAGCCGCGAGTCTCAACTTAACTTGCCGAATGGATTAAAAAAAAAAAACCCTCAAAAACAAAATGCAGATCAATCAACACCCCTTCCCCCAGCTGAAAACGGCAAGTCCATTTAAACTCAGCAGGTTTGCAGTTAATTATAATTTCGCACCTATGGCAGGAGTTACGAGGTATTTATAATGTGTCTGCCCCACTAGAGCTGCCACAGGGTCTCCCTAGGGACCCTTCCCACCAGCCACCTCCTTCCCCCACCACGAAGACCTGTCTTCACACAGCTGTTGTTTGAGTTCAGTTGTGTAAACTAGAGGAGCTTCCTGAATTTTTAAAATTTCCTTTTAAAAGGGGCTTGGGGAAAAAAAGAGACAGATTCTTTTAAGTTTTAAGTCAGAAAGAACAAGGATTATGGAGACTAAAACCCCAGGGCTGGGGAAATCTTACATCACGATGTGATGATGGAAATGCCTAAACAAAAGCAGGAGGGATTGTGGTCAGATGTGTGGTAGAACTTCTTGCCTATCAAAGAAGTCAAGCCTTGGGTGGGCCACTTGGCCTGGTGAAGAGCTGGCTAATCCGTCAGCCCTTCTGGAAGGCAGATCACCAGCATGGGCCTGGCAAGGGCCCCTGCCCCAGGCTGCTCCCCAAACACCATGGCTGTCTGGGCTCTGCTGTCTTATGCTGTCTTATGTCTGACTGCAACTTCCCGAGCTGAACACTGTAATGGCTTTTCTTAAAGACTGGTCCAAAATAAATCAGGGATTCGAGTACATGAAAAATCTGCTGGGACATTGGTTTTGGGGCTGGTGCTCATGGAAAACATTACAATCTACAGCTCAAGAAATTTTGGTGGGAATAGGACAGGACAGGCTGATAAAACAGGGTTCCCCAGGTCTGGAGAAGGAAGCCAAGAGAGGCTATGGAGTTGCTTTCCTTCTTGATTTAAAAATGGGAGGGGCTGGGTAAGAGGCAGACTCATGGGGAAGAGGGACGCCATGGCTCCTGGGGTCTCTCCAGGTCTCGGGGGTGCCGCGGCCTGGCTAGCAGGGCAGTTAGTGATCCCCCAGCCATGACCCCTCGCCCAAGGCCCCTGGGCCCAGACACAGCTGTGGGAAGTGGGAATGGGGATGTGACAATCTCCACGAGCTGAGGACGCTGGGAGTGTGCAGGGTCTGGTGGCGGGGATAAGGAATGCACCCCTCTGCCTACACATCCACATCCACACGCCCACGCTGGAATCCCACACTGCCCAGCTTCCAGGTGCTTCTGTGGGGACACTGAAAGAGGATGGGGTGTCAATTGAGGGTGGGGTATTTTCTGCTTTAGGCAACGGCTTTGGGGCCTCAGTCACTGGACCCCGTTTCAGCCCAAGATCACACCCTCTGGGCTGAGGTGGGGTTAGCATGGCATATTCTGGGCTTTCTCAGAAAGGGTATAAACCAGGAGCCCCAAGGTACAGTGGGATGTGCTAGACCCAGGGGATGATTCCTGGGGCTGAGAGTGAGGGGCTCCTGCTGTGGGACTTGACTGGCTGCTGACAAGTGAGTCTGTTCCTCAGGCCTGAGTCTCTGCCCCCCCCCCACTGCCCAGGGGAACCTCACCCAGGAGGTCCCTCAGGGAGTTCACACCTGTCCTTCAAGCCTTCCCTACACCTTCCCCACCCCTCCCCGCTTCATCTCCCATTAGGGGCTGTCTAGAGTAATACATTTTTTTAAAACCTTGTTTCCCACTGTCTCAGTATAATTTCAAATTAATCTTCAATGTGTGGTGGCCCTGGTCCTTTAGCTTTATGTTTTGGTGTATCCCCTCCCGCCTGGGCCACGGAGCCGGTTCCCTAGTAGAACCCTGAGGGCTTTTTATTCACCCAGAAGCTTTTGTCAAGTGAGTCATTTGTTGCCACCCCAGAGAGGAAAATTGAAACTTTGGTATATTGAATTTTCGTAAAGCGGGATCAGCCTGCACATCCATTTTATCTAAACACACACTAAACTGCCTACTTAGAATAGGGGACTAAAACACTAGAAAAGTCTGAAAGTGAGAAACCCAGCACTTGGAGGTCAACAGTGTGGCCACAGGGTTTGTGGGGCCCCAGGACCTCGCAGCTGCAGAGAGCTGCCCCCCCACCCCCAGACCCACACCCCTCAGCTGGTCCCTTAGCAGCCCTTCCAAAGCCTCCCTGACAGAACATGGTCTGTCTGTTTGGAAATAAAATCATGCTTGGAGGAGAAATGAGGAACTTAATAGGATTTAAAAAGCCGCAGGAACCAGTGGAGCTACAGATGGTGGCGGGGCCAGGAAAATGGAATCAGCCACCATTTTGTGGTGGGGACCGTGGCCTCAGGAAGGCCTTGAAGTCAAGTCCACATGCGCTGTGTCCAAGCTCATTAGCCAGCCCAGCGGGATTCTGCTGCCACACGAGTGCTGGCCACGGTGTGTGTGTGTGTGTGGCGGCGGGCATCCTGAAGATGCTATGAAATAAATGGGGGAGCAGCGAAAGGCTGCGGGGACGCCGCTTGGCTAAATGACTGGGCCAGCACGTGCCTGGGGGACCCATGTAGGAAAGGAGTGACTCACAGGCTGTCACGTCTACCCCCAACCCTCCCATGCCTTCCTGGCCCTGCCCAGGTCCCGCCAGAGGCATAGGAGAGAGAGAGGGAGTTGGGGGGGAGGAACAGACATGGGGTCCCAGGTCTGGAAATGGAGGAGAGGGGGGAAATGCAACGTGTTGTGAGGTCCTTTAGCCCCAGGCAATTCTGAAGGAACTGGGGGGGGGGACATAAAAGAGTTCCTTCACCCTCTAGAAGCTTCCCTGGGGGTTCCCAGATAGTAGCTTACTGTAACTACCCCTCCAGGGCCCCCTTCATGGCTGGAGCTCAGGGCTGCTCCCCTCGACCTCTCCGAGCCTCGTCCAGGCCCTGCAGCCAGTGGAGGAACAACAGGAGCTCAGCCCTCCTGCCTGCATCCACCCACCGATGCCCTTCCGTGGTCACGGGCCTCCATCCATCCAGGTGTTCCTCTCAGGTGTAGTCTTAGCTGCTCCCTTTGTTTTCTTCCCAGGGCCTGAAAAAGGCCTCCCCAGAAAAATGAACCTGGATGGGTCAAGGAGGGAACTTGGGAGCCCCCAGGTGGTCCCCATCGCTGGGAGGCCTGACCTCTTCCCCAGCTCGTGCCTCACACATCCCAGCCCAATGCCCGTGTCTGCTGGAGTGTGTCTGTGTGCCGGTGTGGTTTTCAGTTCTGGCTCAGGGCCGTGGTGGCAGACCCTGGAAAACTGTTTCACCCGAGTGCCACACCTGCCTCCTTCCGAGAAGGGCAGCCTCTTGGCAATCCTGAATCCCCTGTTTCCCTGGACCCCTTCCTAAGCCATCTTGATTTCTAACTTCTCCAACTCGTAAGCCAGCCATCTTGCTGCATTTTCTGTAGTTTGCGTTGAAGAGATAAATCCTGGTGGCCCCAGTCTGTACCCCAACCCCAGCCACTGTCTCCTCAGTGGGGATATTTATTTTCTATCCTACTAAGAACGTTGTGTGGAATGGGTGTGTCTGTGGGCACCTTTGACAGCGTGGGCATCGGCGCATTGGTCAGGGTGAGGTGATGTGAAAGGTGTGTGATTACAAACAGCATGGATAAGGCCCACAGGAGCTAAACCTTCCAACCTGTAGATGGTTACTGGCAAGAGGAGGGGTGGTTTCTGGTGGGGGGGGCTTTCTAGGGGTCAGGGAGACAGCACACATCTGCACGTGTGTGTCTGGGAGTGGTGGCGGTGGGGAGAAGTGGGGTGAGGCCAGTGTCTGCTGCACCTGGCCCAGGTCTCAGCTGCTCCTTCTCTCCTCAAGGGCCCCTACTTGGCTGCTGACCTTCTTGGGCCCTTTGACGGGGGTGGGCACACTCCTCCAGTTCAGCCCAGGGGGGACCCAAACACTCAGAGACTGACTCCCTGAAAGGAACCCCCAGAACCTGGCCCCAAGAGGCTCGTCCTGAGACCAGGGAGGCTGGGGAGGGGGTCAGGGCTGCCGGCGACGCCCTGTGGGCATCATCCAGATGCTGAGAGTGAAATGAAGAGACTGAAGTGTCCCTGCTACTGTGGAGACCTAATTCAGATGCTGACCATGAACCAGCTCTTGGGGCAGGTACCTCTGCCTGCAGGAGGCAAAAGACAGCACAGTGCCTGCCCTAGGAAGTGTCCTTGCCTCTGAGATGGCCAGGGCACGGGGTGTGTACTCCATACTCCACCTTCTACCCTTCCACCCTCTCTGTCCCCAGTCTGACTCACTCCCCTGGTTATTGAATTGGTTTGCTTATTTGGGGGTGAATCTGAGTTTAGATGCAACTAGATCCAGAAAACTCTGTGGGGTCTACTGGGTCCTCCTTGAGGAGGGATGGCTCCTTGTGAGGCTCCCTTTTTGGTTTTCTTTCCCTGCCTCACCCGAGCCCTGGCTCTTGGTGGTGGTAGCAGAGGCTGTGTCCTGTCTTCCTGCCCAGGGACATTACAGCTGGGACACCCTCTCTCTCTCTTGTCCCCCGACTAGGATCAGTGGATCCTACTTCTGATGGAGACAAGCCCAATTCCTTGGCCTTGTGTTCAGGGCCCCGTTTTCATTTTGTGCCCTCACTAACTCCTGCCAAGTCTATACCTTTTGGTCTCACCTCCTCCAGGAAGCCCTCTCTGTTTGCTACAGGACACAATGAGCTCTCTCTTCTGACTGCCTCCAGCCCTGGTCTTTACTGTCTCATGGGTAGGTCCAGGGACTCCCTGTCCAGACTGGCTTTGCGTCCCTCACCTGGGACCCTGCTCCTTTCCCCTTAGTGGCCTTGAGAATGGGTCTAGAAGCATGACCGATGCCATCGTATCTTCCCACTGCCCCCTGAGTCTGACAGACTATCCTGAGAGTCAGAGGACTGCAGACACCTGGATGCAGTGTCTGACAGGCAGGGGTTTGAATTCTGGTTCTGCCACCTTCTGGAACAAGTTACATGGCTTCTTTGTGCCTTGGTTTGTACCTTTAAGTGGGGCCAATACCTTCCACTTCCCAAAATTGTTGTGTGGATATCTGAAGCAGATTTGTTTCAGACCCCAGCCACCAGTGGGTGCTCTGTGAACAGCAGTTTACTGGAAAGTGAGCCTTCCTGTCACCGGGGGAGAGGGTAGACGCCCAGAGCAGGTGCCTAGGCAGGAGCTCATTCTGCCCAAAGACAGGACTAGAACCCTGGACTAGAACACGAACTGCTCTCCTGTACGCTTTCTTGGGAGCCCCAGCCGAGCACCCCGCCAGCCCCTCTTGCTTACGTTCAATACATCTCTGATCCCTGTATCTCTATTTCAACCTCTTTGGAGGTCAAGTTGGAGCCAAGCCCACACAGGACAAAAAGAAACGCGCCCCTTGACCATCCCTGACAGGACAACGACCTGCCAGCATCAGCCAGCCATTCGTATCAGACACTGGAGCCCTGAAAGTTAAAACGCGCCCCCACCCCTGGCACACGCAAACCTCCTGCCAACACTCCTCCATTCACGTCTGTCCCTGGATGCTGCCTCCTCTGGGTGTGGGCTGACGGGACCACGGGATGCTTCTCGAAGCACGAGATTTGGAACAAGAAGTTGGGATCGTGATGTGACTGCGGTGGGTGAGGCCGGGAGATGCCTTCCTCCTGTCCCCTGGCCCAAGGCCCCTCCCTACACGTACGTACGCCAAATGCTAAGCAGAAAACACATCCCTTTGTGGGCTCAGGAGCATTCAGGAGCATTTGGAGTCCTCAGGGCACATGTGTCCACAGGGCCTTTGGGACACAGTGTGACATGGGAGCTGGGATGAGGGGCGCCTGGCTGAGACAGACCCACCCTCTTCCTTTGGGGCCACTTCTCTTCCTGGGTTCTCCTTTCTCCTTCTAGATGTGACCCCGCGTCTTCCCAGCTCCCTTGCATCTTCCCCTCAACCCACTTTCTTCCAGGCTTCTCTCCTTCTCGCTCCTTCTGGGCCTTGTGTCTTCCCCTTCCTGTGCTCTTCTTCTCCGTGGAGTTCCTCCGCCTCCCGCCCCCGTCCTTCCCTCCCATCTCCTTCTCCTGCTCCCCTTTCTTTCATCTTGTTTAATGCTCACCGCTCCCCCATCCCCTTGCCTCAGAAGAAGTATTTAATGGATATTAAATTATTGTAAACTGACTTTCTCTTTTTAAAAACTAGCTTGGTGACAGTGCTGACTCAGGATGATCTCGCTGCTTAATATTGAATATGCAATTAATAGATAGATGTTTAGGTTTGGTCTGCTTTCCTCCTTTCTACCGCAGGAAGAATAAAAGAGCTGATTAATCGGGTTTGGGGCAAGTGTCAGCGGCAGGAGATATATGGGAGAAAGGAGATGAGGTTAGCAACTTGGAGTCAGAGAGCTATTGCCGCTGAGGCAAGGGACCGGAGAAAGGGTGTGAGTTAGAGCTCCGCATGGCCTCGCTGGGCAGAGGGGTTCCGCCACCCGCCTCTGGTTCTGGAGAAAACTGCTTGGAGGTGGACCTGTCTGCTCTGCAGCAGAGGGCCTCCTGCTCCCCGTGAGGAACCTCCTTCTGTGGGGCCTGACTGACTCTCCAGGTGTGGAATCTCCCTTCCTCCAAGCCCTCTGGCTTGCCCCGCTGGGGGAGCCCCGCTCTGGGACTGCAGGTGGCACTTACTCTCTGAGCTACCCGCCAGGAATGGGGGCTCTTGGCTGCATCCTGGCCCTATTTCACCAGCAGGGTGTTGCAGGTGAGTCATTGCATGATGGGGTGACCCAGGCCCTGCCTCCCAGAGACGGTCTCCAGGAGAAGTCCCTGGTTCTGCCATGTGCCACCGAGGAGGAGCCCTGCATGAGGCTCTGGCAGGACAGCTCCTCGCACCTCCTGGGCAAAGGCGCCTGGCTGGCACCCGGTATTTGAAGAGCTTCTGTGCACAGAGAAGACGGAAGTACGATGACTGCCAGGAAAGGGGCAGGAGCAGCAGCATGAACCAAGCGGGCTCTGCTTGCTCAGGCCCTTCCTGCCAGAACCATCTTTACCCCCAAACTGACCCACCTCCACTATTGGGATCCTCAGGATGGGAAGTTCTCCGTGGGCCATAGGGAGGTATGTGTGTGTCCTGGGACACGGGCGCCTATGGGAGCCATGACAAGACACCAACTGGGCCTCGGTGGGGGGGATGCAAGGCCCAGGTGAGGGGGGGGCCAGAGCCATAGAGGCCTTGTGCTCAGGTCAGGCCCTGCTGGGGGCCAGAGGGCAGCAAGCTGAGCTGGAGGGACCACAGGTGCCAGGCGTAGGCCCTTTTCTTTCACGGCCACGCTACAGGCCATGGATCTTGACTCTCTGAATTTGCAAGTAACTTTTGCCTATTTTAGCTTTTGCTCTTAATTTCCTGGAAGACTTTGGAGAAGGGCGGGGAAGGGAGAGAGCCACTCTTCAGTGCCTGCCTGAGCTATGAGGAGAATGACCTGTCCATGCCCAGGTGGGGAGAGCCAACAGGCAGAAATGTCTGGTCTGGGCGTGAGCACAGGGCCAGAACTCAGGATGCTGGTTGCTTGGCAGAGGAAGGCAAGAGCCGCACCTGGCTGAGTCTCTGTGTGTACTGGGGGGGTGGGGGTGGGGGAGGGGATCCTCGCTGGTAGAAAAGACAGGGTCGCCTTTTGGAGAATGGAGGCCCCGTTTTTGGGGGTGAGGCCTGCTCTGTCCCATTTCAGATATCTCTGTACCCCCTGAATCCATCTCCAGGATTTTGACCTCAGAAGTCAAATGCCCCCATGGGCAGCCGTTCTCAGATTTGCCTGCTCTGTCCTGAACCCTCCCATTTCCTACCCCCTGCGCTGGGCACCCTTTCAACTGGTCAAGTCCCATCTCAGTGGGGTTTTCCTTGGTGAAACAGAGGTAGGCACACCTTTTAGCATGCCTACAGGACGTGCTAGAAGAGCACCCCAGGACGTGCTAGTTATTTACTCACTCACAGAAAGGACTGAACGTCACCATTCAGCAGACTCTGGCCATCGTCCCCTGACTTCACTGTCTCCCCCCACCTGTCACCCAGAGCTCCAAACCCCTCTCCCAACCGCAGCCCCCCAAGGTCCACAGTGGGTGGGGAGCAGGAGGAGGCCGCAGGGAGTCGCTGCATGGCTGCATTGGAGAGAGGGAGGGAGGGAAGAGGAGGAGGGGGCAGAGACAAGTGGGCCCTCACGTGAAGGGGGCTGGCGCAGGCAGCTACTACCTCCTCGGCTCTCGCTGTCCGCAGGCTTCACCTGGATCGGCCGGTTCATCTGCAACAGAGCACAGGGGGACAGTGTTAGAGTAGGCCTAGGGATGGGGGACAGATACACCTACCCCCAAAGGTGCACAGGTGTTCACAGGTACACGGGCACAAGACCACACCCACTGACACATACACCCAAGCACCCACGCAGCTGCAAACCTGCATGTCTTCTCTAAAGCCCGACCCATCTCCCATCGCCTATGCAGTCCCCAGGGCCCCATTTTTGCAGGAGGGGTCCTCTGGATTGGAGTCGGTGTGGTGTCCCCATTCCAACTATGAGTAGCTCTTGCTGGCCTGTGATATCTGAGGTGTCCCCACAGCGCACCTCTGGCTGGCCCTGGTTCACAGCCGGCTTTGCCAAAACGAGTTGGTCTATGGCCCCAAACTGCCTCCTGCCCAGGGCAGGAATGACAGTGAGCTTCACCCCACCGCATGCCATCTTGCAGATGTGGGCTGCGGGTCCTGGGATGCCTGAGCTTCTGGGTCACCCAGCTCCTGGTTAGAGCAGAGCTCAGGGCTGGGGCACCCGACTGCAGCAAGGGCTGTCACCTTGGGCGTGTGTGTGTGGAGTGGGCACAGGTACTCTTCCTCCGCGGTGTCCGGCTGCCAGGAGGACTCCAAGGCATTGCCTGACTCCCCAAGCCTCCCAGCTGCTAGCTTCTCTTGGGGACCCGTCTCAATGCCCCGTTCAGGCCACTAGGGGTCTCTGAACTCCGAGCATCCCAGCTCTGCAGCCTGTCTTAAATCCTCCCTGAAGCTGAGGCACCAGGGTGGGCTCACCAGCCCTGAGAGGTCTCAACATATGTCAAGTGATAAAAATGGTAGGAATCACACAAATGGAATTGTACTTTATGTCTTTGCTAGTGTTATTGCCTGCCTTGCACCCCTCTTATCCTTTATTGCATTTGCATATCTCTCTCAAACAAACCCTGAGAGGCAGGCAGGAGAGGTACTAACACCCCCATTTCATAGGTGGAGAAGCTGAGGCAGGGCCACCCAATAGCAGGAGGAGCCTGGGAAGCTGGGTCAGCCAGGGCTATTTCGGGGCTTCCGTCCTGCACCGGGTGACTTTTTGTTGCCAATTCCCCTCGTGTCTGGAGGCTGGATTAGCCAGTCACAAGCTTCCTCAGGCCTTCTGGTCTCTGATTCGAAGTGAGTTTTGGCTGCGTCAAGACAACTGGGTGGGGGAGTACGGGTGCCTATGAGTCAGCAAGGTGACAATGGGGAAGGGCAGATTCACCGCCAGGAAGGACAGAAGCAGGAGGCAGGGCACAGAACAGAGAAAAAGAGGCCAGGTGGCTACGGGGACAAGACAGGACACTCGGGGCCAGTCCACGGAGAAGGGGTCAGGATGCCATTGTTTGACACAGGGTCCCCACTTGGCACGACTTAAGGAGTTGCAGGGAAGCTCTGCCAGCATAGGAAACTGTCATGCCATGGAGAGCTTCAATCACAGAGAGGAGGACAGATATAGTAAAGTTCCCGGCTTCACTTAGGGGGCCCTGGCTCCCCCATAAACCACCTCCATTCCAGTTTTTGAGTGAAGGGGTCCAGAAGGCTGAGCAGGCGTCTGGCCGTGGGAGAAGGGCTCCAGGGGGGAGCGAGGGTACTCCTGGTTTCCTGTCCAGTTCTTTTGGGAATCCGCACCCAACCCCTTCCTAGACTATCCCTCCCTCCTTCAATAACCCTTTCTCCTAGTGTTCCCCAAATCTGCAATATTCTCCTACAGAAAGTTGCCCCAACTGAGCTGGACCCCGTTCTGCCTATTGTCTTCTCTTGGGCATATTTCTACAGCTCTCTTGCTTATGTAATTCTTCTTCTTCTCTGAGGTAGGGAGTGTTATCTCTCGCTTGCTAATGACAAGCCAGAGCTCCGAGGAGTGTCAGATCTAGGATTCAGCTGGGATGGGTAGGCACGGTGCTAACACAACACCACAGTGGGCTGGCCTGCCTATATTTTGACCCCAACTGCTCTGGAAGGAGGGGGTCCAGGGAGGAAGCTAGTGGAGACCATTTCCATCTGGCAGAGGAGTTTGGGGCCAGGTTCCTTGGCCACCAAATCAAATACAACCTCTTCAGCCTGGCCCCTCACATCTGGCCCCCACCACTCTTGCATCGCTCTCTTCCCTACATTCCAGCACTTTCCTCCCCAAGTCCATTCCCTTAAGTTGCAGCTCCGCTCCCACACTCCTGCCAGCCTCCTCCTCTTGACTATGAAGTCTTTCTGGTACCCCAGTGGGAAGGGTCCTGAAAAAATTCTCTTTTCCATATGGAAGGTACAATCAAGGTTGGGAATTGAATTGCAAGGGGGGGCACTCAGGTCCCCCAAAAGGTACACAATAGCGCTATACCTGTAGGAGCACGAATAGCTGCTACATAGATTATATTGTTGGTGATCACAACTTCCCTTCTGATGCATGCAACTAGATCGTCTTTCACTCTCACCAAGGAAATGGAGTTTCAGAGAGGTGAAGAAACCAGCCGGAGGTCACACAAGTGGTGCTATCAAGAGGAACCACGACTCTTGGCACCTGACTACATGTCCAGGAGATGCTGGGAACTAGGCACGAAGGGCTTGGGGGCAGTCCAGGAAAGGTCAAAGCAGAAGAGGGGAGAGCAGGGGCTAGATAGGGGCTAGATAGGGGGTTCAGGCATCCCTAGCAAGGAAGGGGAGGAAGGTATGGCTGACGAGGGGCAGGTAGAGGCATGTGGCAGATCCAGCTGGGCTTTGCTGCTGTGGAGATGAGGGAGGGAGGGAGAGAGGGAGGCTGGAGAAGACCCTGCATCCCGGAGGCCAGAGCATGCCCAGGCCAACCCCCAGTGCTTAGGGGCGATACCAGGACGAAGAACCGGGAATGCTGAAAGAACTCCTCCCCTGGCATCTTGCCCCTGTGGCCCACGGCCCGTCTTCTCTATGTGGGTCCCAGAGCAGTTGGGGTGAGTCCTGCGGCTCGACAAGTTCTGGGGGAGAGCTGTGTTTGGTAGGATGGAGCCCATTTTCCATGGTAAATTAAACAAGGCAAGTGGAATCTGCCTGTTTAATCCTCAGGCATGCACACTTCCACCCGGGGGGACACCCCATCCTCAGATAGCCAGCCACGATCCCACTGTCTTTGGCTCTTGGGTGCTTATGACAACTCTGCGCCGGGCGTCTCAACTTCGGTCTGATGCGCTCGTTGCTCCCCACCCCTGGAAGCCCTCCCTGCCCAGGCCAGCCCTGAAGTGCTCCCAGACCCCCTCCACGACTTGGGGCTTGCACACAGGACGTGCTGCTTCTCTCCAATTTGACTGGGAGCTTCCTGGGTCTCCTTCAGCCTCCTGCCTGCCCTCAGCCATGGGCTGGGCACCCACGGAGTGCTCCACACAGACCGGTGGAGTGGAATTGAATTGGTTCCCAGGGGCCCGTGCCTCCTGGGTCATATTTCATGTCCCATTATGATCTAGGGATGGTCAGCATCCACGCGGCCTTTGAGAGGTTGTCAGAGAGATGCCAGGTAGATGGAGAGATAAAATATGGCCCCGTGCTTTCTTAATTCTCAGCAGAAATAAAGTGTCAGGCTCAGCGGGGAAGATTTCTCAGCCGGAGCAGGCTCTGTACACATGACTTAGGCCTGGAGGGAGTGCTTCCTCCCTCAGTTAGTGGCTTCCTTCCCTGTTCCAGACTCCGGCCCCATCCAGCCTTGCCATGGCCTGGTTTTGCCTTAAGGAGTGGGGAGTGGACAGGATGAGCCTGACCTGGGGAAAGGAGGCCAAGCCTGGCCGCAGAGATGGCCAGTGAGTAAGGGGACATCAAAGGAGAGAGAGGGTAATGGGGACGAAGGTGGGGGCACCTGCCATCTTCTTGTCCTTCTTCTAACTTTGCACCCTAGGACCTTGGCCATGGCCTCAGGACCTCTCAGCCCTACAGGTCCCAGGGCATCCCTTACTGGTGAACACTGTGCTGTGAGGACGCCAGAGCCCATTTTGGGGTGCCTTTCCCTTCCCCCATCTCTCGCTTCTCAGTCCAGTGGCCCCCTTAGCCACTGTATCATTCTTCCAGGAGGGCTTGGGGCTGGGGGCTCCTGGGGATCTGGGCTGGAATGCAGGTGCCTTCACTCCTTTGCTGCTTCTCTTTCTGAGGTGTCATCGGAGTCTCCATGTCCTCCAGTGGCCTGCAGCCCGGGCTGTGCCTTCAGATGCCTGAGCAGGGTTTGGTGACTCAGCGGGACCTTCCCTGGGTCAGGAACATCTCCCTGAAGCCACCCTGTAGGCTTCTGGGGTCAGGCCTCTGGGGACACATCACTAACTTTTGTCCACTGTGTTTCTGCCTCTAGCCTGGGGTCCCCTCAAGGGGAGCGAGTGGTCTTAGCCCAGGATTTGGGGCCTTCCCTGCTCCCAACCACCACAGAGGGCATGCTGGCGGTGGGTCCTTCCCTCCCAGGCCCCTTCTGCTCAGGCTCTGCCTCCCCTCCCCCTCCCCATCTCTGCCATTTTTTGCATCAACACATATCCATGCATTAAACAAGACATTCCATTAATTTCTTCATCATCATAACTTAAGCTGGGACATACCCTTTAAATATTCATTCAGCTATGAAAACTGGGCATTAAAATTTTAATAATGTCAAGCTCATTTGAACCAGGCTCCTTGGGGACGATTATGATACAATTAGAATAAATACGATGGTTGAGCTGGCCCAGTGGCTTCACCTGTCCATGCAGCGGGGCTCCCTCCTGAAGGAGGGGCCCGTGGCCTGTGGGCAGACAGACTGACAGACAGACCCCCTCGGGCTCCCAGATTTGACTCCCTCTCCCTGTCCCACAGCCCTCCCTCCCTTCTTGGTTCCCAGCTGCATCTACCTCACACCCAGTCTGCAGGTCTCTGCTGCCACGCCCCCTGTGGGCCCAGGTGCAGGAGTGTCCCGCCCCCACCTGGGAAGATGGCCTTGATTAACCTGGCAGTTCCAGTGACCTCCTTCCTTGTCTTCCTGGTACAACCTGGGCTGTGCTAATGGGCTTGCTTCTGTGTAAGACTCATTTCCCCATCTGTGTCTCTTCTCTCCCTCATTCTGTCTGTGTGGCTCCTTGAGGCTGGAAGGGGCACCCCATCAGAGCAGGGCCAGCCTGCAGAAGGGGGCCACGGGTCCCTGAGAGCCCAGATGTGTTCTGCCACCAGACCAGGAAGAGACTGTCTTCACGGGGCTTCCTTTCTACCGCCACCACCTTCGTGAGGGCTGGCGTGGAGTTTGGGGGTGGGGCTGAGCCCTGCTCTGTCCGTCACTGCTCGACAGCGGCCTAAGGCAGTGCTGGTGAGAGCCCTGGGGACATCCACTCATGAACTTGAGGCAGCCCTCACTACCCACAGGACCACTTGGGGCCCTCTTCCTCCTGTCTTCTCAGGCATTTGAGCCCTCTGCTTCACACCGGGCTCCACAGGGGCCAACCCAGAGCTGTCTTAGAAATAAAAGGACCTGGAAAGTTCCCTGTCACTCCTCACAGGCCATCCAAACCACACTCTTCTTCAATGAGACTTTCCTGGTCACACTTAGCCCTGTACTGCTTTCTCTGTCTCTGTCTCTTTCTGTCTGTTTCTCTCTCATGTGTGCGTGCACACATGTGCCTGCTTGAGTTTACTCTTATAAGAATTCAGGTAGGTTGGGGATTAAACGAGATAAGGGAGGAAACTAGTGTAGTGCCCGCTGCATAGTAGGCTCCCAACAAACATCAGCCTCTACACTGTTTTCCAATCTATGACCCAGAAATACCTCAGGGAGGTCTGGACCAAAGCTCCGCATGGTGCCAGGGGAGAGGAGAGGGGAAGGATGGTCAGGGAGCCAGGGTGCTCTCCAGCGGGCAGCTGAGCCCGCGGATGTAATTCCAGCTGGGTGTCCAAACCTCAAAGCCGAAGGTCTTTTCTGGCTCGTCCTGGGATGTGTGAGTGCCTGGTGATACCCAGCACCCTGCTCACCAAAAGGCCTCACATGTCCCCACACCATGACGTCGTGTGGCAAGGCCGATTCGTGCCTCGTCCAAACGTGCAGCCTTCTGTGAAGGCGGCTCTTATCTCGGTCTCTGCCCACCCACGCCTGAATGCACTTGTGAGGAGCCTGGCTCCCACTCCTCATCCGTCCTGCTGTTGGTTCTTTCCCACTCCGAGAATTCTAGTTTCACACTGTCTGCCCCTCACCCCAGCACACACTACGGTGAGGAAATGGTGCAGCAGTCCCACGTGCTGGGGCCATTGGGACATCTGTGTCCCAATCCCAGTGCCATCACCACTCTGGGAAGAAAGACATAATTTGCAAGTCCTTTTGTTGAAAAAGCAAGGAAAAAAAGCATCATTAAAGCACTAAGATATAAAGCTTTTCCTTTCTTTCACAGGCTCTCCCTTTCTTAACTTGTCGCGGTATTTTTATGTGCTATTTGATGTTGGTTTAAGTAAAGAAAAATATAAGTTTCAAATTATTAGCATGGATTCTACCATTCATCTTTATTTTGCGTGAGGCCAATTTTAAATGCAAAATCAGAAGTCCTATGCAGAATCATCAAAATGACACAATTTGTTTTTTGTGGCATGTATCTGGAGGAGCTTTGAGCTGGCCAGAGGAGACGAAGGCAGGCCAGACTCAGGGAGGTTAAGGAGGAAGAGGGGGTCCCCTCAGGCATGGAGACCCCTCGTAGGTACCCAGAGCTCCGTCCTGCAACCTAGGGACTGGATGGGCCTGAGGACTGCTGGGTTCTCCCGTCCGCGAACCACAGACAGACACGTTGCCACTCAGCCGAGGGTGGGCCCTGGGAAGTCAAGCCAGACTTCACCTCTGCCCGTGGAACTCCCACAGAGGACAGGGAACTCTCAAGGGTATTGAAAATGCCGTGCCAGTGACACTCTAGGTACCTGGGCAAGAGGCTCACCCCACTAAGACATGGCCTCTATCAGCCAGCCAGACATGCCTCCTTAGGGGACCACAGGTTGAGAAGAACCAGCCCTCCCGTAACTTGTACCCCTGCCACTGCTGGCTGGTCTTGAGGGCAGAGTGATTGCATGTGACACATGGGATGTGCGTGGATCAGGAAGGTGGTGGCAGGCGGAATCGCACATGACCAGAGGCCCCAAACCCCTTACAGGTGCTCCTTTGTCCCACAATTTCATTGATGAAACACAAGTTCAAAGACAAAATGTTAAGAATTTTAAGATGGCAACTTCAGAGCACTAACTCCCAAGCATGGGGCCCTCCTGAGTGTGGGACCCTGTGTGACGGGACAGAATGCCTGTCCGTGAAGCTACTCTGGAGACAATGCCTTTCTGGGACCCCCATCTCCCTGGAAGTTTCTCTCCATCCACTACCTCTAGGCATCAGGCATTTCCTTGACCATCAGGTATTTTCAGCATTGCTCAGGTCCCCGTACACACTCCACCTAGAGAAAGATTGTTACTCGAGATTTATCTTTTAAAGATGAACTTTGGGCCGTTTGGGGAGGATAGACTGAGAACATCCTGTCTGTGGTATAAAAGGCTGGTGGTAAGGAAGCGACTACCTGATCAGGACAGAGAACTCATGCCTGAGATCGCGGGACCACAGTGGGGAGGCCCTCCAGGGACTCAGCTCTCTGCCAGAACTTTGCACTTAGCAAATCATATAATGAACAAATTAATTAATAGAGAAATTATTTGTTTAAAGCCTCAGGAGAGCAGATTCTGAATCACGTGTCTTGCTGGAATCCCAGTGCTGTGCATAGTAGGCTCTCTGTAACCTTGGAATGAAAGAACGAACCCATGCCCCTGTCCCCCAGCGAGAAGGGATTGCAGATGAATGGCAGAAGCAGTGCACATTATTTGTAGCTTGTAAATACATTAACGTTTTAATTACCTCCTTAATAAATTGCATACGGTTCATTCTATAGAGGGGTTAGAAATTCAAGGAAGGCTGCCTGTTGTCATAGTAAAATTCTGACTCAAGGACACCCCCGGTGGTAATTGCAGAGTGACACCTGCCTTCTCTGGAGCCCCCTGACCACTGTCCAGACTCCGAGGCCCACCCTGGCCAGGACAGTTGGCGGTGCCCCTCCCAAGGTATGAGGGGCAGATTTCCAAGGCTGCCTGTGGGTGCAACGGCTTTTGCCCCCTTTTCTGCCTGGCTACCTCCCTAGCCTCCTTAGCACTCAGGTTTCCCCTGGGCCTTGCAATCTAAAGGAGGTGTCCTTTTAGGCTCCCAGTCTCTCCTTCATTGCTTTGTCACAACTTGGGACAATAGGGACCACTGTGGTCCCAAATTTGTGGATTTATTTGTTCAGTGTTTGTTGCCTCTTTACGAGGTGAGGCCAACACCCATTTTGTTCCCACTGCATACTCGGAACCCGGCATGGCACCTGGCACATAATAGGTATTTAATAAATGCTCACTGACCACATGGATGACTGAATCCTTTATTGTACCCCGTGAGTGGCATGTTTCCTCCTGCCCCAGCCATGCCCCTGTGGCAGGACTGTCCAGAGGCCAGAAGTGGTCACTGGCCAGACAGCCCTCTTTCCAGCCGAAAGAGAAAGGCCCCTTAATCCCTCTCTCCTCCAGCAAAGTGGCATTGTTGTATTTTCGGATTAGAAAGGGTTTATTGAAGCAGCATCATTGTTTAGAGAGACAGCCAGTGAGCGCAGACCAGACAGAAGAAGCCAAGGTTCTTGTTAAAATATGCAAGTCCACAGCCCATTGAAATGCAAACCCTCCAGATAAGATTTTTTAATAAATCTGGTTCTGCTCCCACTCCCCTCTCTGAGGAGGCCATCTGATGCTTGTAGCGTTGGTCACATACCGGCATGTAGGCCTTGTCAGCTCTTCACCCCTCTCCTCATTCAGACTGTCCAGCTCAGAGCTGCCCTTGGGTGGGGCTGGCTGCCCGCCAAGGCCCTCAGCCCATCCCTTGGCAAAGTACTTGAGGTCACCTCTGGGGCACCCACAGGAACATCTCACCCTCTTCCCATGCTGCCTTCGAGGCCCTCCCTTCCTGTTCTTCACCTTCATCCTCGCCTCCTCTCAATCTGTCTAGAGAGTAGAGTCCTAAGCCTTTGTGTCCTCCTCCAGGAAGCCTTCCGTGATTGTGCCTACCCATTCACCCTTGTCACTCTGTGAGTCATAGCCTCTGGACTCATTGTGGTGCGCTGCTGTCCAAAGCGGCCCTCAGAGGATGCAGGGAAGGGGCTGAGAAGCAGCACAGGCACCTGACTGTCTCAATGACATGGCTGTGATGAGTGTGGACCTTCTCGGGCTGCAGCCATGTGCCTGGATGGGGGACTAGAAGGCATGAGTGACCGTGGTAGGCGACAGTTATCAAGTCCTTTCCAAGCTCCAGACTTGGCGCTGAACACATGATATAACTTATAACCCTCGGTCCTCTCTGAAACCAAATAAGCCAGGTAAGCAAACTCATGGGTGGGTATGGCCAAGGGTGCATTCAGGGGCAGAAATTACTGTAGGAGACCTGGGTGAGCTGAGGAAAGGGCCATCAGGGTGCCAAAAAGTGTGAGGAAAGTCACAGGCAGGTCAGGTGAAGGCAGGGGGACCCGTCGTGGCCTGAGAAAGGTCTGAGCTTGTGCTGTAGACACTGGCACTCCCTGACAGTTTGGGACAGGGACGACATTCCACAGGGGCCACGTTCAGGAAAAGTATCGGGGCAGCCACGTGCACAGGGGAATGGAAGTGGGTCCAGGGGCCTGAGAAATGCCAGGTGAACGTTCAGATCAGGAACATCCAGCGTTATCTTGGGACCTGGTCTCCCCCCCACTCCCCCATCTGTGGGAAGACAGAAGTCCAAGGCTTTTGCATAGGATGTACTCAACTGATTGAAGTAAAATTTCCCCAGTTTGGCTTTCGTTCTTGATACTAGACTGGCCTCTAGGCCCAGCCTAAGCCTGGCCTCGTGTGCCTTCCAGGTGGAAGGGGGTCTGGGAGAGAAAGGGATTAAATCCTGTCATACTAAATGGCAGGGGCTGAGAGTGGCCCCTCTCGAGGTGCGTGCATCCTAAGCTGGCTGTCACTCCAGGCACAGTGGGGTGGAGAGTTCTGTGTATGTGCTGAGGAGGTGGGTGGGTCACGGAGCCTTGGTCCTAGCAGCCTCCGTGGTGCAGCCCCCACAAACAGGCCCCTGGCAGTTGCTATGCAACAGGCTGCTCCAGTCTGCTCCAGTGTCCAGCAACTGACGGAGCCTATTGGTAGGGCTGTCTGGGGCTGCTCTTCCTCTTCTCTCTGCTTTCCTCTCTCTCTCCACCCTCTCCTTGCTCGATGCAATCTAAGTTTACAGAATGCTTCCTCCTTACCCACAGGGCAGGAGGTGGTTCCCACAAACAAAGGCAGTGCCTCCGCTCCCGGGGGTCCAGTCAAAGCTCTCTTCTGCTGGTTTCCAGGAGGGAGGGACTTCCTGGTTAGCTTGTTGGTTTCCCTTGTCCGCCCAGTGGGGATGGGTTGGGGACCATCTGCCAGGGTAAGTGCTTCTCGGGGCTGTGGCAAGTGAGTGGACAAGACTCACAGCCAGAAGTCACGGAGATGGAATATAGTAGGGCAGTTGGGCTCACACGGCCAAGGGCAGCCTGTCTTTTTGTCTCCAAGCCTCACGTCTGTCTCACCTGCTCCCACCAACATGCCAGGGTGGCCCTGGCTCGGGGTGTGGGGGGGAGGACCCTCGTGGTCCTAATTAAGATCTGCTGCCGTGGAAACCAAGCTTATTAGCCTGCACAGCCAGGCTGTGTTGCTAACGCTCTTCAGGGTGTGTGTGTGTGTGTGTGCGCGCGTGTGTGTGTTTAAACAGCAGTGGATAGATCATTCTGGATGAAACAAGCCCTGATTTAGTTGGGAGGCCTGGATTTCAGTCCTAGCTCTGCTATCTACTTGCTCATATGAGATTATTTGACCTCTTAGAGTCACATCCCCTGAGGGGTGTGGAGAGGATTAAAGGTGGTAGCTCAGGTTATACTTTTAGGACAGCTCCCCACACCTGGTGAGTGTTCAAAAATTAGCGATAGCTGTCCTCTTCTTCTTCTCCCCTCCCTTCCTCTCCCTCCTTCTCTTCTTCTCCTCCTCTCTTAGTATTTCCATCACTTTTGAGGAAATACCTTGCATCTGATATTTTTGCCTCCCACCCCTATCCCCTGGGTTAAACTAAAAGGATTGGACAGCCTCTGGGGAATGGCTGACCTGGAGTTGGGAGCGGGGGGCGGCCCGGCTCTGCGGAGGCAAGCACAGCCTGAGTCCAGGCACTTGTGGCTCCCTGTCCCCCCAAAGCTTCTCCCCGACCTGCCCCAGCTCTGCCGTCTCTACCAGTACTGGAGGAGCCTATTACTTTGATGGGCCATAACATTCATTCATTCATTCCCTTATCCATTCATCCATCCAATGGGTGTTGAACACCTCTGTGTGCCAGGCCCTATTCTCGGGCACAAGGGTGGCACAGCAAACCTGAATGACATGGCCCTTCCCACCAGGAGCTCCCCACCCAGTCTGCAGAAGGGCTTTGCTGACATGGTATTCAGCGCCTCCCTTCCTGGGCCCCAGCTGTGCACTAAACCTTCTGCCCTCAGTGCAGCAGTGTAACCAACTGCCCCAACGCCCAGCCACGCCACTCTGCACTTGGCAGGGACCAGCCCCCCACTCCCATGAAAGTCCCCTCCTCAGCTTGGGCAGGTGACTCTTCAGCATTTGCTTACACACTACAGGGTGGGGGTAGGGGCTCCCACCTGCACGGGGTGTCCTATGTCCACACTGGCCACCTCTAGTGATGAGAGGACATGTTTCCAGCCTGAACCCACCTCCTCTTTTTCCCCCTCATCTGCCCTGGTATCAGAACTCCACAGGGCAAATCAAGCCCTTCTTCCAAGGCTGCCCTCCGCTGTGCAGACTTGAGAACTGGTTTGTCCCATCAAAATATGCTCACAGCCCTCGCTTCACAACAGGTTTCTAGCCCTTCCCTGAGAGCGCACACCTGAGTAGGGCCTGGCTATCAGGCTCTGGGCCTCCTGGGGGTCTCTCACCAGCTGTGTCTGACCTTTCTTAGCCCACAGTGGGACCACTGTCTTCCTGATTTAGACTCTGAGCTTCTTAGCAAGTGGAGCGGGCAGGGCTGTGAAGGGGAGTGGGCAGCCTGGCCCGAGGTTGGACAGAGATGCTTGTGTGTTATCTACAGCCCACTGTCCCTTCTGCTTCTCCCTGTCTCCCTTCAGCCTATCCCTGAGTCACATGCTCCAAGTCCCCCCACACCCCCCAAACTGCCCTGGGACTGTGGACCCTGTTGCCAGGCTGAACCCTCTCCAGAACCAGGAAGGGGGTTGTGCCTTCCTCACCACCCTCCCCGGACCTGGAAGCCCTCCTCCTGTTTCACTGGGGCTCAGTCCTAGGCCTGGAGAGAGCATCCCCAGGCACATTACAGGGAAAAACAAAGCCCACACCAAGTAAATGACAAATCTGGAGGAAATTGCTCTTAACCCCCACCCCACAGCCTGACGATGCCGGCCAAGCACAAATCTGAGTCATCCTAGAAATGGCACCGACATTTGCTTTTCGAATTTGTTTTGTCTCTGGGTTTTAGATTTAATCATTCTCTCTCTCCCTCTGCCCCTTGCTCTCCGTTTTCTAATATGAGGCTGTACCACCAGCTCGTCCAAGTCTGTTTTCCTGGCATTAATTAACACAGCTCTCCAGCCTCCAACAGGCTAAATGATGAATCAGGTTAAATTCCAGACAACAGCCGCACACCGCCATCAATTAGCCATCTCCGGGGCCGCTGCATTACTAAGCATCGATCACGGCCGTCCTCCTGGAACACGTCAGGGTCTCTGGGTCACAGGCACTGCCCACAAGTGTGTCAGGCTTAGGTGTGCGTGTGATCACGTGTGTGTGAAGGCTGGAGTGTGTGGTGCATGTAAGCGTGTGCCGTGTGTGTGGGGTGACTGGTGTGCACATATGGTGTGTGCGTCCACAGGGTGGAGTGTGTTCGGCTGGGGTGTGTGTGATGTGTGAGTCGTGTACCAGTCGTGTTGTGTGTGGGGTGGGGTGCTGGAGTACATGGGTTGGCTGGTGCCCTCTCCTTGCTTCCACTGTGCCCTCTTCTGCTTCTCTTCCGACTCCTCTGCCCTCCCATGCCGTGCTCATCTATCTTTGTCCCCTGAACACCAGGCTCTCCCAGGTGCTGCGGGCCCCTTTCTGTCCCTTCAGGGACTTTCTCCAGTTCTTTCTCTTCAACTTGCACGCCCATGGAAGCAATCCCAAAATCTCCATCGCCACCCCTACCCACTTCTCCTGTCCCATTCTGGATGCTCTTGGTCCTTCTCCCACTGGTACGCATGACCGCCAGCCCAAAGCCTGATTCTCTCTGTGGGTTGTCTACCTTTAGGAAGGTCACTGCTACCGCCCAGCGACCAGGCTCACACCTTCCAACACCTTCTGTGCCCGCAGGTTGGAATCCAACCCTATTCCAGTCACGGCTGTCTTCCGCCTGGATTGGCCCCTCATCCTGCCTCCTCCCATATTCTTTGCAGGAAGCAGGAGGCTTCTGAACCATGAGCGGCCAGTAACCCCTCAAGGACTACGCTGCCCACAGGCTACAGCCCACCTCCTCGTATGGGGACCACAGCCCCCTTAGTCTGGTGGTACCCCAACGCACTCCCTGCTGCATCCGTCATTGTCCCTCTGCACTGGAGGCCTTGCTCACTGGAGGGCTTCCGGCCGATTGCGCCCCCTAACGGCCGGCAGCGGCAGACGGCGCCGTTTCTCCCTCTTTCCTTTCCTCGATCTGGTCTGGTTCACAGCACCGCCACCCCTCGACATGCAAAGGCCCAAGTCGGTAACACCTCGGCGGGAATGAGTGCACTGGAGCATTGTCAAAAGCCTGCTTTAAAGGGGGTGGCTGGAGTCACCCTCAGACTCCCGGAGAGCTCGCGGGCCCTGGCGCGGCGCGCAAAGTGGGATGGATGCGGCCTCCGAGGCGGCCACCGGCGGATCATCTCCTTAAAGGTTAATTAAGAATCTGAAGCGGACGGCGTGGTGCGGCCGGTGACGGCGGATGCGGCGTCTCTCCAGACCATTAAACACTAATTAGGTTTGGAAAGTCTATCGAGCTCCGGAGGTCTCGTCAAGGCACGCGCTGGCCCCCGGCTGCCCTTCGAAATGCCAGAGCTGTCACCCCCGACCCCCGGCCGACCCGCCGGACCAGCCCCGCGACCCCCAGGCTTCCGCGGAGTCCCGCTTCGTTTCTCTCCATCTCATTGCCCCTTCCTCGCCCTGGCCGCGTCCCTGCTCCCCGTGTCCCTCTCTGGTTGTTCACTGGCCTGGGTGTCCGATGCCCTCCTTC
The DNA here is from genome assembly GCF_004115265.2 of Rhinolophus ferrumequinum. Taxonomy (NCBI): domain Eukaryota; kingdom Metazoa; phylum Chordata; class Mammalia; order Chiroptera; family Rhinolophidae; genus Rhinolophus; species Rhinolophus ferrumequinum. The sequence goes on from NC_046302.1 coordinate 30,789,237, forward strand.
TCCCTGCATCCCTTTCCGCTCCCGCCAGCATCTCCTCTGTCCCCATGTCCTCCTTGGTGGCTCAGAGGTGCAGGTTAGAAAGGGGCACGCGGCGGCCCCGGGTCGGTGGGCGGAAGCTGACTGTGGATGCAGATATGGCCTGTCCCCAGTGACCCCCTGGTCCCAGTGTCCCCTGAGGCAGGGAGAGAGGACGATGTGGTGCAAGAATGGGCGGGGGGGGGGGGTGAGCCCCACGCCCCTCCTCGGGATTCTCCCCACCTTCAGAGCCGATTTAAGGCTCCTTCCTGAAATATCGTGGCCTCAGATCTTCCCCCAGCTGAACTCTGTGCCCTCTCAAAGCGCCTCTCTTTCAGCCTCTGCTCCCCCCAGAGACCTGGCTCTAATTCCATTCCCTGTCCTGACTTCAACAAGTGCATTCATTCATTCCTTCTCTCCTCCTTGTTCTAAAAGGACGTAAGGAGAAAACACCCTGTAGGAAGGCTCCCTCAGTTACTGCAGCTTTACCCCGGGAGGGGCAAGAACTCAGTGGATCCTGGGAAGTCAGTTTTCCATCAACCCTCATCCCATTTGTGTTTAGCACAAATGGCTTGTCTGGATTTTCCACTTAGTGACAGAAGAACGCTCCTGTCCAAATCTACCAGGAAGAAACACTCCTCCACCTGTTTCTGGGTCTTTCAGGCCCTGGTGTCGAATTCTTGGCTCATTCTTCTAGAACATTTGTACAGTAGAAATACATTTATCTCCAGTACTCCCTGCAATGCCTATCTGCATTTTACCTTGACCCTTTGCCCTATATTAGTGACAAACATGTCTGAGAAACCATTATGGTCGCCATCACCATTGTCACCATCTCTGTCACCTTCACCACTGTCACCACCATGATTATTGTCACCATCACCACCACCACATTTTATAAACTAAATAGGATATGGTTTAACTTAAAAGGATATTGCTAATGGTCAAATTCTGGATGCTGAGATAGGCAGGGGGGATGTTTCGGGTGAAGTGGAAGCTTCTTGGAGCCCATCACACTACATGGCACGGACAGCTCCCTACAGCCTTTCTTCATTTATGATGTCATGGGAATAGCACAACTGGCTCTGCCGTGACTAGCTGTGTGACCCTAACTTAGTCACTTAACCTCTCTGTGTGGCAGTCTCATGGACTTGGAAATACAGGAAAGAATTTTCTATCTTCACAGGGTAGTATTGTGAGGAGAAAAAGCCATGTGGGCAAGAGTGCCCAAGACTCGCCTTGATATAGGTTAATTTGCCTTCTTTCATCTTCCTCTTCAGACAATGCCCTGCACCCCGAACTCTGCAAGGAAGGCTGGGAAAGGAGATGGGCAATGTCCCTATCATTTGGGTCCCTCCGCCCACCCTAGCCCCAGCCTTCAGGGGCCCCAACGTCCTCTGACAGGCAGGACTGAAGTGGGCCTGTGGGCATAGGACGCACAGCCCAATTTTACAAGCACAGAGTATTATGGTTGCATTGATTTCCATCATAAATCAAATTTCCTATCTTCTGCCTCATTCTCCCACGTGCCCCAAGTTAAGCCTTGGTATTTTCTTTAGCTGCTGCCACTGTCAAGCCTGGACATGATATTAGGATAATGATGATAAATTTTACCCTGCTGCCAAGCCACTCCCTCAGTGGAGGGAGGGGGAGTGTTTGTACCCCAAATGGATCTCTTTACTGGAAAGTGGTGACTTCTGCCGGGCCTACATGTGGGTGCTCATCTGAGCTTGGCTGTGTGGGTCCTGGCACTTGGACACGTGGACTTATGTGTGCCTGTGCATGGAGTCAGGGTTCAGAAGTCTTCTTCTTAGCGTGTAGTTTGTGTGGATACATGGCTATGCTCCTGCCAGTGAATGAACGCAGGGCAGGCGGGAGCAGGGAGGGAAGGCTGAGGGAAGAAGGTCTGCACTGAGCTTCCCTAGGTGCAGCCGTCCCCAGCTTTGGCATTCCCAGTGACTTGGGATTCTGGCTGTTCCATGGTTTCCCCCATACAAAGCTGGTGCCTGGAGGTGTCAGCACACATTTCTCTACAAACCCCAGGCTCAGGAAAGTCAGTCAACTCCCAGGCTGGGGCATCCATTCTGACCTCAGAAAAGCTGTGTCCATTTGGAGGGTGAAGCAGGTTTATGGCTTTTCTGAGTTCTCAGGTGTATGCCTCTGCCAGCTGGGCTGGACTCAGCACTGACCCAGCTGGGGTTCCTCAAGTGATGCCAAAGATACTGGGTCCTACTGCAACATCACAGCATTTCTCATGAGGCTTTCGGCTGTGCCCCATTGGGTGGGGAGTCCTGGGGGAGCCTGTGGGTTCTCTCAATTGGGGGCCAGCCTTGAAGAGGATTTAGCAGGGACATAGCCTTGTGGCTGATCATTCATTCATTTATTCATTCGTTCAGCAAGTATTCCCAAGCCGAGTCACCTCTCTTATCCCTGAGTCCCACAGGCCCGAGGGTGGATCCCAGGGGTCAATGCCCTTTCTGCCTTCGACACCAGGACCTGTCAGACTGAAGTCCCTCGGCAGGGGCCTGTTGGGTTTTCTCAGATGGTCTTGCTAAACATGACTTGTTCTTGAAGAATGTGTCCAGGCTGATGGAGATGACAGTGACAGTGAATCACAGACTCAGAAGATGCCAGGGGTCTAATCGCACCACCCGTGAAGTACAGGCAGCAATCTCACAACACTCTCCAGCCCCCTGGCTTGCATGCCTCCCATGACAGGGTGCTCACTCCCCGTGAGTCTGATGTCTCTATCGGATACACTCTCATTGATATCCAGCTGAAGCCTGAGCCACTTGCAGCTTCCACTACTGTGCACCCATGTATTCACATAGGAAAAGCCTAATCTCTCTTCTTTAGGACAATTGGTTAAAGTAGGGATGGTGGTAAGACCCACCTTGGTGGGTGGGAAAGAGCACCAGCCTTTGGGACTCCCTAGGTGGGATCTTAGTGGGACGAGGTAGACTAGGAAGCTATGTTTCAGCCCATTTGACTGTAATCCACAGGAAACTGATCCATGGGTGTGAATACCCAGCTCTGAGGTATGGCTCTGTGTCCTGCAGGGGGTCCTGGCCCGGAGTATAGGCTGGTGTCTTCCAGGAAGTAGCCCTGCAGATCCTGAGGGGGCACTCACTTGTGCAACCAGCTCAGGATTCCAACTGCTGCTGACAGGAGGGGAAGTCTGGGCCACAGTACAGGCAGGGATGTCAACACTTAGGGGGAAATACATGGGGTGCCCAGACATAGAATAAGAACATCCATTTGGACACACATTTTAAGGGAGTGTCTGCAAGCCACTTCACGCGAGGGTTGGAGCAGGCGTGGGGCCATCGCACTGTCTCCAAAGGCCCGGAAAGCTGGGCGTGGATGGTGTGAGGGTTTCCACCCAGTTCTGGGGTCAGAATGTGTCAGGAGCATCTCTTGCTCCAACCAAAGCCCAGGCTGCCATGCAGCATGGAGACTGCCACTTGTCTTGGGAGGTGCTCTGGCAGATCCTGGGGCTGCCATCGGAGCACATGCTCAGTCAGGCCCAATCACCACTTAGGTTCCTTCTTACACTAACTAAGGTGGACGAAAGAAAATGCTCCTAGGAGCCAGGAAGGCTAAGGTTTCCATCACAGCTCTGTCACTTACTGGCTGTGTGACCTTAAATAAGTGACTTGACTTTGCTGTGCCTCAGTTTCCTTATCCATAATAATGGAAATGATAATTCCTACAAGTAAGGGTTGCTATGAGTTTTGAATAAGATAGTCACACGGAGCTGCTAACAATGCCTGCCTCATAGCAGGCACTTATTTGTTTCACTAATGAATTTCTGAGGTCACCAGGCTCAAAATCCCCTTCCTCCAGGAAGTCTGCCCTGATTAATCCCACCTGACTGATCTGGGTCTCTGCTTGTTTGTGGTCTACCCACAAATAGATGCCTGCAGGCTGCACTGTCTGTGGGGCTTGGGTTTGTGTGTGTGTGTGTGTGAGTGTGGGTGGGTGGGTGGGTGGGTGGGTGGGTGGGTATGGGTACGTGCATGCATGTGTCCCAGTCTCAAAGAATGGAGGGACATTGGAGCTTATCCTAGGTGCCCCCTCCAGTCTTTCCTCCTCCTCCAGCCTCCCTCGCACACCTAGTCTTCTAGAGTCACCCCTGGTTATTCTGTCCTGGGAGGGCTATGGCTATTTTGCATCTATATAGGAATTTAGACTGGGGAAAAATAACAGTGTCCCTGTGCACACACACAGAGGTACATGGCAGCCTCTCTACCTCCTCCCAAGTCCTTCTGCTTCCTGCCAGCAGTCCCTGGGACCCCTCCTAGACAGCAACCTTCTTTGAGCAGCTTCAGCTTGGACAGTGCAAGCGCCGGCCCCTTGGCTGGCTCCAGAGGCAGCCTTCACCTCACAGAATAACTGAGCCCACCTTCTGTTTTCTGTTGTGGCAACCTTGCTGGGGAACGGCCCCTGTCTTAGGGTGGAGGAGGCCCCTGGGAGGTAGTAAAGAGCAGGGGTGAGGAGTGGGCATCCATCCTGCTCTGCGCTTTGCAGCCACGAGCTACGTCCCCCTCCCCACTGGAAATGGCAACTCTAGGCTTCTGTTCTGCAGGCAGGGAGCCTGTTCTGTTCTGCCCTCCCCAGGGAGCACAGGTCAGAGAACAAGGGAGGGAGGCTGGGGTCCCTGCAGCCAGCTCCTGGTCTTGTGACCCTGGATGAGTTAGCCTCTCTGAACCTCAGTGCCTTCATCCAGGAGATAATGGGGGGAAAGTAATAGCTCGTGTTTGTAAAGATGTGTTGTGAGCCTCACGGGACAAAACCAACGCAAGAGAATGTGTTTAATTTCATCATTCCTATTAGTGTGAGGGAGTCCCTTGGGTTGTAACATGCAATGGATTATTTGAGGGGCCCCCACGGGGGTCCCCAGGGCATATGTGTGTCTATGTGAGCATGCACACAGTGGGGGTTGCCTGGGGACCATTCCAGTTGTCACACGGAAGGAGGAGGTCCTGAAACCATGTGGGTGCCGGTAAGATGTGTGAGCTTGACATCGTGTGCAGTATGACCAGGGGAGAGAATGAACGGTGTACTGGAAACAGACCAAGGCCGAATGGGAACACACAGATGACGTTCACTGTGGCTATGTTTTGCTGGGCTATGAACAGTGTTTTCTACCCGTACTTCCTAAAAATTGTATTTGGTGAGAAGAGATAAAAAGAAGTGAATGGATGTACCTGTGTCCATGTGTATCTGCTGGAGTTTCCTTGTGAGGGTCAGTGTACATCTGGGTTGGAGCGGTCATGTCACGACCGGCCCTTGATGATTCTGTGTGAGTGTGTGTGTGTGCGTGTGTGTGTGTGTGTGTGTGTGTAGCAGGAATGTCATTTCTCAGTGTGACATCCCAAAGGCTCCAAGAAGTCTGAAACCTTGGTGCACGCGATGCACCATATAACCACCAGATGGCGCCCAGGTGCAGTCTAAGGGTTCAGAACTTTGGGTTGCTGTGCCAGGCAAGCTTTTTGTTCAGCCTCCATGCCTGCCTGCCATCCTCCTCACGCCCATGGAGTAGTTTGTGGGGGGTGGGGGGGCACGGACCAAGACCACCTGGGCACTGCCGACACTCCATGCCCTGCACACCCTGGCTCTGCCGGAATATGTGTGTGGACAAGCTCATGAGTGTGCGTGTGTGTTAGAGCAGACCCCAGCCAGCCTCCCCACTCCCCAGACCCTCACCTTTCACTCCTGCCAGGCTGCTCCTCACTGTGGCTTGTCCCTCCCTCCCTCCTTTACCCACACTCTTCCCTTTGCCAAGAATGGTGTCCCTCCAACCCAACTCTTACCCATTCTTCAAAGGCTTCTAAGAGTTCCCCCTTCTACAGGAAGTTCATTAGATCTCCCAGCATCAAGTCCTGCCCCCATCCCATTCTGCTCCTTCTCTGACCACCCACTACTCAGCACTGTCTGTCGGGCCCACAATGTTTAGCAACCACCTGCTCGAGATGGTTCATTCCTGAATCTCTCCAGAGAGGCTGAGTCCTACAGGGGCAGGGTGGTTCCAGCCCAGGGCCACACACCCAGAGTAAGAGCCAGGTACAAGCCAGATCATTGAGGGGCACCTTTCCCCATCTTGCCTGTGTCATTGAGTCCCAAGGAGCTGGTGCTAAGGACAGACTATTGGACTATACCCTGCAATCGGCACCTGGGACAGACGACAAGTGACTTCCTGGAGATCCCCGGGGTGTTGAGGGGGAGAGGAAAAAAGAGGTAACGTGGAGCACAGTGGCTCTTGAGGGGTGTTTTTAAGACCCAAAGGTGGGCCATCTGCTTCCCAGGCAGGTATGGAAAGGAGGCCACAGCAGGAGGAGCTAGTTAGACTCTGGAAGAAGCCGTTCTTGCTGAGACAAGGGGAGGCTCTGGTGTGAGGCATGAGAACTCTCTCTCTCTCTCTCTCTCTCTCTCTCTCTCTCTCTCTCTCTCGAGTTAATAGGAGCTACAATTGCTGTGTACATTTGCATGGCTTTCTGCTTTTTTCCCCCCACTGTGTCTGTTCTCCATGCACTAACCCCGTGTTACACGTTGGCAAAGGGCTTTCAGAGGTATGCAGTAGCTCGTGAGCCTGAAGACAGGAGCTGTCACCATTCCGAATTGACAGATGAGGGACATGCAGCTGCAAGGGGGCATTCCCCCTGGCGGCCCAGTCTGTGAGTGGCCTTTCAACCTCTTGGATTTCATCCTCAGAGATGCACACACGAGTTATTCCCCTGTCTTGAAGACTGAGAGGGGAGGTGTGCGTCTCCTATCCCATTGCTGCCTGTAGCCCCAAATTCCACTCCACCCTTTGGAACTCTCTTCCTGTTTGTCCAGAGTCTACACAGCTCATGTGTGCAGCATGTAGGACATGGTGGGAGGGGGAATTGAAGCAAGGGGGTAGAGAGGGGCTGAGGGCTGGGAGCCCCCTGGAGAGGCCTCAGCAGGCTCCAGAGGGGCTGGATTCCCAGCACTGGTGGTGTGGCACTCCTGTAAGAATGGGTTTAATTAAAGCATCATTAGGCTGGACCAGGCCTGCGCCCCAGCAGGGGCTGCTCCTCCTGCCTGTTTCCCAAAAGGGAACTGCAGGAAAGCAAAGAGGCTGCCTTTCTCTGATTTTAATGTTCTGCAAAAGATCCTAAATGGGAGATTAAGTGGGGGTGTAGGAGGGAGATGAAAGGGACAGGGCAGAGAGAGCTACAGGGAGAGGCAGAGATGCCAGGGGTAGAGCAAAGGGTCAGACCTGAGAGCGGGTGTCACTTGATGGCCTGATCAACTCTAGCTTCACTCTACCCTGGCGTCGGGGTGGGAAGGTGGGGGCTGTGGTCTCCCTGAGGGTGGCTGTAGCAGCCAGCCCCAGTGCCTTTTCTGTAGATGTTCCATAGATGTTTAAATTAACTAAGTGCTTTCGTGTGGTGATGGGCTGGCTTTTTGCTCTATGGAGTCTTGGCCTGGAAGACTCCTTTGGGAGTGGCTGGATTCCTGGGAAGCTGGGAGGAAGGAAATTGTAGGCTAGGACCCTCCTGCAAGAACCTGCCTTTGGGCAGGACTCCTGCAGGTGTCTTGCTGCTCCAGGCTGAAGGGGAAATGAAAAGAGGCCGTGAGGAGGCAGGGGATCCCTGAGTAAGAAATGCAGGCAGCCCACCCTGTGGCTGAAGTCTCTACAGCTCCCATCCGGGGGCCTTTCTGGTCCCTGAGGACTCATGCTCACTCCCGCTGGCTCGCTCACCCACCCTCCTCAGTGCAAAGGTAGCTGAAGACGGGCTCTGTCACTCCCAGTGTGTGCCTGACCCATGGCACCCCCAGGAGTTCTGTCCCAGTTCCTGGAGTGGCAGCTGGGCAGGTTACACACATTTAATTACTAGTAATTAAAAAAACTGATTACTCCAAATGGTGCTTCCTGGGGAGAGGCATGCTGTGCCTCGCCTGCTGGCCCACCGCGGAGGCCATCTCTGGGGCGTGGAGCAGGGCCATCCCCCAGTCACGTCCTCTGTGTGGTAGGGGAATACGGGGTTCCCCTCCAGTTGGGACCGGCACCCACCTTCCCCAAACAGCCCACCCAGTGCCTCAAATCACACCATTGGAGCATCATACTCTGAATGAGTCACAGTCCCGTTCTCCAGGTCCCCTTCGGAATACACATCCCTTGGGAGATGACACCATCAGAACACGGTAAGGCAGAAGGAAGGCACATCCATGGGGAGGCCCAGGGAAGATGGCTCGGGGCCCCTAGGACGAGGCAGGAGATGAACTCAGAGTGGGAAACAGGTGAGACAAAGTTGCCACCAATCTCCTAACTGGCATCTTGGAGTTGACTTGCTTTAGTCATCATCTGCCTGAGGTTTCGTGAGCACCTGCTGTGTGCCGGGTATGGATGGCCTGGGGCTGATGGGCCAGACGCACATCACGCACATCAGCAAACTACGTACGAAAGACGAAAGACGGTGGAGTGGGAAAGGGCGGCAGGGATCGAGAGAAGGGGGGAGGGGGCCGCCCAGTTTAGAGAGGGCATCTCTGAGGAGGTGACACTGAGGGGACAGAGGAAGGTGGGGAGGGTCCTTGGGGTAACGGGAGCTGCTTGTGCAAAGGCCCCCTGGGTGGGCGCAAGGTCGCGTGGAGGGGGCAGGAATGAGGAGCTTCAGGAAGGCTGGGGTGGCTGTGGGGGACAGAGCAGGCTTGGCCACGGCTGGGGAAGTCAGCAGGGCCCCAGAATCCTGTCCCAGTGAGTCCTTGATGGGTTTGAAGGAGGGAGCTCCGACCTGAGCTGTGGAGGACACAGCGGAAGGAAGGAGGGAAGAGGGTGAGAGGTGACCTGGAGGTGGGGCCTCCAGGATCTGCCGATGGAGGAGTTGTAGGAGCTGGGGTGAAGCCTGAGGAAGCAGCTCCCAGCTGCAGGAAGAGGTTATGAAGGCGACTCCAGGACACTCTCCAGGCTATACTGTGAGGGGTTGCAGAAAAACCTGCAGGCTCCGAGGCACCACTGGGACGGGAAGGGGAGCCCCGGAGCACAAGGGGGTGCACTGGGAGTCCCTAAAGTCCCCCTGTCACTCCACCCTCCCCGGCCAAGGGGGTTGGTGACAGCAGCCACGCATGGAAGATTTATCTGCGGCCTCACGTGGAAGATGCTGACGGCAGTGCTGTGCTCATCAATCAGGGGAGCGCTACGCCAATTATTCATTTATTAAGGAGGGGTTTGCGAGACCCTCCCCCGCCCTGCCCCGCCTCTCTGTGCCTGCCTGTCTGCTTGTATCCTGGGAAGTCTGCGGAGAGGATCGCCCTGCCCTTCCCCGCGGGCACTCTGCTGAGTGTCCTCTCTGGCCTGTCCCACCTGCCTGCCACCTGGGCACCCACCTGGGGGAGCCAAGACCAGCGCTGTGCCTCCCTCCCGGGGGCTCCCTGGCTCCGTTGGGAGAGGAGGTTCAACAAGGAAGTGTGAGAAGACTAACAGACGGGCGCCACTGAGGATTTGGGGTGCGCAGGTGCATGAGGTCGGACCCCGGTGTGGGGGTGGGGGCTGGAGGAGTTTAGCAGGAGAGAGTTGGGCACTCCTCGGCCTGTCTGCTGCGGCCTGGGCGGCAGGGGCGGGAAGGCGTTGGTTCTGGGTCCTCAGATGACGTGTCAGTCTTAGGTAGGGACTGCCCTGAAGCTCTCTTTGTCCCTTCCTCCTGATGACTCCACACGCACTTCTGGCTTAGACAAGGGCCAGTCTTGGCTCAGGGGCGCCTGGGAGAGACCCTGGTGGGCTTGGTGTGGTGGGCTTCCGCTGCCTGCCCCCACCCACCCAGCCTGGCCTCCTGGCCTCCTGCCAGCCCCTCCCTGCCCTGCCCTGCACCCCAGATCGTGTTCCCTGTCCACCTCATCTACTTTTGCCTTTTGCTTGGGCTCTATTCTCTTGATCCCCTTTTCTTTCCTTCTCTGAGCAGCTTTGCAGAAGGAGTGCAGAAATCCATGGGCATTTGACCCCATTTTGCCTTGGTTTTCTCATAGGCGGAGCAGGGTCAAACATCTGTCACCTGGGTGAGGTGAGACTCATTGTGATAACGTAGACAGGCCTCCTGAAAATCGTCCTGCCCGGGGACAATCATCCCAGCTCACTGTGGCTCCTTTCTGTCCCTTCGTGTTCCCCCAGCAGACCCCTCCCTTCCGCGAGGGATATGCCCCCACACCACTTGCTCAGGACACTGGATCCCCCAGCCCAGCAGGGGCTCCGGGCACGGGGGCCATTGCCCTCTATGAGCCCCACGAGCCCCCTCCCACAGGCCTCGGGGTCCACGTGGCCCAAGCTGGATGTCCCCTTTGCCATCTGCCTGGGTTTGCCGCTCAGGGGACAGGACCTGGGCCTTGGACAGTCTGGGGGAAACGCTTTTCTCCTTGCCTTAGCCCTTGTGGATTCTCTCAGCCCACAACACAAACAGAATCCTTCCTTGTCTCCATCCTTCTTTATTTCATCCTCATGGTGCCTCCTTCCTTTCCTTCTCTTCTTCAAGGAAGCTTTATCATCACCCACCTCTGAGGTGATGTACAGCCCTTCCGTCTGCACTGGGAAGAAGGCAGGGTGGTCACACGGGACCAGCCGGCGCCAGGGCAGTGATCAGAGAACCGCTGTCGGGAGGAGGGCTGGAGTGGGGCTGGGGCTCCGAGAGGCTGAACTCCGACAAACGTGCCCTGTCAGGGCTCGTCCTGCTGACCAGGGCAAATCTCCAAGGGCCAAACAAAGGAATAACACGGTATGAAAGTGTGTCTGTGGCAGGTGAAGAGAGCCCTGGGAGAAAACGTCCATGCCATTGTGGCGTGACCAGAAGCCAGCGGGAAGTGCTGGTCATGGTCAGAGGGAACTCACTTCTCGGAAACCGAGTCAGGAATGCCGCCACAGGGGTCTGCCGTGTCCTGTTTCCTGAGATGACTCCTGCACCCTCTCCCTGAGCCTGAATCAAGAACAGGAACGCGCCTGTCCCTCATCTGTGGAGTCTGTGTAGAATCTAACAGGAGCAGAATGCAGGCGGTGGAGAAACTGGGAGGCTTCCAGGTCAAGGGCAGGGGGCCTGAGCGGTCTGTCAGGATCGAGACGCGGCCGACTGCCTAGAGTGGGTTTATGGAGGAAGGAGGAAGCCAGCGGAGGACACGTAGCTTACAGTAAAGCAGGAGGTGTTCCTGTGAGCCTAAGGAAGGAGGCCTTTTTTATCCAAGAGGCAATAGAAAGATGCAGCCATTCACTCCACACGTGTGGACAGCCATTGCACAAACATCAAGGGCGCACCTGGAGGAAGACATGCCCTGCCTCTAAATGAACGATACAGCTGGGCGCTGACACTAAGCTTGCGGCCTGGGCCAGGCCTGGAGGGCCACAACGCAGCGAGTGACCTGCTGGAAAGCAGCTGGTGCAGCTGATTCCTAAAGGACACACCAGTTTGCCAGGAGCATGGGCTAAGAGGCACATTTGGGCACGGGGACAGCAGGTGTGAAGGCTCACAGACAGACAACTGTGTGAGTGGTGTGGAAGGAGGGGGATTGCACAGAGCAGGGGCAGAGGTACCACCAGAGTTCACCTCATGGGAGCGGCGAGAAAGGAGGTGAAGGTGTCTGGGGAAAAGCAAGTGAGGACCACGCTGAGGCACCCCTGGGCGTCAAGGCCAGGGGAGAGGACTTGGTCCTGCAGTGGTGTGCGGTCACCATGATGGGATTCGTGGGACCATTCTGGCAGCTTCCATGAGGAGGGGGCCAGGAAAGTCCTGAAGTCAGGTGGTGGCAGTGGAATGTAGGAGAGGGACACACCTGCTACTGAGTTAGGAACTGAGTTAGGAATAAGAAGTGATAGAATCAATGTCCAGTGAGGTGTGTGAAGCCCAACAGCAACCCGGGCCAGGCTCTTGAGCGGAGCAGAGCCTGGCCCACCCTGACGAGTGCAGTCATACCGCTTGATGGATGGAGACCGTACTGTCCACATAATTACGACTTGACCATTCCAGGAAATTCCCAGCCCAAGAAGAGAAATAACTTGACTCTTTGTTCCAGAAACTTCCTGAAAATCTATGCTTTTGAACAATAAACCGTTCCAGCTCCCTTCCATCTGGGTAAACCTGCTCTCCTGTGAATGTTCACTCATCCTCACCTAACCCAAAGCCTTCACCGTGTGTGGCTGCCAGTTCCACACCGTCATGTCAGGGACCCTGGCAAAGACTGGCTCCTTGACTCAACTTCAGCCCAGCACTTCTCACCCTCTAGGTCTCGACCTTGGTGTCTGTCCTTACTGGGTCAGACCACCCAATTTTAGCCAGAATCCTGTCAAGTCGCTTTAGCCAGAATCCCTGACCCGATGTCTCCTCCTAGGAATTTTCCATCCACTGACCCCACCTTGCTCCTTGGCTGTAAGTCCCCACTTGTCCTTGCTGTATTTGGAGCTGAGCCCAATTCTGTACTGAGGTCTCCATTACGCGATTGCACTTGTTCCTGAGTAAAATCTGTTTTTACTGCTTTAACTACCGTCCAGCTCTGGTTTTATTTTGACAACCCTGCCCAATCCCAGTCAGGTCCCCACATGGCAAGGCCCACCTTCGACCAGACCCTCAACTCTATTAAGAGCTCCCCCTTCTGAGGGAGCTCTTTCCCCTCTCTGCCCTCCTGCCCCCCTGGCCCAGGAGATCCCTCTCAGCTCTACCTGCCCCACACCTCCTGCCCAGGTTTCCAAAGAGTCACCCGTTTCCTCAACCCAATTGACTGGTTGCCAGCTGTTTTGCTGGTCTTTTCAGGGAGACTGGCTGAAATCAGATGGCTTTTTAAGAGTTCCTTGATCTCTCAGATTCTAGAAGTTTCGAAATGTCTGGTTCTGGGGTTGTAGGCGTGTGGGGACAGAGCCAGGAGTGCAGTTTCCAGGCTCTTGGCCTCATGTGGAAAGGTGCTGGCTCAGGTAGTAAATGGCCATCAACTGTGATTGGATGGCCATCAGCTGTGGCTAGTTGGCCGTCAGCTGTAACCAGTGAGCCATTGGCCACTAATATAACTGCTGGGGCTACGCTAGCAGAAAATAGGGACTAGCAAGGGTGGAGTGTGGTGGAGTGTGGATTGTGGATTCTGTGGCTCCTGCTTCCTGTGTCTCCAACCCAGCCGCCAGCGAGAATATAGTGGTGTGACTCTCTTGTCTATGGCTCCGTGGGTGTTTCTTTTTGGCCTCACCATGTCCTGCATTCTTATGTGGGGAGCGGGACCACAGACCCCGCATGACACCCTACATGACAAGGCCTCTCTAACCCAAAACCCTAGGACTCTGGGATCCTTAGTCCCAGGGTTTATGGGGTGTCTGACCTGAGTCCTGAGGGTCCGGAAGGAGAGGAAGGATGAGTCAGGACTCCATCCCAGCAGGTCTGGAGCTCTGAGCAGGCCTGGTCTTTGATCTCCTTTACTTTCTCCTCCAGGAAGCACTCACCCAGAGCGGCTTCCCTATGTTGCCTTCAAGGTGACCTAGGACTCACTGGTGGTCACATCCTGACCCATTTCTCTCCTTCTTTCAAGGTTTTATTTTTGGCCAGGTAATTAGCATGGCTCTTCTCATTAATATTATATTTGAAAAAGAGAAGGTGACGGTGGGGGACAGAGGGGTTGGGAGAGGGGACCTCCCAAATGCCAGTAATTGTCTTGACAGCCAGAGATACTGGTGCAATGACAGTCTACTTTAAGTGGCCCAATTAGCATAAGAAACGACTCGCCAAAAGTTCTGAAGGCATTGCATTGATTAATGCAATTTATCTTGCAAACCAGCAGCCGACAGCTGAATCGCTACTAATGATTATTATATACATTTATACATATTATGTACATATGGCCTCTTCTCTGAGAACCGTGCCTTTCCCCTCTCTGCCCTCCTGCCCCCCTGGCCCAGGAGATGCCTCTCAGCTCTACCTGCCCCAAACCTCCTGCCCAGGTTTCCAAAGAGTCACCTGTGTCCTCCACCCCATTGCCTGGTTGCCAAAACGGGTTGCCTTTGATATGAAGGGGCTGGTTTTCCCCTGAGATTGAGTCAGTGTCTAGGAAAAAAATGCTTTCAAGAATAGTTTTCACTGCTCAGGTGAAGCTCCAGGTGGCCCCGGGAGTGGCCGGCAGGTGATGTCAGGACAGTGAAGACGGGACCTACCACAACGTTCTAAATGCTCCGCCGACAGCTGCAGATTAAACAAGGGGTGTATGCAGTGTGATGCCGGCAGAACCCTCCTCCTAATTCAAACATTAAGCTGTGAACTCTCATCCTGGGTTCTAGACCAGAGTCGTAGTAGGAGCAAGGGCAGGAGCCTAGGCCATCTGGGCAAGACCAGGGCAAGAATACCAAATAAGCCACCAGTTCTGAGTGTTCATCTCATGTCAGGACCATCCTCAGAATTTGTATATACCCCCCCACCCCGTCCTCCACATCACATCTTCCCTATTCATTCTACAGAATAGAATTGTATCTGTGCTGGTGGCTCTTAGTTGCTATTCTCAGCAACCAAATTCAGGTCAGAATTTGGAAGTCAGATCAGAGGCAGGGGATCACTGGGTCAGATGATGGAGCTTCCACTTGGAGGTAGGTAGAGAGGCTCAGGTAGGAAAGGAAGGGAGGAGGTGTGGGACTCATTGGAGGGGAGGCCCCTGTGAATGCAGGAAAAGAGACACTGAGGCACAGAGGTGGGAGTGGCAGTACCACACCATTGGTGTGGCACTCTGCCAGGGACTGGAGTTATAAGGTCCGTCAGAGAGGACCCTTTCTCAAGGTGCTGAGGAGCCAGGGGTTAACTTGATCTGGCATGTAGTCTTATAGGTAGAGTACAACTTCCGGGGCAGGAGAGGGGGCAGATTTAGTAGTCCCAGGGGATAGCAATGGATCACCGAGTTTGACTCCTGGGGCGGGGCGGGGGGGCGGTCTGAGGTGCTGGGGTAGCGTATGCAGAGAACCAGCTGGGATGTTCCTGTAAAGGGTCCCTGGAAAACTGGGAGGGCTTGGAGCTGGCTGGCAGTGGTGGGATGGGGGAAGGACCACTGGGGCTTAGGTGGGTATGCAGGAGGGACCAGGCGTCATCCAAGGAGACTTGGATGCTTGATGGCAGAGATGCCACTGACAGTAAGGAAGTCAGGAAGGATTTCAGTGGTGGGCTAGGGGGACCAGTGGGATAGTGATGACTGATCCTTAGGATGCAGGTCAGAGCCAGAGATGTGTGTTTAGAATTTTATTCTTAGGACTTAGATTCTTAGGGGAGGAACTGAACTTTGTTGAGCACCTACTGTGTTCTAGGGAGAGCACCAGCAGCTCACTTCCACTCCCAACAGCTGTACGAGGAAGTACTGTTATGGTCTTTTATACATGGTCAAACTGAGTCTAGGTGAAACACCTACCAAGGTCATGCAGAGTAAGGGAGAACAAGCTTAGCCTCGCCCCAATGCGGCCTGGCCTCTGAGTTCACCACAGGGAGACAGGGGTACCACAGATTGAGGAGTAGATGCCGAGGGCCCGGACATTCCCATACTAATCTGGGGTACCTGGGGGAACCCTGACACACCTCTGTTAGGATGTTTGCTCTGTGGGTCCATGAGTGGCTATGTACACTTGTAAACTTGAAAACATTCTGGTCCCCATGGGCGGTTAAGAAGGTACCGATTCTCTCAGCAAATCCCTGGTCCAGTGTGGGCCAAGTGCTAAAGTTGGAGGCTTCAGGAACAAGGGTGTCCCATTTTGGCTTCTGTTCCCCGACTCCTCACCCTGTGGCCTGTGAGAAACTTACGGGTGTGGGTGCTTTATGCGGCAAGCTGAGGCCCAGGGCCTGCTCAGGCCCTCCCACCAGGCTTTCTCTGCAGCCCTGCGGTCCTCCAGGGACTCTCTGAGGAGCTTCTTTGTAAAGGTGTGCCTGTCCTGCTCTTCAGATCATTTTGGTAATTCTGGGGTGTTGTAAGAACCAGGAAGATAGCATTCAGGCCCCAGTGAGTTCTCTGCCTCTGGAGAGAGGTTTCAATAAGGAAGCCTGCTAGTTTTCAGCAGCTCTTTCTCCACAGACATCCAGGGTAGGGCTCTCAGGTTTTGTGTGCAGGACTGTGTACAGGGAAGGAAACCTGCTCTCGTGAAAGCCTGGGCAGAGCAGTGCAGGGGACACTTCGCTGTCTATTTGTTAGTATGGGATCATGGATGTACATGAAAGTGGACCACAGTGCCTGCATGTATGTATCTGCATGTGTGTGTATGTGTGCATGCATGCACAGTTGTGCTCTTGTGCTTATGGGTGACCCTGGAAATGCTCCATTTGTGTCCAAATGCTCCATAGCTGGATTTGTATGTGACCCTCTGAGACAATTAACAATATGAGCCAGCTTGGGGATATAAGGTGTGAGCGATAAGGGCATCTCGTTATGAGTTGGTGCCTGGCTATTGATGTCCACTGGCCTGTGAGTTGGAATACACAGGTAAATATATTAAAGAACATGAACCCACTGACGTGGCTTGATTTGTATAGGTGTGTGACAGTATGTGACCATGCAAGGAGGGTGTGTACGTGCATCTGCCTGCGTGTGTGCTGTAACATGATGAGCTATGAATTTTATACTGAAAAACACAGGCAGAAAAGGACAGAGACAGAGCCATGATCAGAGCGGGTGGCATCAGTCCAGGGAGGCTCCCGGGTAGAGGTGGTTCTCGAGCCCTGGACTCACTCCCACTGCTCCCCCCACCCCGAGATGAGACCGAGAGGGAGCCTAAGGCCACTGGCCCTTACGGCTAAACCAGCTGGGAGCCAGGACTTAGCAGAGCCTAGGAGAACCCTGCTGGGGAGCTGCAGTGGGGAACCCCGCACGGGTGGGGGGGTCCAGGGAGGGCCTCTGAATGCCCTGCAGCTTCCATGCTGAGCTTTGGCCTGTAGCCCTTTTCTCCACTAGCCACAGGCACGCAGCCCAGCCCGAGGCCTCTCTGGAAGTGTTGCTATGGTGTGTTGAGAAGCCCTTATTTTCTGATTCAGTTGGCTCCGGAGACACCCCCACCTTCTCACGTTCTATCGTGGAGCACTGACCAACGGACAAAACCACCCTGGGGCCGTCCAAGCTACTTCCTCCAGTTTTTGCTTTTTAATAGGAAAATATAGTGTGGCACTCATCTACTTTAAAAATGAAAAACAGGGAACATAAAACTTGATTTATTAAAGACACCAAATAATAAAATATTCCTCCGCCCTGTGTTATGGTAATTGAAAGGAGAGTGACAAAAAGATAGGGAGGCAGCAAAGAGAAAGAGAATGGGGGGTATGGAACAGGGGCCCAGAAACGCTCAAAGCCAGAGAAGGTCATGGAAGGAGGTACCAGGAAGGACAGAAGTACAGAGAGAAAAGACAGAGGTAGAGACAGAGCCTGGACTCTCAGGTCCACGGAGGACCCTAGTGTCTGAACAACAGTGAAGGAACCCTGTGCACCAGCAGTGGCAGCACATTTCCTGCCTGTTCTCATCAAATCCTCTCAGTAATCCTGAAAGATATTATTATAGAAGAGAAATATGGAGGGCAGCAAGTTTTGGCACCTTGCCCAAGTCCCCAGGTAAGCCATGTTCTGACCTTGGTCTTGCTGACCCTGACTTTCCAGCAATGGTCCTGGTTCATGCCAGGCTCTCGGCGGCTGGCTCTGGCTCTGGCTCTGGCTCAGGTGTCCATGTCTTGCCCCTCTGCTCTGCACCCCTGGGCCTCTGCCTGAGCTCAGCCCTGCAGTACAGCTCATTCCAGTGAGCACGGCAGCCTCCCCACGGGCCTTCCTGCCTCTACTCTTCTTCTCTGGCTGGCCTGCATCCTGCTCTGCCCCACGCCTTCGCTGCACCCCCGACCCCAGCTCTTCTCGCTCATCCATTTTTCCACCTGCCTGTGTTCTAGGCACTTGTCTCTCTCCATTACATCATGTGCTTTTGTGGTCTGGTACCTTTTTGGCTGAAAATGCCCATGGGGACCACGGAGGCTCGTGTGAGGTCCAGTGGGAAGCTTAGAGGAGGGTCTGGGGGTGTCAGCAAAGGTTTCTAGAGGCGCTAAGGTCTGAGCTCAGAGCCTGCAGGGAGATGAAGGTCTAAAGGCATTGCAGGTGGAGGGAACAGCAAGGGCAAAGGTGGGGTGGGTGAGAGAGAGAGTGTGCAATGTGGCAGGAGCAGGACGTGTGAGGCTGGCAGGGAGGCAGATCCCCCTAAACTATCCTGTCTTGTTTGTGCTTTCCTCAGTTAGCCCGCGTGTGCTTTACACCTGGCTGGGAATCCTGACTGAATACAGGCTTGGTGTGCTATGCTGGTGTGTGGTGTGTGGGCTGCAGGCCCTTTCTCAAGCTGCTATGTGAGGCACTTGCAAGCTGTGCTGAGTCAGCTTATAGTTGGCTGGTGGGCCATACCCTCCAGGAGGGCGCACAGTGTGCCTGCCTTGTTCCCTGTGGCTTCACACATAGTAGGAGCTCAATAAAGACCTGTTGAGTGAATGAAGGGATATCAGCTCTCAAGGAGAAAGCAAAAGGCCGGCCTGGCCTGGTACCCCAAAGACTTGGCCCATGTGGGAGGATCTCAGGGGTGCCTGGGAGCGCTGGTCAGTGGCCATCTCTGTGCCTGGAGCTGAGCAGCCCCAGGCCATCTGGACCCCAGTGCAGTTGTCAGTTGTTTCCTTTTAGGCTGGAGCTGCCTGTTCTGCTCTGCCTGCCCCACGCCCCTTCCCAATCTCCAGTCACTGCCACCTGGCTTCTCAGCATCTGACCCAGGGAAGGAGTCTCGGGAAAAGCAGGAAGTTATTTAGACTCTTGTGTTACAGACTTTGAGGACAGTACTCCTCCTGGACACACAAATCAAGCCGTGGGGGCTAAGGAACTGAGCCTGCTTAGCTTACAATCACAGCCCTATTTGGCTTGAGGCCTGTGGTGGAATGGTGCCTGGGCCCCACCCGCAGGCAGATGGAGAGTGGTGCCCGGGGAGGTAGGCGTGGTCTGTGGCTCCCCTCAGCTCCAAGATGATTCTACCCCTTTTCCTCCTGAGAGGTCACTCTCTCTCATCAAGGACATTTGAAGTGGCTTTTAAAGCCTTTGCTCCATCTCAATGCAAAGACTCCCCTTGGAGATGCCCAGCTAGGAACTACCTGGCCCATTAGATCTGCTCTAGTGACAGCTCTGCCAGGGAGGGTGGGGGAGGGGTGGGGAGGGGACTGGGGAAGGAGAGGCAGAGGAGGCCCAAGGGGAGCTTCAGAGGGTAGTCTGAGTGACCTCTGATGTCCAGGGACACAGAGGCCAGGCCAGGCCACAATGCTTTGGGAGCAGGAAGCCAGGGGATCCGAGAAGCCCTGTGGTCAGACCCACCCCCCATCCCGGACTTGTGATCTGACAAAGGACTGCAAAGACCCCTGTGTGTGTCTTGTGTGCACCTGACGGGCACTGTCTCTTGGTCTTGGTGGTCAAGGCAGGGCTGGGCCAGGAGGCCTCGGAGGCGGGAAGAAGGTCTGACGGTAGCCACTCTGGCCCTCAGATCCACCACTGACTCCCAGGAACCAGGAAGATCTTTAATGGGATGTCTGCTGAGCAGGCTCCACCAGACACCTTGCTGAGCTCCCGCTCAGAGGCTTGTTTGTTCCAGCCCCACTGCTCCTCCTCCTCACACCAAATGGCATTTAAATGTTAATCAAGTCAGGGTTGCTGACGCTCTGCTCCCCAGATCCCCAGCGGCTAGGAAGGTCAAGGCTGAGCCTGAGAGGCAGCCCCACCTGATTTGGGACTGGCGATTCTGCAGGTCCTGTTCACCCGGGGCCTGGGGCCAGCCAGACTCTGGGCTCACAGGAAGGGACATGGCCATCGAATGGATGGGGGTCCAGGACTCAGGGCTGGGCTGTGGGAGGGGAGCACCATGCAGAATGCCTTGCTGGACACTTCTGCTAGCACACAGGGAGGACCCCAGGGCTGCCTCAGCCCCGAGTGCATTTACCCTGGACTTATCTGAGGGTACCACAGGTCAGAAGTAGCCCTTGGGATCCCTCCTCTCCTCTCGGCCCTCCCTGAGTTCTCTGAACAGCCCTCCTCGTCCTGGGTCTTCTGCAGTCTGTCCCCTCCATCTCCCGCCATCACCTGCCAGCTCCCCAGGTGCCTGCCTCCCCGGGTCCTCCTCCTGTCTCATTCTGACAAATCTCTATGCATTTGCACGCACCGACTCAGGGTTCAGTTGCTGTTTGAGCAGCTTCCCTGTCTGGATGATGATGACAATATTTGTACATGGGCCCCTTGGGAGATTACAGGAGAAGGTTCCAAGGAGACAGACTGGCACACAGTAGGCCCTCTCTAGATCCTCTGTGTTCTCCTTGATTCTTTGTGACACTTTCTCATTTCTCCTTGTCTGCACAGAGTGGAACCCTGTGCTGGCCCCTCTCCGGCAGCTGGTTCGAGAGTCACAGGCGCCCCTGGGCCTTCGTGGAGGGGTGTGGACATGTGCTTCCGTGTGTGTATGGGGGAAGTGGATGGAGGGGGGTGAGGGTAGAAGATGCTGAGTATGCTTTTGTGCCCCAAAAAGGCCATTAGTAGCCTCGCGTGAGGAAGGGAACTTCCCACCCTGGCAATATTTTCATGTACAGAAATTTATCACCTACCAGGACATAGACAAGAAATAGGAAAGGAGAGAACTTTTTTTTTTTTCAGGTATCTAAAATCAACATAAAGAAAATAAGTGCAAACATTTTTCATATCATAGATTTTCTTAGGCCTCCTCTTATAGCCTTACGACTCTTACTTTAGGGAGAACCGTAGCAGTATTGGTAATCTCAGTTCTAAGCAGACGAGAACTTGGAATTAGGGCATCATCAAGGGCGACTAGAGAGCTGCTCTAGTACACGTGGACACGACCAGATGCCAAGCACGTGACAGGGAGGATCATGGAAAAGACAGTCAAGTTTTGGTGTTAAAGGGGAGTGGGTTATCAGTGATCTGGATTATCTGTGGTTGTTCAAAGCAAATTCCTTACCAAGGCTTCTAGGTCACTAAGCTTTTAGGCTCTCAGGCTGTCTCTGGGAACCACCCTTGGAGGGTGCCCAGCCTCTTGGCACTTGCCTGCCCTCTCCCACTCCCTCTGCATGTTTCTACTTCCACCTAAGGTCTCGCCTCATGCTCTCACCCTCCCCATTCAACGCTTGGTCCCCAGTCTGTCTATGTGGCTGCCTGGAAGACTGTCAGGGTGGGGGCCACATCTGTCACTGTATCTCCAGGAACACATTGCTTCTAAAACCCAGGGCCCCTCTGGGTGAGGAGACTGAGAAGGGGGATAAAGGGAGCAGCTTCTTTGCCCAGTGGGAATTTTTTTTTTTTACGGGACTTTATTGGGGAACAGTGTGTACTTCCAGGATTTTTTTTTTCCAAGTCAAGTTGTTGTCCTTTCAATTTTACTTGTGGGGGCGCAGCTCAGCTCCAGGTCCAGTCGCAGTTGCTAGTTTCAGGGGGCGAGCCCACCATCCCCTGCAGGAGTCGAACCAGCAACCTTGTGGTTGAAAGCCTGCGCTCCAGCCAACTGAGCCATCCGGGAGCTCAGCGGCAGCTCAGCTCAAGGTGCCCTGTTCAATCTTAGTTGCAGGGGGCGCTGCCCACCATCCCTTGCAGGACTCGAGGAGTTGAACCGGCAAC
Source organism: Rhinolophus ferrumequinum (assembly GCF_004115265.2). Classification (NCBI taxonomy): domain Eukaryota; kingdom Metazoa; phylum Chordata; class Mammalia; order Chiroptera; family Rhinolophidae; genus Rhinolophus; species Rhinolophus ferrumequinum. Next base: position 30,810,855 of record NC_046302.1, read on the forward strand.
CTTGTGGTTGAGAGCCCACTGGCCCATGTGGGAATTGAACTGCCAGCCTTCGGAGTTAGGAGCATGGAGTTCTACCCGCCTGAGCCACTGGGCCCGCCCCCAGTAGGGATTTTTGTTCTATGAAATTCTTCATCTTGGGCCCTCTAAACAGGCATGTTTCCAGGGGACTTGCGATGGGATGGTTTGCAGAGTTTTTCCTTACACTCAGCTCTGGGGAGCCTGGTAACAGGGCACCTGCCCACCCTTTCTCAGCTTCTCTCTCCTTCTGGGTTCCTGTCTCTCCTCCTTTGGCCCTTCCCTTATAGCCATCATTTCCACAACCACATTGTTCTTGGTTTCTGCTCTGTTTCCCAACCGGGGTTGTTGACTTGGGACAGGAGAAATAACATGTGACCTCTCACTTCTCCCTGGCAGCCACTCTGGGAATTGGTCCCAACCTTGACCTGTCCCCCAGAACCCACCCTGGAGGGCTGGACACTCAGGCCACAGCGGGGCAAAGGGCAGGAAACATGAGGGTCCTGAGAAAGTAACGAGGATGGAGCTTTGTGGCGGCGGCCCTGTACCTCTGGGCCTGCACAGAGCTGCTCTTGGGGTGCTGTCTCCCTCGGGGCCAGCCCTCAGCAGCACACACTGTACCCCAGCTCCAGGTGTCTGCTCAGTCCATGGAGAGGATTTGCCTGAAACCTTGATACACTGTCATTTCCGGTTGGGCAAAAGGGACCTAACGGAGAGGAAGAACCGGAATACCAAGGGCCTTAAAGGCTCAACATTCAAGATAATAGGCAGTTACTGAAGGTTCTTGAGCAAGGCAGTAGCCCAAGGATGGTAGAGGGTGGTCTCCAGCGCCCCTCAGTTGGGAGGTGGAGGGCGGTTGACCCCTTCCTGACCACACCTTCCAGCTGTCACTGGGCAGGAATCCTCCATAGAAGGGAGGAACAAGCGCCTCCCTCACACCTCCTGACTTGACTGAGGTTTGAGCCAAGGGCTGGGGAGGGGTCTTGAGGAAGGGGAGGAGAGGGAAATTCCTTCACAGCTACTGAAGGAGCGTAGGATGAACTTAAAAGTAAGTCAACGGCTGGACACACCACTCTTGAAAAATGACACTTAACCTGGGCAATAGTTAATCCTACCTCTGGGTCCAGGGAACCAACTCATAGATCAGGACCAAGGGCCCCTTCTCGACAGTGATTTGTATGAACACGATGTGGGAATTTTGGTCAGAATTTAGAGGCAGAGAGGCTTTAGCTTAGCCTAAGGAAGAACTTTCTAACCCTTAAACCAGCCTGACCCTGGAACAGACCATCTTTTTTTTTTTTTTTTTAAGGAGGGCACAGCTCACAGTGGCCCATGTGGGGATCGAACCGGCAACCTTGGTGTTATTAGCACCACGCTCTAACCAACTGAGCTCACCGGCCACCCCAAGACCTTGCAATTGCAAAGGTCATGTACTCCCTGTCACGGGAGATGTTTGAGAAGGAGAGGCCTCGGATGGGACATCGTCTGTCACCATGTTCTCTAGCTCTTGGCCCTGTGACGACCCTGCCGAGCGGGATAATCTCTGGTCTCTGTTCTCCCCAAACCAGATCCTGAGGTACCCAACAGAACAGGACTTGGGCTGGAACCACCATGGAGTGGACCAGCCTCGCCAGGTATTTTTTATCACCATGGTTACTAAGAACATTCACAGGGACACCCAAGTGACACACAGATGTCAGCTCTGCTGGGTGCCAGGCCCTCAGCTCCTACTGCCACCTGCTAGCACAAAACCCCACAAGTGTCACAGGATAGGTCCCTATCCCTTTTTGCAAACAATGAATGAAGCTCAGAGGTGGGTGGTTCATGTGGGAAAGGAAGCGGTAGGGGCTACAGTCTGCCCGACCCTCATCCCATCTTCCCCACACTCCAGTCCGGGCCCCTTGTGTGGTCCTTTCCCTGCTCAGTGGGAGCTCGGTTCCCATGGAGATGGAGCCAGTGGAGGATACATGGGTATTCCCAGCGGAAGACCAGGAGGCTGGAGGCTAGGCTTGGAGAGGGTAATAGCATCCTTGGGGTCTCGGAACACTTGGTTTGAAATCCCAGTCCTGCCCAGCTCCCACGCTTCTGTTCTTCCTACTGCACCTGGAGCTTCCCTGTCTGTGGATCTGATGGATCTGGTGCCTCAAAACCGCCCACCCTTCTCTCTTCTCTCTGCTTCCACCATCTCCCATTCCCCATGGAGCTCTTCTGGGTGGCTCCTTACTGGTTTCCCATTTAAAAGATACTGAAAACCCAGCAAAAATGCTCAGGGCCGCAGGATCCAGCAGTAGGGGAGCTGGGATCCTGGCTCTCAGAGCTTTAACCTGGATTTAGAGACGAGATCTGGGAGAGAACACCTGGGAGGCCGTGAGGCCAGCTTCCGCTGGACGAGGGGGACATCACAGGGTGTGTGTGTTGGGGTGTTTGCGGGAGGAAGTGAGGGAGATGAGGCTCAAATGTCGGTGATGGGGGTGCTTCTTGGAGGAGGTGTGACCTGAGAGAGGGACAGGATGGGGCGGTGGACAGGAAGGAGTTAGCATGGTCAAAAGGGGGTGGGAATGATGGCGAAGAGCTGACCAGACATAACGGCAAGGAGGGGAGAGAGAGAGCTGGGAAGAATAGCTGAGGACAGGGCGTGTGGGACTTTAGAGCTTGATCTCACAGCCTTGGGGAGCTGCAGAGGGTTCCTGAGCTGGGGTGCGGGTAGGGGGAGGGAGGGAAAGCATGCTCTGGGGATGCCTTCCTTGTCATGCATGACACACTTGGGACAAAAGGGACAGGGGAGCCACATCTGACTTTGACTTTTCCGTAAGGCTTTCTGGTGTTGGGTGCCCACCAGGTGCCAGGTGTGGGACTGTTTCCATCTTTCTTGCTCTAAGAACAGGGAAGCAGAGAAAGGAAAAATGTAAATCAGATGAAGGAGACTGGGTTTTTTTTTTTTTTTTCCTTAAGAACGAGAAAGAGAAGGAGAGCACAAGTGACATTTGGAGCCATAATACCTTAAAGTCAATATCATTACCTCTGATATTTACTGTCAGCTTCGAGGCGCCGGTGAAGTGGGAAAGTTCATCCATCTCTTCCGACACCAACCATGGCGATGCCAAAAGCGTCCCCCTCCCTCCCCGTCGCGCAATTGCGATGAATTGTTGGGCTGTGTTAACAGCCCCCAGCCCCAGCCAGTCCTCCAGGAAGGTCAGGGAAGGGTGTGGAGGTGGCTGGTGGGGTGGGTGCTCTGAGCCCAGAGACAGGGGCTGGGGATTCGGGAGGGGACCCAGCCCTGGGAATCTCAGGGCCAGGTTCCAGACCTGCCTTAACACAGCCTGTGGGTCACGTGGGTCTCAGAGACTCCATCTGTCACCTGGGTATGGTGACACTAGACATGTCCCAAGATACAGTAGCGTTCATTTATTCATCAATCCGTTAGGGAAGAACTCAACCTTCCCCTCCCCCAACCCACCTTCGTGAGCCTTGGGTTTTCCCCTGGGTACCTTGCCGATGAACCCACCACCTGACCCCACTCTCTCCCTCCCCTCCCTGCAGCTTCCCCCCTCTTGTTCTTATACCCTTGCACTCATATTTGCAGAACCTTCTCTTTTAGCCCTTACTGCCTCTCTGACCCTGGGGTCTTAGTCCTTCCGCCCACCGTGAACAAGTGGGGCCCTGGGCCTCCCAGGGAAGGGTAGGAAGGGCGCTGTCTGCCCACCTTGGTTCCTGGCTGGCCTGGACTCCCTCTGCCCATCCCGACCTGCCGCAGTCTCTGAGCAGCCGCTTCCCAGGGGCCTGATTGCAAATCCAATTTTCTGCCATAAAACCTTTTCGTCTGTGTCAGCGGCCAGCCTCTGTCACTTTCAGCCAGCAAAGTCATTTTTCCAGCCTGACCCCAGGGTTTGGGGCCACCTTGGCATGGAGGGAACAGGCAGCCGTGCCCTTCCCCCATAAGCGCATGAGCCCAGGCCTGCTGGTCTGCTGTGTCCCTGTGGGATGGCAACACACACACACAGATACAGTCACACACACACGCACAGACACACACACACGTTGCCCATGCACACCTGTGTAGTCTGGGCCTTGTGCTGTGCCAGTAGGCGTGCTCCATCTGTGTGAGCATGAGCAGGTGCCTGAGGATCCGGGTGAACACATGGGTACCCCTGAATAGGTTGGCATGCCCGTTCCTGCTGCACACAGACCTGCACACAGGAACCCATGGGCACTGCAAACTTCAGTGGCATCTGCCTTCGGGGGGCCGTGTGCTGGTTTGGGCAGCACTAAGGTAGATTCCAGAATGGAGAGGAGAGGAAGGAGCAGGCTGGGGTGAGGTTCACGGAGAGATGCTGCCACAGAGAGATGCAAGCCTCCCGCCACCACCCCCGCCCCCTGCAGTCTCTCCCAACTGCTAAGCCTTCCCCGGTCTGAGCCTCTACCATGGGGTCACCAGCACCTAAAAGGAACATGTAAACATGTAGCTTTCCTCTAGAACACTGTCATGTATGAGGGGGCAGTGGGAGGCTGGGCTGGGTCTCAGGGTCCAGTGGGACCCAAACCCTCACTCATCCATTGCCCAAGGACCATACCTACCCCTAGATGCCTGCTTGCCCCAATTTACCATGGTTACAGTATCTCCTGGAAAATTGGCTCTCGGGGCCTTCTGAAGAATCTATGAGTGGCTGGCTCCAGGGACTGTAGGAGAGGGATGTAGGGCTGGCCTGTTCTCCCTACACTGTGCGTGTGTTTACCCTGGGATTTCTGAAGTCTCCGGGCAGCATCCTGACCACTCCCTTTCCTTGCTATACTTGAGGGCCGGGCACTGTTGAAAGAATCTGCAATTCTTTAAATACTCTGGAATTACTTGCCTTTTCCTCTCTAGTCTCGCCGTCATTGCCCTAGTTCCATTCCTTATTGCCCAACGCCTATTCCTAATTCTACCACCCAACTGCTCAAAGACATGCCATGGCTCCCCGGTGCTGAAAGAGTAGCTCTAAATCCTCCAGTCTGGCATTCATGCTCTTCTGTGGTCTGGTCCCAGTGACTCTCCCAAGTTCACTGCTTTTTCTAACCCCGTTTGCACCTTCTGCTCCAGGCCATGGACTTACACTGTCTGGGGACCCAGCCACCATAGCAGGGGAATGCACCAGTGTACTGTGCCCCTTGCATGAGACTCCTGCCTGTCTCCTCCGTGGCCTGGGACCTTGGGCTGTGCAAACTGCAGGAAACTCCCTCTGAATGAAGTTAAGCAAAGCTTTGGCTCTCTCTCCTCAGAACCTCATCTGATCCCCTGGCATGTCTCAGTCAGTCAAGTGTTCCCCCAAAGCAGAAGGCACCTACTGCCTGAAATCAGAGGGACAAGACAGCAAAGCCAGCAAACGAGAGACACCCCCAAATCCTAACTCTCAAAGCCTGTAGGCTGAGGGCCCACTAAGGTCCCCAGCTCCCAGTCTAATAGGTGGCTTCCTAGAAAGCTTCTCTGGGCAGAGCCCTTTCATTTCTCCTCGGGGGATTATGCCACTACTTTCTGGAGCCCGCGGAGACGTAGAAGAGGATGGCTGCCTCTCTGTCAGGGTGGGGCCATCTTCCCAGGGTTATATCACTAATGGATGTATTCTGCTGCTCAGAAGCAAGGGGTGGGGTCCCACGCTTCCCACCAGCCCTACCCACCCACGCTGGTCTTGGACGTTCTTGGAACGATTGTACTTAGAAGGTGTCTGGCATTGGGAGGTACCTCTGAGATGTCTTCACAACCGGTAGGAGTCTTGGAACCCAGATGCACTTGCAAGGGAACATCAAGACCACCCAGTCTCTCCATGTCCTGACCATAAATCCTCCTTAAATGACTTCTGCTCTGAGGTGTCCACTTTGTCTACTTGGAGTCACCGAACCCCAGCACATGCCCACACATCCCTTGGACAGCAATGACAGGCAGCATGCATTCAGTGTTTAACTGAAATCTGACTTCTGATAGTTTCCATAAATGGCCCTAATTTCTTCCTTTGGAGCCACAGGAAACAAGCCTTTTCCTTGGGTCCATTTCCTCCGTCAGCTTCATAGTGCTGGTTCCCTGAATCATGCCATGTGTCACACATGTAAAATTTTGCACGTTCTACCAGCGCCTCTGAACACACGCAGTGTTGACAACCTTCTCATTGGGTCCCAGAACTGATTCAATAGCACAGAGCAGAGTGGGTCCTTCCAGATAACGCAGTTTGTCTTCATGACATCCAAAGTGCAGTTAGGTTCCAGGGCAACGATATTACACTGGAGACCCCGACTGACCTGTCAACAGCTGCTTGAAGACACACCGACTCCTTTCCGTGTGTCTGCAGCTAGAATGCGCGCCCCGAGTGAAAGGCCCCAAATTTCTCCCCACGTCATCTTGTTGGATTCAACCCCTTATTTCATCTGCTGAGGTACTTTTGCTGCTGAGGTACTCTTATTCTATCATCTAATGGATGCACCTTTCCTCTCAGTTTCAAGCATCTGAAAATTTGGTCCGTCTGCCTGACACATCTGTAGTCATGTCATCGATAACAGCTTGGCTTAGGACACGTCCAAAGCCAGAGACAGCTCCTAGTATGGGGTTTCTTCGTTTGTTGCTGGATTGGAAAGAAGGGAGAGTAGAGGCCCCCGTGGAGCGCCCTGCCTGTTGTCAGGGCCGCTCAGGTCTGAGTGCTGACCATGGCGTGCTAGTGTGCAGAAGGTGGGTCTCCTGGAGTCTCGGCCCCAGGTGGACACAGGGCGGGCCCTCTCCCACCAGGTGCTCCCAAATCTGGGGCTATTGTTCTGAGTCAGTCCCGATGCAAAGGCACCAGGAAGGCCATCGTGTCCCTTCTTGCCTGGTTTCTTATCCTGTGATGGCTGACCCCTCATGGGAGGGAGGCCCAGAAGAGAGACATGTTGTCCTGGCCCAGTGCTGACTTCAAACCTCCCTTTGTTTCTTACTGGCTGTCAGCTCTGGGTCTGGCCCTGTCTCTCCAAGCTGTAGCCCCTCTGTGGAATGGAGATGGAGTGAGCTAGCGGCTGGTTGTCAGCTGGCGGCACAGGGCCTGGCCCAGTGGGACGACACTGTGGTGCGGGCCTGTCCAGCCTTGGATGTGTGTTTTCAGGTTGAGTGTGTGCATGGGGTGGCCATCACTCATCCATTGGCACAGCTGGCCTGGGTGGGGTGGGGCACGAGGGCCTGTGTGTGTGTGTGTGTGTGTGTGTGTGTGTATGAGTGTGTGTGTCCTTCCAAACCTCCTTGCCGCAGAGTATAAATATTTATACAGATACCTGCCATAAATCTGCCCGCCTGGCAAACAAATGAATTGCAAAGGTAACTATGGGGGTTTTAAAAAAAGTGCTCAGCGATAAGGTTGAAGAACTAAGGAAAGGAACATTGACATGACAAAGCCGCTGGTCTGGTGTCCAGTGAGGCAGCTGGGTCACTTCACAGCTGAGGAGGGAGGGACACACCCTATGGAGACCCCCACAGACTGAACTGTGACATGCATGGGACAGATGCACAAATCACCCCGCAGGAGCCAGTACTCATTGACCGCCAACCCTGTGCTGAGAGCTGGACCTGCCACAGCTTATTTAATTCTGCACATCTCTGTGAGGTAGACAGAGGCTACTGAGGCAGAGGGAGGAAAGCGGCTTCCCTAGGTGGTGGAGTCAGGCTGCAAACCTGAGTCTCTGTGCGGCCAGACCTGGCTCCAACCAGCACCCAGTGCTGTGGCCCATGGCCTGAGGGGGCTTGAGGCCCGAGCGTGGGGATGAGGCCCGGGCTAGGCCAAGCTCCCCTACTCTTTCACCCCCAAACATCTGCTTCCGATGACCCTCTCCTGCTCCTAGGTCCCAGCTCTGACCCAGGGGAGCCTGCCCCTCCATACTCTCCCCATGAGATAGAGGAAACCTCTTTAATTGGGTCCACAAGAACTTTATTACCTGGTAGCTAGTTCCTTTGCTTTTCCTGTAACAAATTATCCTAATGATGTGACCCGGGACCAGATGTTAATTGCAATGGAAAGTAATCAATTTTCTTTACTGAGCCCAGACTCGAGGGCAGGTTAGTCAGGGGCAGAGGCGGGGTTCTTAATGAGGAGGGGCCCTGAAGCAGCCAGCACACCCCCATGACTGCCTCCACCTGCTCGTCCTCCCCCAGCCCTTAGCCCTTCCTACAAGGACAATCCCTGGCCCAGCCCTTTCCTGACCTGGCAGCCTACCATTTCTCCAGACCATGTCGCTCTCAGGACCACCTACCTCTCAGAAACTCCTCTGGCTCCCTAACCCCCATGAAATCAACTCCATCCTCCTTGCTCTGGAATCTGCCCCAAGCCCCTTTCTGGCCTGGTTGTCCTTCTCTTCCCAGCTATGTCTCCCCCTGCCCCACTGCAGCCCAGCCTGGGTGCCTCTGCCAACCCTGCACCCATCTGTCTTCTTGTGGTCTCCTGCAACTTAGCCCTGCCTTGGATATGTTCCCCACTTCTCTAACCCTCTGGCCAGACTCAGTCTTCTTCTGGCCTTCAAGGTTTCCATGTGTACAGTGCTGGGGGCTGGAGAAATCCAGGAAGGCCTCAAGGAAGATTTGGCTGCAATAGAGCCCCTCTCCATTTCTCTTCTGCATGACCCATCATCCCCAGGAACTTGGGGCTCTGGGCTGAAGAACAGGCGTCTAGGGGTCTGGCCTTGCCTTGGTTGAAAATGGGCCAGGCCCCTGGGGCCTGTGCAAAGCAGAAAACCATGCTGACCTGGCTCACCTCCCAGGATGCAGGGGGAGGGCAGGCTTAGTTTTCCTCTCCGGTCATCGCCTGGAGGTTCAGTTCATGGTGATGGCCATGGAGACTTGAAAGCAGAGCAGAGAGTCACTCCCTACCTCTTGGGTACCCCTGGGGCTTTATAGTGAGTATTTGTTTTCAGTAGCGTGTGTAGGTGGGTTCATTGGAGGGAGGAGAGTGGACAAGAGATGTCCTGAGAGGCAGGGAAGCAGAGGGGTCCAGGCAGGAGAATCGGGCCTGTGAGGGCAAGGTGTACATGGCTGCTGGCCTGGGGGTGGGGGTGGGCAACACTGCTGACGGGCCCTTGACTGACTGAGGAAACCTCTAGACTCTGCGGGAGCTGCTCACCCTGCTTAGGGCCCTGAGGTCTGCACAGCATGAAGGACTGCCTCAGTGGGCTCCAGCCTGGCTGCACTGAGAACTACCTGGGAGCTTCAAGAAAAGAAAAAAAGGAAGAAAGGAAGAAAGGAAGAAAGGAAAGAAAGGAAGAAAGAAAGAAAGGAAGAAAAAGAAAGAAAGAAAGAAGGAAGGAAGGAAGGAAGGAAGGAGGAAGGAAGGAAGGAAGGAAGGAAGGAAGGAAGGAAGGAAGGAAAGAAGAAGAAAGAAAGAAAGAAAGAAAGAAAGAAAGAAAGAAAGAAAGAAAGAAGAAAGAAAGAAAGAGAAAGAGAAAGAACCCTTCCTAGAAGAATTTCGTCGTCATCTGTATGTGGGACCCTGGCATGCGGTGTTTTTCCCAGCTCCTCGGTCATTCTAATGTGCAGTAGGATCAGGGTGAGCAGGTGCCAGCTGTAGGGTCATTTCTGAAGGTCTTAGAAATGACGGGGAGGCACCTAGAAGACAGCTGGGAGAGAAAATGACATGAATGTACACAAACGGGCTTATAACCCATTCTTGGGAACCAGGCTGTCAGGAGGAGACAGGTGTGCTCAGAGGGAAGTGGTTCGAGTTACTCAAGTCAAATGCCTCTGGGGGCCTAGTTAGGCACCACCTGTCTGAGACGGTGTCTGGTTCAGCTGGGACTCATTCACCTGGGACCAGATGGGGGATATGGGGAGCACAGAAAGGGAGAATAAGCGGTGTACATAGAAGGAGAGGGAGAGACTGAGCAGAAAGGAGAGATGGGAGCTCAAGGGCCTGGGGGAGACTACGGGTAACAGAGAGCAATGAGCAGATAGGACAGATAAGGAAGGGGGAGGGATGCCAAGGTGGTGGGTGGGAGAGCAGAGGTCTGAGAGGGAGCAGGGCCCCTCTTCTGTACACGCAAAATATGGGCAGGCTGGACCTCCAGGAGCCCGGAACTGGATAGGGAAAACAGCCACAACCTGTGCCCACCTCAAGAAACTGAAAAGGTCAGCTGCCACTCACACACTCACCCTGCCTCCTTACCGGGGCAAAGCTGGCACTGGAATTTTCCCTATCTGCCCTGCCTCCCCCACCCTAGAGCCTCCGCTGGGCTTTGGGCAAAGGCTAGGAGATCAGAAGATCCCCTGGAATCCCCCCTTCCTCCCTCCACGGGCCCTGCATTCTCAGCCACCCCTCGCTTGGGCCACAGGAAGTGGGGTCTGGCCTCACAGGGGCAGCCCACCAGGAGGAGCAGGGAGTCCAGGGAAGGAGGGAGGCAGGCACTGGCAGGCCAGAGGGGTGGCCGAGGACAAACTCCCCAGACTTTACAATTTCCCTGTGAGTCCACAATTCTATTAAATAGGATAATGGATTTTAAAACGCCCTGAAAAGCAGAGAGTGCTGTAAGAAGGGCGGCGTTATTGCTATTAACAACTGCATCTTTCTTGGAGCGCCGAGAGGAAATTAATCAGACAATGCTCGCAACCAGCAAGTCCCTTGGAAGCGTTCATTGCCATGAAATAAACACATGTATATTAGAAACCCCAAATTAAAGGGAAATAGCACTTGGGGGTAAGCCATGCTTTTATTTTTTAGGGTCTTATGCAAACCCACAGATGTTGGGAAAGTGGATCTGTGAGGATCGCACCACCATAGCCAGGCGTGCCCAAGCCTGACAGGAAGGAGCAGGGTGGGGTGCCCTGGCTCTGGAGTCAACATGGCGGGGCAACGTGGGGGTCCAGGAAGGCCAGGACGGCCGCAGGCAGCCAGCACCTCCTGGCCCCTAATTTTGTGGTGTCAACTCATCCTTTGCATTCTCAAGGCTGATATACTGTGTTTCCCTGAAAATAAGACCTAGCTGGACAATCAGCTCTAATGAGTCTTTTGGAGTGAAAATTTATATAAGACCTGGTGTTATTTTACTATAATATAAGACCAGGTCTTTATAATATAATATAATATAATACAATATAATATAATATAATATAATATAACATAATATAATATAAATATCCAGTCTTATTTTACTATAAGACCTGGTCTTATACTAATTTTTGCTCCAAAAGACACATTACAGCTGATTGTCCGGCTAGGTCTTATTTTGGGGGAAACACGGTATCTCCTTCACCAGAAAGTTTCCTCCACTGTTCTTACCCTAATTAACCTTCTCACCTCCTTTTCAGTTCCTTGGTCTTCCTGTCTTTGTGTCTTACCAGGCCACCCTGCTCTCTCCATCAGGTGGAGTCCCGTCTTAGCTATCAGACATGTCTCCCTGCCAGACTCTAGTAGCAGGTGCTACTGAGGAAATATGGTAGAAGCGGAAGTGTGGTGGCCATCCTAAAAGGGACTGTGGATATTATTTTTTTCTCTCTTACCTCATTAAGCTTAGCTTCCAATTACGTGTTAATGATGCCGGTTGCCTTTTGTAGGCTGGAGTTTACTGCAGTGTCTTTAAATTTAATCACCTTCCTAACGGCCAGTTCTGGCATCACAAATAAGAGGCTGTGAGAAAAAAAAGTAGAGTCTTTTGCTCCTATATGAGCCGGCAAGATCTGGGGCCCCATGGAGGCCAGAAAAGTCTCTCAATGTCTCCTCACGCTGGAGAAGTTTTAGGAAATTCTAAGAACTGTCTTCTAGGCCCTCCAACTGGATTCCCTCTGCTTCTTCATTTACAACTGCACCAAGAGGGATGGAGGTCAGACTCAAGGAAGGACTTCCTGCCTGTGCTGAGAAATGAGCAGAGCTGGAAAGCGGTCTCCTGAAAGAGTGCTTGTTTGAGAGATCCCATTGGCCTCCTGCTGGCTCTCCCCTTCTTCTTCCCCTTTTGTGCATGGCGCGTGGTGTTGGAGAGGTGGAGGTGTGGATTTAATGTCAGGTGCTCAATGAGCTTCAGTGAGGAAGCTAAGCCATCATTCTGCTCTGAGGCCCTTCATCCCTGGACCCACCCTCCCACTCAAAGGGCTGATGAGTCCCGGGGGTCTGTGGATTCAGGATGAGGCCTCATGTCTTCTTTTTCCACTGAGTCATAGCCCAAATTTAAGAATCCTTTCAGCTTGGGGCTATTGCCCCCACCCTCCTCCTCAGTCCTGCTTTTATTTGATCCCAAGGGTGAGTCACTGGTGACAGGGCTGGCCCTCCCAAAACTCTTGTGATTTCGGAGACGTAGAGAGAAACTTCCTTGACCTGACCTCCCTCTCAGACCAGCTGCCATCCCTCCCACATCCTGCCAAACCCCACTCCCCACAGGCCCCGCTTCATCTGCCACTATCCCACTGGGGAAACTTCTGCCCTTCCCAGTGCCCACGGGGTGCTGAGGTCTCCTCTCCTGGGCTTCAGGCTGAAGGTCTGTGTACAACCTCCCTCTCCCCACTATTCCCACCAAGCAAATCCCCACAGTTTCCTTGTCCAACCTCACTCACGTCTTCCACTCTACCTTCGCCTCTGCTTCTCCTGCGGTTCTTCTACAAGTAATCCATTCATTATCCCTCCATTTACCATCCATCCATCCATCCATCCATCCATCCATCTACCCAGCCATGCATGCATCTTTGCATCCATGTACCCGTTTATCCATATTCCATCCATGTATCCATCTACCCACCATCCGTCTATCTATTCATCCACCCACCATCTATCTATGTATCTATCTATCCATCTTTCCGTCCATCCAACCATCCCTCTATCCACCATCCATCCACCCATCAAACAACCAGTGCTGAGGATCTACTGGATGTCAGGCCCTGTATTAGTGTTGGGATAAGGTCCAATCTTGGTTTTCAAGGAGCCACAATGGAGTAAAGAATGTTGACAGTCTACTACACAATTATGTCACAAAATCAGAAAAGGCTTTCTGGAGAAGGTGAGCTCTAAACGACAACTGGATAAAGTCCTTACCCTCCGTCTGGGCTCAGCTCAGGCCCCCTGGCTACAGGTTCCGAGATCCCAGAATGCTGAAGCCCGGATCATGCCATATGGGGACTCGAGAAGGCAGGGGCTCCCTTAGGTGGGAGCATTACAAGCACCCTAGAGTAGGGACTGAATCCTCTATCACATGAGCACTCCCTTAGAATGGGAGGGAGAGGAGTACCTTGCCTCTGTCGTTTGAATGGAGTCTCCTGCATGGCAGGGGTGGTACCCTCTATTTCTCTCCATCTCTTCCTACTGCTCAGGCCAGGACTGAAGTTTTTAAACTCATCTCAGAGGGTGTCTTGTAGCTGATTTTCTGACACCCCCCGCCCCATCTGGGTTAAGGCTCAGTTTCCTGTTGGCTCCTCCCTCCTGCTTGGCCCACTTCTTGCATCTACAGAGAATTCACAGCAAGACCCTTTCCTGTCCCAGTCTCAGCCTGCGCTCTCTATCACTCATCAGCACTGACTGAATTTTTATTGATGGGCCCAGTGGGTGCAAGAAAGGGAGAGCAGAGGCAATATAGGGGCTTGTAAAGGAGGCCTCCCCCTGCTCCAAGTTCTGGGAACAGGAGTCTTGGGCTTGGGATGTGGCCCAAAGGCAACAGCTAGGACTGAAAGACCACTCTTTACATCGACTCTAATATTCCTTAAAATGACCCAGTCAGGAAATTAAAGCAAAAATAAATACAGCAAATATTTACCTAGAGCTTATTATGTTCTGACACCGACTGTTCTAAGTGCTCAGCATCTGTTAACAGAGATTATCCTCATGGCAACAATCTGGGGACTGTTGCCATCCCATTTCATAGGTGGGAAAGTCAAGGCACAGAGAGGGGTTGACAGCTTGCCCAGGCCCACAGAGCTGGTATCAGGAGTCAAGCGCACGTGGTCTGACTCTTGAGAATACTCTAAGCACTCTTCTGCTCCATCTCTCTTGAAAGAAGCTTTTAGCAGAGACTGGGACACACAGATCTAGGGAGGCTCAGGCCACCCACTCCCCAAGATGTTCCATAACTCAGCTAGGTTCCGTCTCATGCATGGTAACCACAACCGCAGAACTTGTGTCTTCTCCCCTTCCCCCTTGTACCCCAGGCGTGGGAGGCACCTACTGACCCACGGCTTCCAGAAGTTCTGTTCTGTCCTTCCAACCGAGCAAAGGCTGGTGAATTTACACACACACGCACATGTGCGCGTAGACACACATGTGCACATACACACATGTGTAATGCCATTTACAACACAACCACCAAGCCAGCTTTCTCACTCTTCAGAACACAAGACAACCAGGAAGTAGGTCATTAAAGCCCCTAAGGCTTATTAATCCCTTCATTGATTCGACAAATGTAAAATATTTACGGTCCGTGTATTAAAACTCTTCTGCACTTTTCTCATAGAAAACCCACTCGAGGGCTATTACCCACTAGTTTGCAAACACTGTTGACAAGCCACGCCCCCACTTCCCTCCCCGGAAATGTGAACGCCCTGGTCCGGTTACCACTATTTCCCATGCCAGGAATGGAATTTGCACACACATACATCTGGGTGACTGAGTGAAACTTAGTGATCCTGGTTTCCGTCACCAAAGATGAACAGCCACTGATTTAATCAAAAGCACCAAGAGGCCGACCAGAGCCACCACCACTGGGAGAAGAAAGGACCTCCAGAACACAGCAGTGGGCGGTGGCCACTGCCTGCACACAACGCGGTCTCCCCCTCTGGCATTGTAGACACCAGCACCTTGCAAAAGACAAACTCGAGTCAGGAGGGAAACTTTAGGTGATGTTTTTACACTGAATAAGAGAACAAGGCACTGGAATGCATTTTAGAAAGATGGTCCCTCTAAACGGTTAAATGAAAGTTTAAAAGTTCTGATGCTTGAAGGAAGCAATCCTCAGCCAGCTGACAACTCTATTATACACAATCCTTGATTTCCAGATGTTTCATGTATAATACAGAAGTCTGTAATATACAGCCCCAGGATTTTTTCCCTCCCATGCCAAATGCCACGTGGCATCTGTAAACCCCTCCTTCCTTTTCAAAGCATGTCCATATCCTTTATCTGGTTTGATTCCTGACATAGTCCTGTGATGCGGAGAGTCGGGTATTAACCCTATTATTTTACGGGAAGAGGAAATAGAGGCTCAGAGAGAAGCTAGGTCCTGTGTGAGGTGTGACTGAGACCCACACAGAGCCAGAGCTCCCGACCTGAGTCCCTCTCCTCACTGGCAGGGGATCCTCAGGATCTCTGGAAAGAATACATTCTCCCTCAGCCCGCCATGGCGCCCTGCCTGGGGGGCCAGGTGCCCTCCTCTGTCAGACCTTCCAGATAATCCCGTCCCAGAAAATGCTCCCCTGCTGCTCCTCAAAGTGCCCCCTCCCCCCCAAGGGTTCCAAGCTTGTCCTGCCTCCTCAATGGATAACTGTGAGACTGGGCAGAGAGGCTCAATGCTGGGCGCAGGGCAAGAGTATGTGACACTGAGCGAGACAGACAGGTGGATAGATAGATTGATTGATAGAATGATGGGAGGAATTATGTGAAGGTTGGGTGATGGGAGAGGGGACAAGTATAGCTTCTCGAGAATCTTGCTTATGGGGGTGGGGGAGGGGAGAATCTCTGTCCTTCCAGAGCTGCTAAATGCTGTCACAAAAACATTTATTAATATGCAAATTCTAAGTGGCAATCTGGACCCAGTCGGGTTGTGCTAATTTGCACATTAATATCTGTCTTCAGGCCGGCCTCAGCTCCGGAGAGAGAGGGGGTGGGGCTGGGAATGGGGACTTGGGATGGAGGGAGCAGGTAGGGCAGGGTGCAGGAGGGTCTGGAGGAGACCTATGGCTCCTCCCAAAAAAGGCAGGCAGGGAACCAAGCCAGCCTGCAGTGGAGGAACTGGGAAGCACTGGCACGGTTAAGACACACCTAGACGTTGACCTCTGGCCCCTGCTGGGGCCTAGAGGTCCTCAGGGCCAAGTTGGGAGTTGTGCAAAGAAACGCTGCAGAAATGTTAGCCCAGAGAGGGTACTAGTGCCGACAAACAGAGCAGAGTGAGAGTGGTAGGAGAAATGAGCGGAGACATCACAGGACACTTCGGCTGGACAGAGTGGCTGCTGTTGTCTCACCCATGGAAGCAGCATCTTTTGGGGTGAAGGAATGGCTAAGGAGCCCCTCCTGATTTACTTGCTCCTTCCTGGACCAGGGCCTGTCGGCCACACCCAGAAAGGTGGCCTTTTCTCGCTGTCTGTCTCCAAGCCCCCTGCTCTCCTCAGTGGACTCTTATTTCCCATTCTGTACTGATGAGCACAAACCATGCACCTCAGATTTGCTGGGTCAGTGCCTTCCAAACCTTCTCTTCCTTTGTCCCCACAAATACGGTTATATTTGTCAAACCCTGTGTCTGGTGTTTTGTTAAGAAGACGTGCTCTCCTCTAACAGGTTCAGCAATAGTGATAATGGCTGCGGCGGGCTGTCAAGAGAAGAGCAGAGCTGGTGCAACAGCCTCCCTCTACTTTAGCTCGTCCACACCCTCTGATAATCAGACAGGCCATTAAGCACTGGAACCATTGTGTCCCTTCCCCTCAACCCACAATACCCTGCTGATGACCAGCTATGTTCTAATTGGATTTATTCTTCAAACCCTGCCCTGTGTATCAAGCCTTCCTGACATCCTGTCCAGGATGTTTTTTCTGTGGCACATTGTGCCACCCACCTACAGTTGTGAATGTTTCTTTGATTGTTTCATGTGTGAATCTTGTTTCTGTAGCTACATGGGGAACTCTCTCCTCCACGGCACCAGGCAGGAACCAGACGTGTGGCCTGTGTTCAACAAATACTGATCAATTTTCTAAAGTAATTTCATCAGTTAACACCTTTTACCTTCTTATAAACCTATGAAATGGCCAGGATGATATTTCCAGGTACTGTACTCATAGTGCTCAACTGTGACATTTTTTGTTACTTCACAAATTTAAATTTAGGGATTTATTTAGTCAATAAAAATAAACTAAACTTGCAATAACTGAAGATGGCCACCAGGTGGTGATATGGGTCTCGGCATACACTTTTTGCTTTGAGCATGTTTTCCAGAGACCGTAAGTTAATGTATTAATTTTTCTTATTTTTCCACTATTTTAATTTACCTGCACCTATGTTCCAGGCATATCCTCTCCCATCCCTAAAACAGTGTCTGCTCTGATGACTGACAGATGTACAGAGGATGACATTATAACGGATGTGTGCTAAAATAAACCAAGTGTTTTAAAAGCTTAGAGAAAGAAATAATTAGCTTAAAGAAAGGGAAGCCTTCACAGAGGAGGTAATATCGGAGGGAGGCAAGCAAGGAAAAAACCAGAGTGTGCCAGGAATGTGTGTGTCCATGGCAAGGGAGGGACTCTCCACAGAACGAGAAGTCAGGATGTGCAAAGGAAGAGAAGCGATGACAAGGACGGTATAAAGAGGGATGTGGGTGACAGGAGAGTTTCCAGAAGAGCAGCAACCGAGGTGCTTCAGCAGCGCCTGGGCCAGAACCTGGTGAGCCTGAAACACCTTCTTCTTCAGGAAGTGTGGAGTGCGTCAAGAAAATAGCACGACTGTTTCATGCCTGGAGAAGCAGTCCTGGGGCCGGGGCAGGTGCCAGGTGAGAGTGTTGGCTTTTGGAGGTTGGAGCTGAGCTGGAGCCCTGAGGGGCCATGGGGAGAGATGGAAGAAGGTGACAGGGAGGCGAGGGAGGAAAGACTGGATGATAGGAGAACGGATGGGTCAGGTGGAATTTGCACTGAGGACGAGCTGTCCCGATCGGGAGACAGTGTAGAGGACGACACCATTAACCAAGAGAGAACACACCCTTTCCCACTAATTATCCTTAGAAAAAAGTCAAAATAGAACTTTTGATTGAATTAAATTAACTTGAACATGGCGCCATTAAACAGGAGATTGGAAAGTCTTATAAAAGAAGCCTATAAAGAAAACACCACCCAGGTACCATTTAGTCCCTTTCTCAATAATCTTTAACTGTTATGGTCCTAAATAGTTTCTCTTTTCCTAAATAGTTTCCCCTCTTGGGTTTCAAAGAAGAAACTCTTGACTACACGCTCACCTCAGGGTGTGTACAGAGTTGGGGTCTGTGAATTCTTTTCTCATTAAAAAGATTTTATCGGCTGACTCCTTGAAAAATGCCCCTCTCATCCCGGGGCTTTCTTGGCAATCAGTCTAAGTGGTAGCATCAGAGAGACGGGGTTCATGCGCCTGCTGCATAGGGGTTCCCCAACCCCTGCTGGCCTCACTTGGGGATTTACAGCTTTTGCTTTGATCCTCACCCAAGGCACAGATTCTAGAAGCTCAAGGAGAGAGATGACCTTAAGTTCCTCTGGTTTCTTGTGCACTATTTGTGCCTAGGACTCCTCAGCAGAAAACTGGACACCACCCCTCCTTTCCTGCCCTCCTACTGATTTCCACTTTGCTGGAAGGCAGCAGGGTCCCAGAGGGTAAAACCCTCAGCAAAAGGCAATGGGGCAGCGGCTCTCAGAATTTGCCCCTGTAGCTTGGCTGGCCTCTGCCTCTGTGATCTGAGCCCTGGGTGTCCAGAACCACAGCCATCCAACTGCTTCCTTAACCACCAAGTCCCCTCTTGTCACTTGGAGGCTTGTGTCCAATCCTGGAGGTCCAGGACCTATAGCCTTCCGAGTGCCAGACTTAAGACTGAGCCAGTCTCCATCCCCAGGGGACTAGATTCAACTGCTCCTTCTGAACCTCTTTGGACAGACTCAGAGACTCACTAGAAACCCGAGGACCTTGGTCTGGGGCCTTTTCTGGCCTCAAGAGGCTGGTGGAAGTGTCCGGGTTCTTCTTGTACCCGGCGGCTCCGTTTCAGTAGCATCTTGAGCAGATTTTCAGCGTGTGCTGCTTTCCATCCCAACCCTTTGCTCCTTCTCCCTCTAATCCCAATAGATGTGTGCTGGTCCACACGCCCCAACTCCCCAAAGCCAAGATCTGGCAAGGGAGCCCTGGGCAGGGAAGGGCACCAACACCCACAGCCCAGCAGAGCCAGGGGCCAGTGGTAGCCAGCCTGGGGCTCAGGGAAGCCCACTTTCCCCGTGGTGTCCCCATCAGCGGATGACGCTCTGCAGCCTGCTCTGGCTATGGCCTTCACAGTCCTTCTGTGGGAGAAGCAGTCCTTCTCCCTGCTCTAACGCTACAGCCCCTGATTGGCACAGTGTGTGAGGTTGTTCAGTCCTTTCCTTGGGGAAGATTTTATTAAGAAGAGAGAGGAGAGGAGAGGAGGTGGGAGAGGGGGCTTCTCTGAAGGGGAAAAGAAAGGTGAGCAGGAGGGGTCAAGACCGACTTCAGTGCATGTGTCAGGCTTGATCCTAGTGATGCCAGAAGCTACGCACAGAGACTGGAGTGGGGAATATTGCCCCCTCCCCTAAAGGGCCTCTGACTGCTGCTCTGGCTCTTCCCTCTCCTTCTTTCCCTTCTCCTCCTCCTTTTTCCCCATCCCTCCCCCCTTCTCCTCTGTCTCTCTCCTCCCCATATCCTCCTCAGTGTTCCTCTCGTCCTTCTTTCCCTCCCAGGTGCCAGTGGTGCCCTGACATCATTCCCTCTCCAGCTTTCCTGTTCTATGTGGCCCCTTTCCTGGGTTAGTGAGAAGGGGCCTTTCTCACTTTCCTGGGTTACCAATGAGCAACACACACCTTTTCGGGTCTGCTGCTGTAATTCATTCGCATAATGGGCCATATAGTGAGCAATGATTGCCATAAATGCTGGTGGTAGGCAGGAGCAGCCAATCCCGCCAAAACAGGAGTGGGGGGCCTTTCCAGGGCCTCCACAGGACCCTCGAGGGCCTCCTTCTCCAACCCCTCCTCCTCCCACCTCTGCTTCTACCTAAGCACCTCAGCACTCCCTGTCCTGACCCCTCTCATCCAGGAGGTCATTCCCAGTGCCCTGGAGGGTGGCCAGGGTCCCTTCAGTCAGAGGACAGATTCCCTGGGTGCCTGCTCACTGTGACGCCCTCCCCGAGGGCCTTCCTGAGGCTCCTCGGGAGGC
The DNA here is from genome assembly GCF_004115265.2 of Rhinolophus ferrumequinum. NCBI lineage: Eukaryota > Metazoa > Chordata > Mammalia > Chiroptera > Rhinolophidae > Rhinolophus > Rhinolophus ferrumequinum. The sequence continues at coordinate 30,830,906 of NC_046302.1, forward strand.
CCCCACCCACACATTCTCACCTGGGGCAGCGTGAGAACCTCATGAACAGGCCTGGGATCTTGTGCTGGTGAAACAGGGTGGGGGGCCAGTCCCCCAAAGTTTCTGATGGTCAGTTTAAAATGAGAAGAAACATGGAGGGAGAGAGGCCAGCAAGGTTGAGCGTTGGGGACATACCTGAAACAAGGGGATGGCACCAGACACAGCCCTCAGGATGACACCATCTGGCTCAGAAGTGACAGGGACAGAAAAGACGGTGTGGCAAGGGTGAGGAGGCTTCAAATCTCTCTCAAGCAGCCCAGCCTTTCTCCCAGATGTGGTGGGCACCCACACTCACAGGGTGACCAGCCGAACTGCTGCCGAGCGCTGTAGGCCACGGGAATGCAAGCCTCCTAAAATTTATGGCTAGACTTCATGACAATGGAAATATTTTTTTAATTGAGGTTTGCACCACCATTACACTGCTAATTTAATTACTTCCTATATTTCATCCATCACCATCTGATCCTCAGGAAGCAAATAGCTTGTCTTCTTGACAAGAAAGCACCAAATTGATTAAAAGTGTGCGTGGGAGGGGGATTGCGCTCACTTGCGCACTATGGCTGGACCTCTGGGTGCCCAGGGGAGAAGGAGAGCAAGAGAAAGCAGAGAGCAGGTGTCCACCGAGTAGGGTCACCGCTGCAGCCACACAGTGGGACCGGAACACACACTGCCACCCACACACATTCACACACATTCAGACATATTTATAGACATCGCCTCAAGTACACCAGCAAAACACCCATCCCACCTATACCTAATCTGTCACACAAAACCACGCACAGTGAATCCACACTGGTCCCAAACACACACGGCCACACCTTGCTGTCACACCTGGCTGTCCCATGGAGGACACTGTCAAGAAACAGTCCGGGTCCCTCATGTTCCCTCATGCTCCATGGCTCTTCCGGGGTGGGCCCACGGTAGGTTCTGGGGATCGAGGCTTGTTTCTGCACAGGACTCAGGGCCTCCAGCCTGCCCTGTCCCACCCAGGAGACAGGAAGCAGCAGTTGCCTCCCCAGCCAGCATACCTCCTGACCTGCTGGCCTCAGGACATCTTCCAAGGTGCCTCAGTCTGCCCCCTCCATGCATGCAGGCTGCTCGTCTGTTGTCATGCGCCGTGTGAGAGCCCATGGTGTGGGTTTGTGGAGGTGCCCCCAGCCTGTCACTCACTCCATCTCTTAGCTCATATCTCCTACCAAGGCTTGGCTTGATTTTCTAGTGGTTTTGTGCAGGTGGGTCTTCTCACCCCACCTAGAGGGAAACTCTTTAAGGATGGGCACGGAGCTTTCTCCTCCCTCTTTCTCTAATGGGCCCCCGGGGCCTGATGGTCAATGTAAAGTGAGAAGGGGCCTTTCTCACGTTCTAAGTCAAGGCTTCCTGACTGGGGCAATCCCACTGCCAGTAAGTGAGAGAACTGGTAATGTGCTGGGGAGGGAGGGGCCTGGCAGAGTGGTGGGGAAGCAAGTTCAGCTGGGGGCGGAGGATGGAGCAGAAGTATGGAAGGAAGGAATGTAGAAAGGGAGGAAGGGAGGGCGGGGTGGAAGAAGGAAGGAAGAGCTAGAACAAGAACTGTGAGAGGGAGGGAACTCGATATGGACTAACAGAGAGGAGCTAGGTAGACGCGAGGGCTGGTGGAGGGGGTGGGTGCAGCAGTGGCGGCCCTGCCATCAGTCATCATGAAAGCTCCAGGTGCCCGGTGCAGGCCCAGCAGACCCCTGACCCAGCCTGATCAATCCTAATGGAATGGAGCAGAGGGGCAGCCTCCGGAGGGAGCCGGCCACCCGTCCTCCATGACGGCCCGTCCTTGTAACTTTGTCAGCTGTCACAGCAGCCTAGAATGAGGAGGCTGCCCGCCTCAACATGTCTGGTCTTGTCTAGCTGGGGCCGTGCTGCCACCAGACAGAGGACAGGGGGAGGAGAAGGCAAGGGATGGTTGACTTGGGGAGAGGGCACTAAATCATAGCCTGTAGGTGGCCAGAGACAAAAGCATAAGGAGCAGGCAGAGAGAAGAGGCTTCTGGGCAAAAGACCCCTATACTTTAATTCATATTTGTTTCCCAAGAGGGGCAGAGGGGCAGGGACCCCCAAACCTTCCCTTAATAATCTAGGACACACGGACAAATCCTCAGGTAATTCTGCCCCTCTGCATGGAGTAGCACCCATGCGCACGCCTAGGGGAATTCACCATTGCGTCCCTTGCCCGAGCAGCTGTCTCTCCTCTCTGAAGCCCCACAGTAGCAGCTGCCTGCCCTGCTTGCTCTGAACTCAGTGGGGGCGCCTCTTGGCTCTAAGGAGCGCTTGACAAGGCCCCATGTGCCAGAACGTTCTTTGTGTTCCAGTGGTCCTGTCTCTCTGGCTGGGAGGCCTGGGATGTTTCTGTCACTGCTGCGATGTGCTCACGAGGCTGTCTCCCCCACCACGTCAGGGCTTCCCTTTGTTGTCCCTCTCAAAGCCCTAACTCTCAGCTCAGTGAGCAGGACCTAGTTGATGCTCAATCAATATTGGCTTTGTGAGTGAGTTCTCTCCTGAGCCCCGCCTTGGGGCCCTGCACAGGGCCAGGCACACAGAGGGGCTTATTTACTGAGCCTCAGACAGGAGACCCCCTGGAGCAGAGGGCAAGGTGCTGAGGAGATGGGACTGGGAGAGCGGGGGAGGACGGGAAAAGAGGCAGAGCTGGGATGGGGAGGTGGGGAGGAGCATGCCAAGCAGGGCAGGCAGTGAGGTGGGTATTGTCAGCTGCAGCTTCTGCCTGCTGTACCCACCCCGAGAGCCCAGATCCAGGGCACAATTGGTCCCAGGGCGGCTTTTTGTGTGTGGAGCTGAGAGCGTGGAGGGGTAAATGATGCTTCCTGCAACTGGGTCACAGGAACCGAATTCAGACCCCGGGGGCTGTGGGCTCTCTGCTCCCCTTCAACCAGGATTACTTCTGTGATGATGATTCAGCTTCACATGTGCACATCCGCTCATCACTGTGGTGGGGGAAGGGGAGAAAGAAAGGTTTTCTCAGAAGAACAGGCTGGAAGCTGAGTTCAGCGGCAGCTCCATCACCGAGGACAGGACCTCCATCCATGTTGCCCGCCAGCCCACACCCCAGGGGACCCACACGAAAGTGGTTTAGAATGCCACTCTGAGCCCCCCTTGTTTTAGCTCCCGGGGTTTGTACTTGGCCATTTGTTTTGCAAACGGGCATCCCCTGAATGCACTGTTGAAATGCTCCTATTTTTGTGCACAGCCGGCAAGAGATGTAGCCTATGGCGTGTCTGCTGGGCACATGTCATGTTGAATCTGACCACTGGCCATGCTGACTGCTAAGAACACAACTAAGTTGAGAGAAGAGAGGAGGCGAGGCCACTGCAAGGCTGGCCTCTGCCTTTCTCAAAACAGGCTGTTTTCTGCACTTGGAAAATTCCTTTGTGCTCACAGACAGACTGGAGATGTGGCCCAGTGTGGCTGGGCAGCCATCCCTCGCAGGCCATTTCCCAGAAATCCCTGGTCCCGAAAGCACTGGGCCCAAAGGTACAAATACGTATTCTGTAATTCACAAACTCAGACCGATTTTGTCTGTTACAGTGATACACACACACACACACACACACACACACACACACAGCATCTGCTCATGCCAGAGAGAGTGGGGTCTCTCTTTTGGTACATCTGAGAGACTTTCCTAAAGGTGAACCTTGAAGGAAAGAGCAAGGTTTGAAGAGGCGAGGAAGGTGACTGGAAGGTAATTAGGTTTAGATGAGGTCATGAAAGTGGCCCTCGTGATGGGATTATGGAGGGCCCTTATAAGAGGAGACATCTGAGCGCTCACTTATTCTCCCAGCCATGTGAGGACACAGCAAAAGGGGGTTGTCTGCAACCCAGGAAGGGAGCCCTCACCAGGGAACCAACCCTGCCACCCACTTTGATCTTGAACTTCCAGCCTTCAGAACCAGGAGAAATAAATTTCTATTGTTTAAGCCCCCAGTCTTTGGTAGTCTGTGATGGCAACCTGGGCTGACTGGGGACAGGTACTACGTGTTGAACAATCACTGAGATTGGGGGTATGGAGCAGAGGCTTGAGGAAGGCTCTGTTCCTCTTAGGAAGACCCTGATATCTTCCCACTACTGTCTGGTCAAGGGGTGAACAGATTGGCCTGGCCCCCAGCAGGGAAAGCCCACCCCAGACCACAGTCTCCCCTGATGGATGTACCTGAGACTTGCTCAAAGCCACTTGGAACCAGGAAAATCAAAGACGGGGTTAATGTTACAGGAAGGAGACATGCTTTGCTTTTCAGGGATTATTAGGTTAGCCAAGAATTCACCAAAACTTCCTTTGGAGAACCAGCTTTCTCCCTGCCTTTGGTGGGAATCTGATACAAAATGACGTTGGGGGCCCAACTTTCACCATCAAGAGGAGCTGCCCAGAGACACGTGGAAAGTGTGGCCTGCCTGGGTGTCCAGGAACCAGCTCTGGGACACTCAGGCTCAGGTCAGTGTGGACAAGACTGGACTGGGACTGCCTGTGCTCCAACACATTGCCCTTCGCCAGCAGGCGGAGGCCTCATACCCCCAGGCAGCTCCTCCAAGGGACAAGCCCAGGAGAAGCATGTGGTGTGGGGTGGGAGGTAGAGGGGTTCCACCGCCAGGGGGTTGGTTTTGGAGTTGGGCTTTAGGCGCCTGAGTCTGGCCTGGTGATCGGGGTTTGCCTCTAGACAGATTCCTTCACTTCCTAACCAAGAACCTCCACTCCCAACCTTGGCAACCTCTGAAGGTGAGGAGCTCGTTGGGGAGCCACAAACGCTAAAAGCAAATGAAATTAAATAAGTGATATTCTTACCTGCCTTTAATTTTTTTTTTTTTTTTAAGCAACACTAAAGATTGCAACTGCAAAGGCTAAGGCAAAGGGGAGAAAAAAAAGGAAAAACACCCCACCTCGTCGGAGCGCAGCGCCACAGGCCCGCTTGGGGATTTGCATGACAAAAGCACTCGACAAACAACAACAAATTGCCAGCTTGTCGGGGGCCGCGGGGCGCGCGAGACAACTGGCGCGCTCCTCTGGGCAGCTATTGGCTCCCGGGCCCCGCAGGGGGGCGGGCGGCAGCTGCTACGGGCCGGCGGCGGGGAGGGGGGGGGGAGGGGGCAGGTGCGCGGGAGCGGGCAGCGCCGGCCTCGATACCAACTGAGCCGTGACAGTGGCCGGAGTGCGCTCAGCAAACGCCGCCACCCACTGGGGACCGGGCGCGAGGATTGGACAGAGGGCGCAGACTGAATGGCTAGCAGGGAGAGGCATGAGGCACAGTGGAACTGGGCCGCCTTCCCCCTGAGGCTCACGTGCCACTGCCTTGCCCCTAGACCTGGCCTGTACCCCTGGGCACACCACTGGGGCAGTGGCAGGCGATTGCCCCAGGCAGGCAGTGGAATGCTCCCCTCCCCGCCCCCAACAGGCTGCTCTAGGTCCAGTATTCCCGCCTGGTGGGCAGCCGGTGTCCCCCTCCAGGCCAGGTGTCTGGGTGTCCAGCCGGAAGGCTGGTCTGCGAGAAGAGAGGGAGCAGGCCTCTCCCTGCAGCGTTCTGGCTCCCCTACACGAGGCCAGGGCAGATGGCTGGCCAGAGCTAAATTGATTCATAATGATTTGTGTCTTCCCCTGCCCAGCAACGGGTAACTTTTCATTAGAGACACAGATGTCTTAATAACACCACGCCAGGGTCCTCCCGCAGCAGCCCCAGCACCCACTCCACTCCACTGGAGACACAAGTGGGGGGTGGGGTACACGCGAGTGAAGGGGTGGGAGGACTGCAGAGCCCACCCCCATGCCAGCCCAGCAGGCTGTGCTATCTCCAGATCCTAAACCATCTGCTGCCACTCCACTTGTGGAACTTCTGACCTGCCCGTAATTCAGCCACTGGAGCCACCTCCTAGCCTATGGGTCACGTATGAGTGTTTCCAGCATTGCTCCCTCTCCCACAGCCTATCTTGTGGACCCTGTTCCTTCTCAGCCTCCCTGCCATTCCCGAGGTATGACCCTAAGTGAGTCCCAGGGCCTACACTCCTGCTCCCCTATAATCCCCAAACTCCGATTCCCAAAACTAGTCGAGATGAGTGTTCTTCATAATGGAAAACAGCCCTCTAGCACCGTGGCCACGAGCTTACTACATCTGCCTGGTCTTGCCCACTCTCTGTCACTGTGTCACCTCCCCAGTGGAAAGTCCACTCTTCCCAGCAGAGCCTAACACTGGGGAGGCAGGCTCCTTCCTGCCTGTGTCCAGGCCTCCTGCAGTCCTACAACATTTACAACAGCCATGGCCTTAGTTGGAATCACTTTGGTGCACTCCTACCACAGTGCCCTCTGGCACACCTCTGTTCAATGGAGTGCTCCTGCTCCCACAGTGGGCTGGACTGCGTGGGAAGGACCAGACATGTTCAGTCCTTTCACTTACAGGCTCCTGTGATGGTCTCTGCATCCTTTTGGTCACTGCATCCCATACTTTGTGCACAGTAGGTGCTCACTGGAGATTTGTCGAGAGAATGAGTGACAGGGTCTTGGTTTCCACCACTAGCAATTCATCATTTTGAAATTAGTAGCCCCTGTCTGGCTGCCCCTATAAAACATCAAGCTGCCTGAGAGGTCAGGTCTGGGAGCGGTGAATGCTAGGGTCGTCATCTCCAAGCGAGACTGTGTCACCTGGAAGTTTCCAGCCTGGGAGGAAGACTCCTTCTGCTGGTGCTGATGCTGGAGGCCAGTCCAACAGACCTCTTGTTTGGCTAGGGCCAGCTCTGCAGGCCAGGGCGTGAGGGTTTCAAATAGCACATCCCAGTACCAGATGTGGTTCTGATGCCCACACACAGGGCAATGCTCACACCAGAGGAGGAAGGAGGCTGGCATGGAAGCACTACGCATTCAGTGCCCCCCACTATGAGCTCCCCCACCTGGGATCAACGCCCCCCAGCCCCGACCCTCATCCTGCTCTCCTGTTGCCTTGATCCCTTCATGGACCCCAGCAATTTCCTCTCACTGTTTCTTGGAATCTTTGCTCGTCACAGTTCTACCTTCTGCTATCTCTCCCGGTCCTTGTGTATCTAGGTAGATCCAGCCCACGGTCCTAGGCCAGGTACTGTCTTGTTTGTGAGGGTGAGTCCTTCCTCTCCATCCAGTCCACAAGTACAAGGCGCCTCACTTCTGACATTTCCCAGGGGACCCAGCCGAGGCATATTTGGGTGAATCTGTGGGATGCTTCCTGTGACACTGGAAGCTCCTCTGCTTCCCCAAGTCACTCCCGCCCCCTGCACACCATGGGGATTCCTGGCCTCAGGTTCCCTGTGCAGCCCCCTCCGGGTCACCTGCCAGCCCCATGCCCGTACAGCACATGCTACCAGGCTCCAGGAATGTGTGCTTCCAAGGCAGGAGTCCAAATTCCTGTCCTAGCTGTGCTGCCCTTTCCCATCTGTAAATTTTGGCTGTTGAGAACATGCCTCAAGATGGTGGATGCGACTAGGCTGTGAAAAGGATGAAAAACAGACCAACATAAACACATGGAAGAGCAGGGTGAGTCACGTCTGTCTAAAGGGCAGGTGGAGCAAGCAGCTGAGAGGGCAAGGAGCTTGCATGGCTCACTGCTATGTCACCGGCATGGAGCTTGGCACTGAGTGTCCCCTGCACTGAGCTCCAGCGTAGTAGGTGCTCACCAAACAATGGCTGAGGGAATGCAGCAGCCCTGTCTGATGATGGCCTTGTGAGAGAGCGCGTGGACGAGGCAGGTGGCTGCACAGAGCCAGGTCACTTCGAGGCTGTGGACGGGGTCAGTCTGGGACAGGGAATTGGGGTTTTTCTCCTTGCTTGTGGGGCGTGAACTCATGACCTCAGTCTCAGCGATGGCACAGCCAAACCACCAAGCGTTCCTCAGACAGCCCTCCTGAAGGAAGCCGAGAATCAACACCCCTCCCTCTCCCCCCTCCCGGCATTTCCCAGGCAGACGTGCCCTGCTCATGCCTTTTGTTTTTCTTAATTAAAGTTACAAGAGCCAGGATTCCGTCTCAGAAGGTGCAGCCTCGCGCCTGGATGTCTTCATTTTGGCTGTGCCATTGGTGTGACCGCCTGCGCTGGCAGCTGTACGCTGGGCCACATGGGGCCCAGTGGGGAGGTGAGCAAGGGGGCCCTGACCAACTGCAGCTCAGCCCACCTGCCTTGCCACTGCCCCCATCACCCCAGCTTCCCAAACAAACCCTCACCCCTCCCAAACCTTACAAAGCCTGCAGCTCTCCCCTCTGTGGACGCAGCGCAGCTGTTCAGGGCTGGATGCCTGGCTGTGGCCCTTGACTTTCTGAACTGCCTGCAGTGTCTGCACACCCAGCCCCTTATCTCTCCATTCAGAGAGCGCAGGTGCCTTCATGCACGGGGAGTTCTTGGCAGACCCTTCCCTTGTTCAGGGAGATTTGCTGAGCTCTGTGGTCTGCCTTGTGCTGGGATGGACAGCTCCCGTCCTCCTGGAGTTTCTAGTCTAAACTGAGTGGGGGACGGCATTGCAGGGCTGAGGCAGGACAGCCTTGGTAGCTCTGGGAGGGCCTCCTGCCCCTCTAGGTTGTGATTTTCTCATCTGCAGATTGAAGGTAATGGTTGGGATGTGCAAATAATGCACTGAGGAGCCCTGGGGAGTCTGTGTGTGTGGGGGGAGCTGGGGGAAGGGGTCTGGGCTCTGAGCCCCTTCTGGCCACTTCCTCTTGAGCTGCACAGGTCATGCTGTCCAGAAACCAGACCCAGGGTGGGCAGTCACTGCCTGGTCCAGGAACTGTCCCGGTTTATGGCTCTCTCTGTATTTAAAAATAATGATGTGCAAGAACTCTGCAAGACAGGTACCCACTGGCTTTTCATCAGGGAAGAAGTCTAGTCCCAGCTGTGTGGAGCCTAGGGACCGCTGGGACTGGAACCCACAGCTCCCTCTGAGCCCTGGCCCTCCTAGGAGTCCTGTACCTGACCTGGGGACTCCTTAGATATGCTTTGTTCCCACACAAGGTCGGTTCTGCGCTTTGAAGCAGGGGATCCTCCACCCTCTGTCCTGATTATGGGCTGTATCCTCTCTCCTGTCCCTCCCCGCCCAGGCCTGGGCCAGGCAGCAGGGCTGTAAAGGGGCCCTGGGCCCATCCAGAAGATGAAGGGCGGATGCTTCAGGGAGGACACGTGTGCTGGGTGAGCGACAGGCATTGCCAACCCCTGCTGCGGGGAGGCAGGGAGAGCTTTTATGGCCTGTGAGGTCTGCTTGCCTTTCCCTTTTAATAAGAGTCTGGCCAAATGATTTCCTCCTCTGAAGTTCTGGAGTTTGGAGGTCAGAATGGAGTAGGGGCTGGGAAATATGCTCCAAAGAGGGTCAGAGGACAGTGAAAATCTTGTCCTGGGGGAGAACTGTTCTTTTCTGGACAATGACCTTTTCTGGGAAGGGATCCCCTTCCCCCAAACCCCCACCCCCAGCCCCCAGCCGTGGCCCCACACATTTGGCTGCTCCAAGGCCTGGCTCTGGACTGTGAGGGGTCGTGGGGAGCAGATCTGCTGTCTGTCTTGAAGGAGCTGGCCCAGGATGGATGGGAGGAGGCCTCTTGCTTTGGCCCAGGAGTGGGGCAGCTGGCTCCCCAAAAGGGCCTCCTGCTGAGACAAGGCCGCATCAGCTCCCTGCATGTCCTCCTCCTTCTTGGCCCTCAGTCCTCCTAAGGGCACCGGTGGGGGAAGAGGGACAGGAACGAACAAGAGGCACGGACACTGTGTGGAGTCCCTGGCCTTGGTCTCCGAGGTGTGGGAGGCTTGGGGAGCAGAGCACGGTGCTCGCGGTCACCCGAGCTGGCGCCATGATGCCACCAGTCCTGCCATCTCGGGAAGATTCCTCATCCTGCCAATCCCCTGTGCTCTTCAACCACAGCTGCTCAGGGGGCCGAGAGGGTGAACGGAGACCCTGTGTACGAGCCTTGCAGGCTGTCACACTTCACACGTGTGTGCTTTGTCACGGGCATGACAGTTCTATCTGTGGCAAGGCCTGTCTCTTCTTTCACTCTAGGACAACCTCTTTTAGGTCAGCATCTATAGGACCCCCAATTCTATGCCAGACACTGTGCCAAATGACATGGCACTGAGCTGGTGACAGCCGAGGAGAACAGTTCACCATCCTTGTTCAGTCAGAAATAGTTGATCACCAATGGGATGCCAGGCATTCTGTGGGGGCTTTTACTAACAGCTGGGCCATTGTCAGTCTAGAAGGCCCCCCAAAACAGAAACACAAGGTGCCCAGGACCCATCAGTCTCTGTCTACTCGCCCAGGGTTGGTTTGTAACAGCTGCACGCCTATGGAGCCCTTGCTACTTTCCCTGCTTTTCTAGGCACACGACCCTGCCCAGGTCCTGGCAGCAGGCGGACATGCTTGGTCCAGGTGTGTGTGGGGGGGTGAGAATACCGCGGTCCTGACTCCTGAACTCACCTACCCACCTAACTACCTGTGTGACCTTGGGCAAACCACTTCAGCCTCTTGGCTTTAATTTCCCCAATCACATCCTCCCCGAGGCCTCTCAACCTCAGGCTCAGACATTCTCTGATGTTTTCCTTCCCTCTCATGCAGCTGAGCCTTTCTGGTGTAGGCCAATGGGGGGGCCAAGATGCCAAGGGATAAAGCATACACCAGAAGCAAACCTGGTGAGATGGTTCGTTTTGTGTGTCAACTTGACTAGGCTACAGCACCCAGTTCCCAGTTAGTCAATCAAACTATAATCCTGGCGTTCCTCCGATGGCATTTTGAAGATCTGGGTAACATTTCCATCCACTTACTTTAAGTAAAGGATATTATTCCCAATAATGTGGGTGGGCCTCATCTAATCAGTTGAAGGGCCTGATAAGCCAATGGAGGTTTCCCTGAGGGAGAAGAAATTCTGCTTCGAGACAGCATTGGCTCCTGCCTGAGAGCTTCTAGTTGGTTGGCGTGCCCTGCATGGTTTCAGACCTACCAGTCCCCTCACAATCACGAGTCCATTTCTTGAAATAAATCTTTTAATATGCATTAATACATATTCTACACATGTATGTATTTACTCTATAGAACTATAGATTATATGTATATGTATGTGTTTGTGTGTATATATATGGGTGTCTCCTATTGGTTCTGTTTTTCCAGAGGATTCTGACTGATACTCTTGGGCTCAAGAACATTTCCAAAGAAATGTGTTTCTTGCTTTCACATTCTTTCAGCAAATGCGACTTAGAAACAAACCGGGCAGGAAATGGAGATTCTTTCGCAGTTAGGCACACCCATTGGTCTTAAGTGTGACCTCCTGCTCTCCACCGAGCCACCCACCCAGCCAGTTCCTCACAGCACACTTGGTGTCTCAGTCCACCGTGTCCATCCAGATTCACAAAAGGCAACCTGTATTCCAGGATCCCAGACCCGGAATGGATGAGGTACACCGGACTATATATTTTTTTAAAAAAATTTGACTGGTGTCATTTTACTGTTCTGAGCAGATGATGTTCTTTGTTTATGAGAGAAATTAGGCCAAATTCAACTTTTCCACAGATGGAGACGTCTGAATTATTTATCAGAGGCTCATGAATTTGGTTCTGGCAAATGGCAGGGCCGAGGGTGGCTGATTTGTGTTTCATTGTTGGAACAGCTTGATCCCAGCAAGTCCTGGGACTTCTTGATGCAGTGCTGGACTTGTGGGGGGAGAGGGGTGGCTGGCTCCGGGCAGGCGTGCGTGGTGGGGACCCATTCTTGGCTGCTGCTGCTGGGCTCCACTGGTTCCTGAGGCTGTGGGATGGAGGCTTTGACTAGGGCTTTGACTAGCCGCTGGGATGCCTGGGCTTTCCTGGGGCCCCTTTGGACTCTAGGATACAGGCGGGTCTTCACACAGAAAAGAAAAAGGTGGAATTGGAGAAGATGGTCATTGCAACTTGCCTTCTCCTACCAGGCCATTCTTTCCTTCAAAATTGAACTGCAAGGCCCCTTGGTGAAGGCCTGTGCGTGGTTGGCTGTGTCTGGAGGCTCACCACGCACCTACCGTGTGAAGGCCTCATCCGGGATTCCTGACAGGCATCACGGAAGAGAGAATGGGCTCTGCATGTGTCAGGGAGGACTCAGGAAAACACCTTTCAGTGTGACCTGTGTCATCTCAGGTCCTAATACTCATGTTGACTGGGCACTGGTCGTGGGTCAAGTGTTGTCCAGGCTTGAACTCATTTAGTCCTCACACAGCCCTATGAGCCATGTCTATAAAAAATGCATCCGGGGAGCATTCAGGCGCTAATTCAAGACCTCTTATCCAGTGAACCCAACTCAGGCAGCAATCGGGATCCCATATGACATGGATCTGGGGGTTCCCTGCCACCAGCCATGAATCAAAAATGAATCAAGCCCCCAGCCTTGAATGTACTTGTTGAATGGGGAGATTCTGGGGGAAACAAGCCAGCATCCTTCCCACTCAACCGTACTCACACAGGCTGCATCTCACCTCCCTGGGGTTGAAGGCTGTTATTCACCCCATAAAGATGAGGGACGTTGCACTTCAAGCCCTGAGATGGCCTGACTGGGGGCCTGCAGTGACCCCAGCTCTTTCTTCCTGTCTAGGTGTGTCACTCCCTAGCCATGCCCTGCTGTCTCCTTGGGGCTGTCTGGTCTTCAAACCTATGTGTGTGCCACCAGTTTGATGGTGGCCTGGAACAAATCATGACACCTCTGGGCCTTGTTCCCACCCAGTCCCCGGGTTATTTGGACTCCTTGTCTCTGGGCTGCCTTTCTCTTTTATTTCAAGGACTACCTGGAGTGGACCAGCCCCTTTTCGTGGAACAAATGATTTGGTGGGAATGAATAAGGCAGCTACAGAGGTGAGTCCTTAAGTGTTTGGTTTAAACCATTTTCATTTGCATACAACCTTAATTACCATCATCTTTGAGGTTGCCCATGTGGGAAAAGAGGCTTTGGGCCCCAGGATGTTTACTCCTGCTTCTAAACTCTCCTTCTACTATACCTGCCTGGGATGGATGCCTGACGACCCACCTCCTTCAGGCCCATGGTGCTGCCCCTTCTCCCGGACCCCTCCTGTCTTGGGTTCCAGGGCATCGCCCATCCTTCTCTCTTATGTTCTGAGCAGGAGCACCCCCCTTCCTAAAGCTGAGGTGGGGGTGTGGGGCAGGGTGGGGGTAGAAGCTCTTTGTCATTCTTTATTTCAGCAAAGAGCCAGGATTGGATGGGGAAAAGGTGAGGAGGAAAGACAATAAATAAGTAAAAATGTAAATCAAAGTTCAAGTCCAAGGGAACTTCTAAAGTTGAACGGGGTCTTCCGTGCCCCTAATGGAACTCCCCGTGGTCCCCCACATTCAGTTTATTCCACCCCGGGAGTGGTGGCACTGCTCCTTCTCCTGTCAGCCCTATGCTCTTCCACCACCTACCAAGGTCAACGTCTGTTTCAGGACTAGCTCAAGTGCCCCCTCCTCCATGGAGCTTTCCCCCTCTCCTCTCCGCACCCCAACCTTATTCTGACCTCCCCCCCAAACACGTACACGCAGGCTCCCACTCCACTTCCCGTGGCTCTCTGTGGGATGTGTCCTTACCCTCCCTGGGTGTGTTGGCCAGCTACAGGAGAAAAGGGCGGGGAGGCAGGCGGGTACCGGTAGGGAAGGAGGGTAGAGAAAGGTGCTTGGGCTGAGACAGCCAGAGTGAGTGGAGAGAGACAGGGGGAGGCAGAAGTGAGGGAGGCAGGAAAAAGAAAGAGGACGGAGTAACGGAGCAGGGAAGGGCGAGACAGCCAGTAGCGCTTATTGGACTAAATACAGTCCCGGGACAGCAAGTAATTCGGGCCTGAGTCAGCACATTTCACCCATAAATTCTTAAGCATCTGTCAGGCCACTGCTCCCCACCCCCCTGTCGCTACACTAGGAGCAGCGGCTTCAAAGGGAGCCTGAGCGGACAGCCTCATTTAGCAAATGAGGGGAAGGTTTAAAAATAACGCCAGGAGTCACCCTCTAAGAAGGTGAGGCCACCTCCCTCTCCTGCTGCTCTCTGCACCCCTCCCCCACTCCAGCAAAGCACACAAGAAAGGCTGGGGACAAATGGCTGGAATGGAGGGATAGGGTAGCAGTGTTTGCATGTGACAACGTGTGACCCTGTGTGACATGGGGGTGGTGGTGGTGGTGAGGGTCGGAGGGTTGGTTGTGTGCTGCTGGGACGGCCTATGCTGCTGTGCAGGTGAGGCCTGGCCCTACCTGTGCCTGACTGTGTGTGCAGCCTTCTGGATGGGAACTGAGAGATGGAGCTCGTGACATACGACCTCGCGGGCGGAGGTGACAGACAGTATCCTGTGTGTTCCCACCTGGTCGACGGGTGATGTTGGGCAGAAACCTGAGTGACACATGTCAGCATTTCCATAAATGCATATTCAAATGATGTGTGATGGGTCCTGTGTGTGAGACAGACAGACAGACAGACAGACAGACAGACACTAGGGCAGGGACAGAGCACATAGACCTTCTGGGCTGGGACTGCTCTCAAGAAATAGGCCATCATCCCCTCCTCCAGAATTGGCCCCAAGTCTCATTTCCTGTTCTCACAAGTCACTCCTCCACTTTGCTCTAGGTGCCAATGGCTGGCCTTGCTCCTGCCACGAGGCCATCTGTCCAGGAGGCAGAACCCTCACCTGGTAGCCAGAGTGGTTCAGAGCCAACGTTTTCCACCTGAAGTGGATCTCGACCACCGTCCACTTGTTTCTTATTCCCTCCCAGGGCCTGGCCAGGCCGCCACATGACTCATGTCAGTCACTTGCTCAAAGGCCCAAGAGCAGATGTAATCAGCCATATTTCATAGACAAGACAGTTACTACCCAACTCAGAGACGTCAAGACACGTGCTCACGGGCACGCACATGGACCCACCACACTCCTGCCCAGCTCATGGCCCGTTCACCAGCCTGTGGAGAAGCAGAGGGCCCCAGACACATAGTGGGAGATGTCTCTGCTCTCTGGACCACACCCCACAGAGGAGAGGGCCTCCCTGTCCCAGACAACTCACCGCTGGGCTCTTTTGAACAGGGTACCTCTGGAATTATTTAAGATTTTGTTTTCAGATTACCAACTTAATGACAAAGAAGTTAAGTGCTGTCTGTCTGGGGATGGGAGAAGGAGAAAGAAACTTAAAAAGCAGGAGTCCAGGCCTTGCCTGCTGGGCGTGTGCACACCTGGAGGCCCAGGGTCCTGTCACACCTGAGTCATGCCTGGACCATGATGTCATCTGGGCCCTCCCACCGCACGTGCTCCGGCTCCTGGTGAGCTGAGCTCACAGAGGACTCGGAGGTGTCCCGAGAAGTCTCAGAGAACTAGGGTGGAGGATGTGTCTCTTACCGCCAAGACCAATGTGGCGCTGTAACAGTACCATGTGAGCACCTGGACAGCCCCTGCCTTTCTAGTATTTTCTCTGGGAGTCTGCCCTGGCGCCTGACATACCGCCATTAGAACTTAATTTGGGGGTTAAGCATTACCCATCTTTGCACCATGCTTCTTCTTGCTCTAGCATTTTTATTCATTCTGCTCTACCCTCTAATATGTCTTTTATTTTTGTCCCACCAAACACGCCTTCTTTGTAAGGCCTGTCTGGGCCCTCAGCCCTGCACCAAGCCCTCCGGCCCATGTGGAGGCTGGGCCAATATCTGAAGGCAGGTCTCACCTGTCCAGTGACCTTTTCTTTCGATCCCTGGTTCTTCCAGCTATTCCTCATAAGACCTATTTTCTGAAAACTTCCTTTGACTCACCATCCAGTCATTTTCACTAACAGTTGAATATCTCGTCATTTTACAGCGGTATCTGCAGGTGCCCCAGGATTGGGTCTCCCTGTGTGTGGGGAATTTCCTCGGCAGGGCCATGTTCTACTAGACGACCCCACACCCCTCCTTGCTGGTCCAGATCTCTGCACATGAGCCCGCCAGCCTCAGGACCAGCTAACCCATCCTCTTACTCTGCCCATTCCAGGACAGGCCCCGGTTCCTGCCTTTACCCTTCCCAGGGCAAGTAGACCCAGAAAGTCCAAGAACCAGGATAGAGGTGTGTATATGTCGCCCCCAAGGCCCGATGAGGCCCATCTCCATGTTCCAAAATGCAGGGTGAGCCTTTCTCTTCGTAAACGTTATTTACGTCGTCTATAAAATGAGGTTGAGAGCCAACTCTGGGTGGGATGGGGGAGGGTGTCTTAAGATTGTGTCGGGTTTTAAGAGCCTGTGGCTGTGTCCTTCCCTCTAAACGGCAGCAAGAGTCTCTCCACCTGTTGAAGGAGCGTGCATGAGTGAGGAGGGAGTGTTCCTGCCCAATGCTAGCGAGCTCCTGCCTTCCTCAAACACCCATCCATCCCCGTCCTTCCCCTTCGCACATCATTTTCATCACTTTAGACCAAGCATGGGGTTGGGGGTGGGGTGGTGGTGCTCTGGCCTCCCTCTCGCCAGGAGCGGAAAAATCCATCACGCACCTAACATATATTTTAAAATACCTTACATGCATAACACCCCCACGCTCCCATTTCTGCGTCTCAGATCTGATTATCTGCAGCTCTCTCTCTCTCTCTTTTTTAATAAAAAATTGCTATAAATCTTTTTGTCACAGAAGATATAAGATGCAGGTTTGCTGGAGAAACTGTCTGGCTGAGTTGTTTTGGAGGTGGCTTGGTGCCCTGCTCTGGTTTATTTTTTTTTAACTCCCCTACAGCTCAAGCTGAATTTCCAAGAAGATGAAAGTAAAGGAGAGTTGTCCCCGGCTGGCGTTAAAGGAGGGAAAGAAGTTCCAGGTGTGACAAACGCCCATCCCATCTCTACCTCAGGAATCCCACACGTGCTTCCTACACCCTCCAGTCTGGGTTGGTCAGTGGGACTGAGGAGAGGGAGGGGAAATGCCCCAGGATAAACCCACGTGATAATGCATTAAAAACACCCACTCCTATTGGCGAGAACCCTTGGCCTTCCCTATACATCCCCATTCTTCCGGCTTAGACTGACCATCGCGTGCTATGGGCCGTGCTGTGGAGGGAGAGGGGGATGGGATGCCGGACACTGGGGAGCCTGGTCCGGGGGACCACCAAGGAGCCGCATGACACATAATCTCCAGATGGACAACTTGGAAGGTGGCTGTTTGCTGGGAAATTGTCCCAACACACTCGATCAATTTGTTACATAGACCAAAAGTGCTTTGAAAAGAGACAATATTCCCTCAGGTGATCCACTGAGGCTGAGGGTGGAGGCAAAGGAAAAGCCACGGATGGTCCACGTGGAATACGGCCCTTGGAGTGCAGGGGCCTCCAGGTGTTCAGGGGGTGCTCAGCAGGTAGACTTCAGGGATTGCAGGCTCCGGAGGGGAGGTGTGCTCATAAGGTGTGCCTTTGCAAGAGAGGTTAGGCAAGGTGTCATGGGGTGGAGGGAGGGGAAGGGGGTGAACCATGGAGTAGAGGTGGGCATATTTGGGGGTGGTGGTGAAAGAGACCAGTCTGAGCAGGATGGAAACTTGGGAGAGCTGCTACTAGTCCACTCATCCACTCATCCATCCACGAAAAGTGGAATGCCAGGCTTCACATGGATAGACCTTAGGGAAAGGTCACTATGGTTTAGTGAAAAGAACGGGAATTTTAGGGTTGGACAGATCTGCCACTTACTATGCTTTGGACCTGGGCCAGTCTCCTTACCTCTTTCTTGCTGCCTTAGTTTCCTCACTTGCAAGATGGGGACGATAATACTATCTCTAGGGTTGTTATGGGGATTAGAGGCACTGGTATACATGAAGCTGGGCACCCGGGGACTCTCAGCGGATATTGGCCCATCCCCCAACCTCACTCCAGACAGAGCGCTGCAGGGCGCCTGCTCCAGGTCCCCCAGGCCCTCTCTGCAACAAGGCAGGTTTTGCCAGCGCAGCATAAGGGAGCAAGAACAGTGCTGCCCAGCCATTCCAGGGTCTCATCATCCCCTGGGCTGCTGTCGGGAGAGATGCATTTATTTGTACTCGTCTATAATAAAACCCAGTAGCGTGGCAGTTTATGAATCACACTGTACTGCGAAGAATGGATACCAAATAAATGTATGTGTGTGAGCGTGTGTGCGTATCTATATATACACGCATACACACGTTTATTGGGATTTTCAGGCCCACTATGTTATTAATTTGATTCAAAGCCTGCAGCCTGGTTTAATATATTAAGTGAAATGGCAAGTCTTTATCCGTCTTTCCCTCCTCCTGCTCCTTACCTTCTGTCTGCTCTCCAGGACAACACCATGCATATGCCATATTAGATTCCATTTTGGTCCTGTTCTGATAAGCAGGAGATTAAATAATGAATGAGATTCCCATTAGCTCAATTTTTTGGGGGCATATTTCAGGCAACCTTTTCGCTTTTTAATTAAATCGGCTCTGTGCTGCTGAATATTTTTACATTGATTTGAAAGAAAAGGATTTGTTAAAGGCCTGGTTACACTAACGTCTCTGTGTGTACAAAAACTTGACCTGCACAGAGTATTGGTGAGGGAAAGGGCCGGGGTGAAGCCCGAGGGCAGAAAGGGGGATTTGGAAAAGACCCTGATCTCAGGCCCGTTAGCTCCGTCCACCTTCCTTCTTCCCCACTTCACTCCTACTCCGGAGTCTCTGCTCTTAGACTAATTGGATTGGAGAGACACGTGGCTCCTTTGTTTTTATTAGAAAGCAGGACTGTTCACTGACATGTTATGCCATGAAAGATAAGGATTATGTGTAAGGTGACCATTCTTTAGGAAGCCTCCTATGCTGAGCTGAGGCCATTCTCTTTCTCTTAGGGAGACTGGAAACCACACCTCATCCTTTCAAAGGACGGCACAAGGGACCCAGGACCCAAATTCCCCAAGAAATTCGCTCCTCACACATGCCCTCTCCACACAGGCTGCTTCTCTTCTGCTCTAATGAAATATGTATTTTTAATGGAAAAATAAAAAAGGTGGCTTTTCCAGGAAGGGGGTCGATATGAGAGAGAGGAGGGGCTTGGAAATTCCACATAGGTTTGGCAAATCGGAAGGCCTCGTCACACTTCACTTCATGTTTCTTCCCTTTTTCTAGACGAGGAGGCAGAGTTTGGAAGACCCAAGGTCCAGGCTCCTTTCCCCTGGGCCCTTCTCAGAATTTCTGGGCTCTCTTTGATTGAGTCTCAATGATGCATGAGGCAGTGTGACAAATGACATAGTGCTAATCCCTCAACAACATTTGAGGCAGGTATCATCCGTGTTCCCACTGAAGGGACCAGGAGACCAGGCATCCACACACATGAGTCACCTGTCCACAGGCCACAGCTAATAAGTACGCCAGTCTGGATTCAGGCCCCAGCCAGATCCGGGGTATACACATTCTTCCCCCCATGAGGGCCTTGATGTGGGTATCCCACAATCTAGGTTCTTTCTAGTGCAATGTCCCCATTGTTTCCTGCTGCAGGGTACTTGGGGCGTCTCTGTGCCCTTCTCCATTCCACCGCTCCTCAGCTCTGGGCTCAGCTGGGTTCAGAGGAGACCTCGGTCTCATGGCTGCAGTGGACTGGGAGTTGAGGCTGGCTATGCACAGAGGAGGGCGGGATGCGCGGGGTGGTGGGGGCATCTGGAAGCTGCAGTAGCCACATTCTCGTCCTGCATGGGCCCCTCTAAACAGCAGGGGGAGAGGTCTGTCTGGGTCACCGTGAGACGCTCTGCACCCGCTGCTCAGTACACGTGGGTGGACTGACTAAGTGAAGGCGAGGGGGGCTGGGTGGTGCTGACCTGCTGACTCTCCTCAGACATCCAAGGGGCAGCCCTGCGGAAGAAACCGGAGCCTGACCTACATACCTCATGTCAGGGGAAGGTGGCTTTCCCCAGAGATGTGATTGCCCAGGTGAACAAACACTTTCCCACGGACTTCAAGAGATGATGGTCCAAACCAGGAATGGGGTTGGCACCTCTTGCCCCTGGCTGAGTGCCTCCAGGAGCTGGGGTAGGTGGTTGTGGGGGTGGGCCCCTCATGATGGGATGCATTGATCCCCACGGAGGGGCACACTGGGTCATGGAGGCAACTCATTGAGTATGAGAGCTGGGAAGAATCTTGGGGCTATCACAATCCCTTTGGGGCAGCTTCTGGGGTCGGGCAGCTGGTCCCTGCACAGGAGGCCACCTGCATTGTAGGACAAACTTGCTATAAGCAATCTCTTCACGCTGAGTGAAATCTGCCTGCCAGTCTCTCGTGCACCCTGGCCCAATCTAGGACATCCTGATAAGGGGCGAGGCAGACCCCAGCCCTGACCTTGCTGTAGAGGGTCAGAAAGCCTAGGTTGGGTCTACATCCAGGAAGGGCCAGATATGGGGGTCAAGTCAACAGAGCCTGGGCAGCCATGCCCTCCTGACCTGATTCCCCACTGTGTGGCAGTTCACGGCTGGGGACAGAGAGGAGGGAGGAGGGATCTGAGGGGTATGCTGGGGAGGGGGACAGAAGGAGCAGGCACTCAGGATCTATACCTGAGACTCACCCTAGGGGGACACGGCTTAGTTCACAGTATGGCTTCTTGCTTTTCCCTGCCCAGGCCTAACGCTTTCCATCCCTGGCTCTCTCTGGGCAACCAAGACAGAATTTACCTTACAAAGTGACACTTCACACGCAGTGCTGCAGGGTCATTTGCACCACTGGGCAGAGTGAGCGGCTCAGGCCCAGCCTGAGAGTCCTTCTGTCTCTAAGGTTTTGGTTGGTTGTTAGGACAGGGAATGAGAAAGGCTGATGAGCGTGTTGGAGGCAGAGACGGCCTCAGGGCCAATTTCAGGGGTTGACAGGGCAGAGAGGCTGTCCCTCCCCATGAAGCTATGTGTGAGGTCCTTGGGAGAGTGTGACAAGTAAAGGACAGAAGAAGGCAGTAAGCGAAGCGAGCTGGACCCTGCCCCTCCCAGCTGCCTCTCTGGCAGCCTGGGCTTCCACAATCCCTGGCTTGCGTTCCGGGTCCAATTAATCTACTCTCTCCCTGTCTCCTTCCTTCTCCTGCTCCTGAAAGCGAGGGAAGGAGAGTGTGCCCTTTGGCTAATGCCTCCACTGAATTATTTGAGGGACGAGACTTTAAATGGATGTTTAAAGGGCCAGTGGCCTAAGCCTCCATTCCCAGGCTTGCAGGCAGGTGTGGGCGGCCCCTGCCCCCTACCCACCCCTTCCTGTGTTACCAGGACCTAAGGCTGATGACCCAAGGATGGGGCTCTGCGGTCCCCAGAGTGCTCATGCCCACATGTGGGCATCCTGCACACGTTTTTGCCATCACATCTCTGTATGTGCCTGTACTGGTGGGCACCATCTCTGCACACAGACCATACACAGTTTGGGTGTGTGTGTACGTGTTGGGGAGGGATGGGAGTGGCGTGTGAAGGCTCTGTGGGTGCCCGGCAATTGCCTTTTGTGTTTCCGTGTGTTGGCACAACTATGTGATTAGGGGGTGCATATGTTAGCACTCTCTAGCACGCTGTCTGACACGAGCAGGAAGGAGAGTGTGCAAGTGGGCGAGATGTGGGCGTGTGCCTGTGAAGCTCCCAGCCCGCGGTTTGGGCTCCTCCTGTCCTGTCAGCATGACAGCAGCTGACCTGCTGCTCCCTGTAAGATCCAGACCTGCTTCTGTAAGATCCAGAGACAAGGAGAGGGGCTGCTTTCCCAGACACAGAAACCAAGTTGCCTGCATGTCAAGGGAAGAGTTTCGAAATTTATTCCAAGTTCAGAATCTAGAAGTGAGGGAAAGAATAGCCCAATGTGGGAGACGTACGTTTTTGTATGTGTGTGACTGCACGCACGAGGCTGTGTGAGGCTGGGAGAATCTGATCCACATTATACATTAGCCACTGCTTCCTGGGTGTGTGTGTGTGTGTATCTGGGTCTGTGTGTGTGTTGGGAAGGAGAATGGAGGTCCAGCTTCAGTCAAAACACCTGCAGGAGATGAGGCTATGTATGGAGCAACTTGTCCACACAGGTCGCTGCTGGTCCTTCCTTCTCACGCTAAACTCTCTGATGGGTGAGGAACTTTGGGAATTGACTGTCATTTGGGACATGTGACATATCTGAAATCTTACAGTGTCCATCAGGTCAGCTAAATTGAAGGCTCTGAAGCCCAGGAGAACAGCCAACACTGAGGCAGAGATCTCCCCAGGACCAGAGGTGAGCACCAGACCAGCGGCACATGGAGAAGGGTGGCCAGAGTGAGGCGGAGAGGAGACTGGGGCTGCCTGCGGGGCCGGCGTGTTTCCCTGTGTGCCCGGGTCACAGCCTTCAGGGGCCAGTTCAGCGGTAGTGACTGCCTTACTCCCAGCCAGGAGCGACGCCCACGGCTTCCCTGCTTAGCCACTGTTTCTCCACGTTCTGATGATGATGAAATGAGTACTTCCTCCCTGTCCACCTCCTCCATGGAGCAAGACCTGCCCACTCAGCACCCCTTTCTTTGCTGTGTTATTTTATTTTATTTTATTTTAACTCTTTCACGCTCTCATTCCTGTAGTAATGATCAACCATAAGCACTATTGCCAGTCAAGTGCTGGGGGATAAATTAGGACAAAACCACATAAAACCTTGGAGTCTGCCTTCTGAGCTTCAACTCAACCCCATACAAGTTCATCAAACGTTCATTGAGCACCTACTGTGGATTAGGTGTTGAGAGTCTATTGCTCGATGATAGCTTCCTGCATAGAACTTACCCCCTGGCTGGGGAGATCACTAACAATGTGGTGCGAACCTGGAGTGTCTGGTGCTGTCTGGGGGTACGGAGGGGATGGTTGGAGCACACAGAAGGTCTCCAGGTGGGAGTTCACTGAGACATACATCTTGTCCCAATCAGAGTGGAAACTTCCAGGAGGCAGGGACAATACTTTCCTTCTTGCCATCACCTCCACAGCCTTTAGTTCGGGTCTGTTTGGGTTTCATAGAATAGGGAAAGATATAAGCATGGATGGATAGATAGATGGATGCATGGATGTCACTTCTATCACAATTTGATCTCTTAGCTTTGCAAGCATGGATTGCTCAAGTGGGTCAGAGTTCAGCGCAGGGAGGTAGCAGTGACACTCACTGCCTGCCTATGGCTCCTACCAGGCCCTGGGGGGATGGGCAAAGGAGGCTCTCCTCCCAGCACAGGCTGTGCACACACAGCATTGGCGGGCTCCTCAATCATGCCTTTTCCAGCTAGCTGCTCCTGTCACAGCACATCTTGTTAGCCCTGGAGGCTCAATGAAATGGAAATTCATGTTTAAATTTAAAAACAACATATTGACCCTGGGAGCCAGCGATGTCTACATTTTTAATAACTTACTCAGAACGAAGGCTTGGATGAGCGGGTGTGTTTCTTCATGTCTGTGTGTCACGCGTGTGTGGACATGTGTGTTTTATGGGGTCCATTTCTGTATTTGTGTATGTGGGTGTCTGTAGTGGATTTCACCTGTGTCAATGAGCACCTGTGTGTGTGGGAGGGTGGAGTGTCAGCATTTGTTCTGGAGTGCTGTGTATTTCTCTTCGTGGTTAAGGCTGTGTAAGGGGGTGTTGGAAAGGTTTCACTTGACTGGGATGTGTTCAGACAGAGGCACTGCAGACAGGTGGACACGGCAGGAGAAATAAGACAATCCTTGCTCCTACTTTTCCATGCTCCTCCACTCCTGTGACCTCTGATCTGGGGGTCTCCCTGTTCTGCAGTCCTTATTTATTTATTTGTTTGTTTGTTTATTTATTTGTTATTGCACTTGATTACCTTTATTTTAAAAAAAAGATTTTTTCCCCCATTTTTTTTTTCATCATCATTTTTTTTTAAAAATTCCCATTCTGCCACCTCCTGCAGACTCTCTTTAGCCTGGGCCTCCCATGCAGATGCCCTCACGGACCAGATGTGGAAACAATCCCAGTCAACTAGGGCTGGCCAGGTCCTCAGAGAGCCCTTCACCTCTTCCATCTCTTGAAAGAATCAGCAGAAGCCCTTGGAGCAAGTGTTTCCTTCCTACTCAAGTCCCACAGTCTGCCATCGCCCCATCCCTCCTCTGTCATGAGCTCATCATCCTCCCTTATGTATGTGGCCCTCTGGCATGAAGGAAGAACAACAGTCTGGGGGTCTAGAGGCCCAGGATCTGACCCTGCATAACCAGCTGTGTAGTCAAGCTAAACGTGTAAGCTCTCTGCACCCCAACTCTCCTTTGTAGGGTGAGGGGTCACCATAAGGCCCCCAGAAGGCTCATCTTAAGGCTGTGTCAGCTGTCATGTTGTCGTTCTCCACCCCAGTCTGATCACAGTAATCCTGTTTCAGGTACACTTAGTGTCAGGTCACTGACACTTCCTCTTTTACTTTCCAACCTGATACAGCAGAGATAAACACCACGATACATGGCAGGGATTCAGCAAACACTTGCTAATTAACTGAAAACAGCATGATGCCAGTTTCAAGTATCTTATTTCTCCATCCATTCCTCTATTCGTCCATCCATTTTTCTATTCATCCACCTACACTTGTGTCTATCCGTCTACCACCCACTCATCCATCCATCTATCCACCTATCCTTGCACGCATGCATGCATGTATCCATCCATCCATCCATCCATCCATCTATCCATCCACCTACCAACAGATTCACTGCATAAACATTTCTTTTTTACTTACTGTACTCAAAGATATAAAAGACAGCTTTCATTCTTGAGATGTTTGCGGTTTACTAGGAAGATACGTAGTGTAAGAAAAGGTCAGAGGGCTCTGGGAGTGCTTGCAGGAAGAGAGAACATGTCTCACTGGTAGGATCAGGAAAGGTTTCATGAGCAAGGTGGTAGATGAACTGAGCCCAGAGGGCCGGATAGGTCAGACGGAGAAGGGAGGAGACCAGGAGGGGTCCTCCCAGTGATAGGCACATGGAAAGCATGTTTAGAAAAGAGTAAACCACCTGACTTGTCCGGCATGCAGTGAACAAGTAAGGGGCAGTAGTGGAGAAAATCCAGCCCAACTACCTGTCAGTGGCCTAGAGTACTTTCTTCCCCAACCCCTTGGAGTTCTCTCATTACTCTTAGAACAAAGGCACAGTGGCTCAATCACATCTCTTTTAGAGATGGGAAATTTGGCACAGGATAGTTGAGTGTCTGGCTCGAAGTCACACAGCAAGTGTGCGGCCACAGCAGGTTAGTCACACAGCAAAGTAGGGACCACAGCCCAAGGCTCTGGACTCCTCGACCTGGGGTCTTCTTCCCAATGATGGGATAAAGAACCTGTCCAGAAAGTTTTTAAAAAGTCTTAGTTTTTAACTTTAAGAGAAGTCGGAAGGGGTCTGCAAGCACTTTGTTTCTATTACCTATTGAAATGTGACATAATGTCTTGGCAGTTCCCCCTTAATATTCTGCTGTATATGGAGCCTGACGATTTCCACCATTGAATGTGACAGGTTGGGAAGATTAAAAAGAGGAGCTAAACTAGCAGCAGTTGGAGATGAGGAAAAGTAGCACATTTATGAATAATTTCAGCTGAATCCTCACAACACGACACTCCCTGGACAGAACACATTCATTATCTTATTCACCATGACTACTGCAATATTAGTGATTTGTTACTGAATCAATTATTAATTCATACAGGAGAACGAGGCTCTGTCACTTAACTCTTCTCTGAACGTTGGGCCCAGGGTGGGACAGGAAGGGGGAAGGAGCCAGATTTAACCTTCATTGTCTTGTTTGGTCTCTTCTAGGACTTGGAAGCACAGTTAAGATGGGTGGCACGTGGGTGAGTGAGACGTATGGTTAGGGGTTGTGTGTCATATCCCGCAGAGCCCTGCCCTAAAACCATAGACATTCAATACAGCAAAGCAATGCAGAACCTGGCGATCTGTCGGGGCCTGTTGAGGCCATCCATCCATCCATCCATCCATCCATCCATCTATCCATCCATCCATCTAATTTATTGCCTGCCATTTGAAGTGTCTGACTCGAATAATTTGCTCTTGCCTGTAACCCTCCCTCCTCGGATAATCCATGCAAATCCTGTCAACTGTCAGAGCCCAGCTCAAGTGCTGTCCCTCGAGGACCCCTGCTTCTCCTACTCTCCAACTCCTATCTTGTAATTCCCCAGCTCTCAGCTTAAGGTGGATCCTCACTTGACCAAACAGTTTTCATGCGAGTGCCTTGTCTCCTTAGCCCAAGATTCCTCAAAGTATCTTGGGACCTCCTTCATATCACCTGGTCTGTTCTTTAAAAAGCAACGTGCTGGAGGCCCACCACAGACATACTTAATCAACTCTGGGGCTGGCGTGTTGGAACCAGTCTTTTAAAAGAGAACCCAGGGGCTCCTTTGGCATACTGCCAAGCTCCAGTCTCCTTTCCCCCAGGTTCAAGGTCCCTCGCACATCTTCCCAGGGCCCTGCCCAGCAAAACACAGCAGGCCCAGCAGAGACCTGAAGGCTGGCCCCGCAGTTATCTAGTGAGGTGCTTCTTGCAGTGTCTGACCAGTAGGTGGACCTCCCTCTCAGGAAAATATTCTGCTCCAGATCCCACCAGGATAAAAAAGAGAGAGAAAGCCACTAGGATGGGGTTACAGATGCCATCTTCACAGGGACCAAAGGAGCCCAGTACGATCGTAACCTTGGCCACCTTGGACCCTGCCAACCTCACCCAGATGTTCTGCAGCCAATGTCAGGCCCACTGGGCATCCCAGTCTTCCTGTAGAGACCGCTCAGGGCCAAGACCCACAGAGGGGCGGGTTAAGAAATGTCACCTGCTCATAATGAGTCATGCAGTTCATAGCTCATCTGCAGGATGGTCTGAAGGGTGTTTTGGGGCCAACTGAGCCCCAAGTTCCTGAACCCTTGCTCTTAACCCTCCGTTCAAAGGCTGGCACCTGCCCACACTTTCGGTGTGCTTCATCTCCTAGAAGTGTCACCACTGAGAGACATCGTAGAAATTCACCTCTCCTTCAAGGCAGACGTGGTCTGACAAAAGGTTCCCACTGGGCGGGAAGGCAGAACCGAAGCCATGTGGGTGGGGAAGGCTAGTGCCCAGCTCCGTTGGTGGTAAGTGCCCCTGGATAAATAAACCAGACGGCGAACACGGTCGGAAAAATCTAATGACTGTGTGGTGTGGAGGTTTCAACCTTGGTCAAGTAGGGGCAGGTCTGATTTACGTGGTGTCACAGACCCTGAGTATTCTTCCCGTCCTGTCCTGGCCACTGACTCAACTTTTAGTGGCTCTGCTCTCTCCTTCGCAGGACCACCGCCCCCTCTGAGCCTCCAAACATAGTTCCAGCCTTTCCAGACTTTGGCTCTGTATGTACTCCATGCCCCAATCCCTGTGAGCCATAGAATTTTCAAAATGAGAAAGACTTTAGAGACCCTCAAACCTAACCCTGGAAAGAGCAGTGAAGAAGGAAGGTTTGGGTTTTCTCCACTCCTCCCACTGCTGTGTGACCCGAGTCACGTTCCTTGGCCTTTCTTACCTTTTCCTCATTTCCACATTTAATGTGGATAATAGCTTACATTCTTCCTGTCTCACAGGGTTGCTATGAGGATAATAAAAAATATTGCCAAGCACTCCTCAAGCAGGAAGAATTAGACGACTGAACAGCCTTTTTAGAGGGGAACTAAGGCCCAGAGAGATTCAGTAACTTGCCAGAGGTACACAGCTTCTCAAATCATTGAAGATTTAGTGAGCATGTTACTCGCTGTTAGCGAGCATGTAGGTTCCTTGAGAGTCAGGTTTTCTGAGCAAAGGGTAGGTGTACTTGACAATTCCTTCTGGAAGACTTGGCTGGCTTTCCATGTCACCTGGTGTCCAGCACAGAGCTGTTGCACGTAGAGCGGAGAGGATGGAGGGGATTTGCTGGGCCCCTGTGACAAGACTGCACTCGAGACTGGCGTGAGCGCCTGGGATGCAGGGCCCTACTGTCCCCAAGGGCGGGCACTGCCCAATTCCTCTTTATCTCCTCAGCCCCTAGTGCAGGGCTAGCACCTGGGAGGCGCTCAATCTATTTGATGGGACATATAGGCTAATTGCTAATCAATATCGGTTTTACTTTTCTGCGTGTGATTACATGGGTTTGCAAATGAACTGCACTTTTAAGTGATGAAATTGCATTTCTTTAAAATGATTCCAGAAGTATCTTCATGGTTGAAACTCAAGAAAGGTGAACTAGGGAGGGGGTTAGTCTCTCTGGAATGTTCTACTTGGGGAACCACAGGCACTCTGTGAATCAGGATAAGAGGCAGGGGAGACAAAAACAAACAAACGAAAAGAGGCAGGGGAAAAAAGGCCAGGGTTCAGGTCTGTGACCCCAGACAAACCTCCTACCTCGGGGCCTCTGTCTCCAGGCTGCTGGGAGCTGGAATAGGGGCCAAGCCTGAGAAGGATTCGCCGCATTCCTGGAAGATGGCTGGAGCCCCCTATCCCACCTTTCCTGGCGGGAGGGGTCAGGAAGAGATGGCGTGGAGCCCCCACTGGGGAGAGGCCCAAGGAGCTGACTCAGGGTGTGGTCAGGGTGGGGAGGAGAAGGAGGTGGCCTTATGGCCTTGAATGCTTAGGTTCCACTCCCACTGGTCAGGAAGTCAGCCTGGCCGCCCTGTCCCTGGCAGGGTGAAGAGGGAAGATCATAAAACCTGCAGGCACTAACAGCAGAGGACCCAGGGAAAGAAAGGGGTGCACTGTCTATGAGGAGAGTCCTCACAGGATTGTTTCAAGGACAAAAAGAGCAACAGTCTTGCTTGGGTTCCTGTCCCATCTGTTCTTCCTCTCGAACCCCTGGGCCTCAGGCAGGGCCAATTCACAGAAAGGGTCCTAACGAGGAATCCGCCTAGTGGTGGCATAGGGTCAGTGGGAGGGAGGTCCTCTGCAAAGGACTCACAAAGCGGTCATGCTAGACTTCTGGCAGCGACATCTCATGCTCATGTGAGCCACACGCTCTTCTGATCCAGCAGCACATTGATCCACCAGCTTTTGGCACCCTGCTGGGACGCTTGGGGGTGGGGGTGGGGGCACAGACCTAAGACATCCAAGCCCTGCTCTTCCCTATAACAGGCCTGCCGTGAGTGAGGGGACACTGGCCCTCAGAACAGAAGGAGCTGCTGTGGCTAATTCATGGCCAGTGCCTTATTGCTGGCAGTAGCTGTGAGAGACAGAGTGGCCTCATCTTTAGGGAGCAGACCCTAGAGCCCGACAGATGGGGGTCGAAATGCTGGCTCCAGCTCTCACTAGCTATGTGACTCTGGGCATCTACTTCATTTCTTGGCACCTCAGTTTCCTTATCTGGTAAAAGGGATGACAGCACTTTCCTCACAGGGCTGTCAGGAGGAGTGAATGGAAGAGCGAGTGTGACACGCTGAGAACGGTAAGTGCCAGGCGAAGGCTGGCTGTGATGGGAATCCTCAGGCTTGTGTAGGAGGTGGGACTCGAACTGGGTGGCGAGAGAGGGAAGTGCATGGAACTGTGTGAGCAAAGTGTGGAGGTGGGACATGCACTGGAAACACGGTGGGGGGTGCTATGTGTCCCCCACCAGCTTGTGAAGATGCTCTGCTTGGCAGGGCAGAGTTGGGGGAAGAGGAGGTGCAAGGTCCCTCAGCTCCTGGCAGAGAGGAGAAGACAAATGCCTGTTCTCTGAGCATGGAAGTAGGGGCCTGCCTCATGGTATAATTGCTGCAGCAAACACATAGCATCGAGCCTTCCTGAACCCCATGAAGTGAACTTCCGGAGCAAACCTCCAGCCAGGTACGTCCGCCAATGATCAGTGACCTCTGGGAGATCTGCCTCCTATTCTACCTGGGAGCCTCAGCTATCTGGAAGCCTGTGAGAGGCCACAAGGCTTCGCCTCTCCCCAGTGAGAGCCTGATACCCTCCCTGCCTTATTGCCCTGTTCTGGTCCTGGCTCGAATCCGGGACACTCCAAGTCTCCTTAGCCAAGGTTCATCCTCCCCCAACTCACTCTTTTCTTCTTTCCTTTCCCACCATTTGCTCCAAATGTAGGATCTGCTGGATTTTTGGTCCTGACCCTATCTTCTCCCACCCAGCCCTCTCAGTCCCACCCACATTCTGCCAAGAATCTCACGCCCCGGGAGACGTGGGGACAGGGACCTCCCTGTGCTCCTAGATTGTAGTGGTGGAAACTAAGCTCAGAGGATTGAACAGGAAGCGTAAAGGGCAGGGCTGTAACCAGGACACAGGTCTCCAGTTCCGAGGCCAAAGCTCTTCCCGCTCAGCCTTTTTTCTCTGTCTCCCTGGGCCCTGGCTGGCCAGACTCAGGGCCTACGGGGTCTCTGCCTTCTTCTCAAATACAGGGGACCTCATCACAACCACCCTGGGCCCACACAAAGCTTTCTTCTCTAACCACATCAGCTCACACGCATCTTGGCCTGCGATGGAGGAGGCAGCCCCTGGAGTCCGACCCTAGCTCTCCTGCTTTGATTAATGGCTGCCCTCTGCCCTCCATTGTGTCATGTCTCCCTAGCCAGACAGAGACCTGGTTGACTGCTGCTGAGGCCATGTGTTCCCTTCTCCAGAATCCTTGTGGCCTGAGCACACAGTGGGGACGCAGTGGGACTCACGGACTGACAAATGGCTTGGAGACTCAGCCATGAGGGTGACTGAGGCTGACCTTTGCTCTCTCTGTAGAGAAAGGGGCCCGTGGAGCAAATTAACCGTCAAGCCACCCCAGGACAGTCATGTGCAGCTTATGAAATGTGAGCTGTAAAACATCTGATGTGAATTTAGGCCTTCCTTAGTCAGTGAGGATTAGCATGGCCTGATTCTCTCTGGGAAGGCAATCCTCACACCTCCCTCTGGTCACCCACGCCAGTGTCTTTTTAGAAAGTGGCAGAGTGTGAGCAAACACGGAGAAAAGATATTCCTGGATCTTTGCCTTTAAGAACTCTCAATTTCAAAATCCAGTCCTTTGCATCTAACTCAAATCCCACTGCTTAAGAGATGCCATTCAGGTGCAGTGCTGTGGGCAAAAGATTCTTACCATCCGGAGACAGGTGGGGAAACTGAGTCTAGGGGCAGCCGATTTCCCCAAGATCACAGAAAGGGTCAGTGCCTAAGCAGGGACCAGACTGCGGTCCCCACTGGGCGCTTTCAGCATTCCCTCTTCCAAGCAGGGCGGGGAGGGGACGGCAACGTGCCTCACCGCTGGGATGGCCAGGCATTGGCAACCCTGCTGGCCCATTGGGAACAACAGCTGCCTTTTCCCTGCACTGGCCAGGCCACCGGCGAGACAAACAGGACGTGTACCAGGGAGAAAGGAGGAGCCTCGTGGCTGCCAGCACCTTCCGTCCCACTCCTTGTCGTTTTCATTTCAAACCCCTGCCCTTATGAAGTGCACTAGTCAAAAGGGAAAGTCATCCCTGCAAGAGTCAGGAATAAGTGGGGGAACGAGGAAAGGAGACTGAAGCCTGGAAGAGGGCGCGGCCGTCCCTGAAGAAGAACGTGAGAGGGAATGTGTGTATGATGTGTGTGGGAGCAGGCAAGTGTCAGTGTGAGTGTGAGTGTGTGTGGGCATGCACGTGAGTGGGAACGAGGGAGAGCCTTGTGTCTGGGGGACGCTGCCTTTGACAGTTGCCCTGGTTACATTCATGGCCACAGTGAAGTCTTACCCTGCCATGTTTTGCCATGGAAACCAGCTGGAGACCACCCCCACACCTGATTTTCTCAATGGAAACACTTCCTAAGTTGTCCCTTGCGTTCGGTCTCCGGAGGAAAGGACCCACAAATGCTCCTGCTTCTCCCAGCGTCTGCAATGAGCATCGCTCGCCTCCAGTCCTCCTCCGGACTCTTCAGAGGTCACCTAGCGCCCACCCCACACCTCATTTTCCCAAGCTGCTTTCTCTGCTGCTCCGCCGGGCTAGGAAGGAGCAGAAAATGCTGCTTACATAGTATGCAGGTCCTCCAACACACAACATGGCTCATCCACTCAAGATAAGCCCTGATGCAGCGCTGAGAGTTTCAGCAGGTGGGCCGGGGGCTAAGGGAGCAGACACGGGTGGGCCCTGACCTCGGCCCACCCAGGTCCAGTTGGGCTGGGAGGGTCTCCCTGTGAAATAAAAGGCACTGACTGTTTGACTGGGTGTCTTCAGGTCTTACGTGGTACTGACTCAGGGGGTATTGGCTTTCACGGGGAAGGGAGTCCCTGTGGGGACAGAATGGGAGAGACGTGTGCCTGGAGGAGGTGGCGGCGGAGGTGGGTCTGCCGTGGAGTTAAGAGACATTGTTGGCAGAAGGTGGCCCTGATGCGGCACAGTTGATCTCAGTCTTGGCAGAGAGCGGGATGACGGCCTCCCCGTTCTCACCGGTGCTGCTAGCACATGCTTCCCTGATTCAGTGGCCTTGCCCTCCTCCTCTAAGCCCCAGCCCCAGGGCCAAACCCAGGCATGGGAGGTGGGGTGAGAAACACAAACAGTGGACATAAAACTTTCAGGAGAATGGCACTGGGAGGCGTCAGGGATACTGGCCATGGCTGAGATGCTCACACCTGTTTCACTGGGTGCGCCTCATGCTACTAATCCTCTTGGACCCCAATGAGGAGGGGATCCTTAGCCAGGTGCCCTGTCCACCTCTGTGCACAATGGTTGGAAGGGTGGAAGGCACACTGGCAGTCACAGATAGTGGCCACTGGGGTCCGAGCAGGACATAGCCCCTGCCCCTGAGTGAATGCAGTCCTACCTCTGACTATGAGCCCCAACACTGGAGGACAGGCACCTCAGCTCCCAGCTAGCCCTGCCCCCAAGCACGGGTCCTGGCCATGAGGAAAGGGAGGCGGGCCCTCATTCCCTCACCCGGCCGTCAGGCCTCCTCTTCTTCCCACTCCTGAATTTGGTTCTGTGATTCGACCACGGGAAAGCTGTGATTCCTGCTATCAGGTGGCAGCTCAGACTGCCATTTTCAATGTCCCCAGAAGAGCGGGAGTGGACACAGAACTGGGCAAGAGGAGGAATATCGGGATACCTGTCCTCTGTCTGCCACAGACACTCACTCAAGGTGATAAGGGGAAGTCAGGTCCTCTCTCGGGGCCTCAGTTTCCCCTATGTAAAAGGAGTGTGCTGGCCTGGGTGCCCGACTTCCTAGCTCTCAAGTCTGGTCCTGGGGTTTGGTGGTGGGTTGCGGCCTGAGCACACCCAGAGGCTGCAGGAGGACAGACTATCTAGTGACAGAGCCTTAAAGAGGGGCTCAGGGCCACACAGGGCCTCACACGGCACTGAGCTGTGGGAGAGCCCCTGCAGAAAGCCACAAGGGCCCACAAAGGTGATAACAAACCTACAGAAAATTGAGAGGGATTGTTGGTTGCCTTTTCTGAGTGGGCCGAACAAGGGAAGGCTCGATGGTTTCTAGGGCGCCCTCCTTTTTCCTCCATCAGAGAAGCCACTGACCTCTCAGCTCAGGCTGCTGAGGAAGGAGATTCCAGGGTGTGGAGGGCTGGGAGCAGAGCAGCTCTACGTGGGGTGGGGGTGGGGGTGGGGTCCTGTTTCCTTAAAAGTCTCATTAGGACACGTGGAAAACAATTTGCCAGGCCATGTTGCATCGCCGCCCTGTGCGGTTTGCTGCACATTAAATTCATTATTTTAACAGGTCAATGCCTCTGACAGATATTCATTTGTGGGAGATGAGCACGGCTGCTTCTTTAATCCCTGTGGATTACTCGGCTCTCCCGAAAAGCGATACCAGCAACTTGGAGAGACTTTAATCCCAATCACTTCAGACTGTTTACAAGGAGGAAAAACAACAACAACAAAAAAAACCTGACCGCATGGAGCTGAGTGCCCGCCTCTCAGTCCTGCCCGCTCTGCTGGGCAGAAGCTCGGCCTTGGCAGGTGCTGGCAACAGCAGAAACATGGACAGACGGGGAAGCCGGGCATCCTGGGTGAAGCCACAATCCCAGCAGCCTAGAGCACATCCTGGCAGAGGTCTGGGGAAGATCTGGAAGCTGGTCTTACCTCCTTCATCTCAAAGTGTAGGAGCACAGGCCAGGGTGGGAGGTGGGGGTCCTGGGGTGGCATTCGGAACACATTCTTGTTTTTCTTTAAAGGTCTCAGTAGCCCAGGTGGGAGGTAGCATGGGGGACCATGGTTGTGAGTGACAGAGGATTTCTTCCTGGCAGGCATCCAACTCCCCAAAGCCAGCTCCTCCCACAGCTACACGGGGACCTGCTCTGTGGGTGGCACAACACCTTGATGAATCTGCCCATGTCCCCAGCTGGGTCCCTCTGGGGAGCTGAGTGCCTCACAGAGTCACCTCCCATGTTGGAGGGAAGCCAACTTGGGGGCCTGCCCCTGCACACCCTTCCATGGCCTCCAGGGACTCCTGCGTCCTGGCTAGTCCCTCCCTGCAGCCCCTCCTCTTGCCAGCAGCTTACTCCCTGTGCAGAAGTCACTCTCTTAGTCGGACCTTTGAGGGCTCCGTCCCTTCTCAAGGCCCTAGGTCACTAGCTGCAGTTGCCATTCTTGAGACCTTCCTCAGCTCTTGGCATTTCGTCTCAGGGTTGTTGCTCCCTGGGCACTGAAGAGAGAGCAAAGAAGAGGGGACCCAGAGAACCCCAGTCCTGCGGTCATCAGTGTGACAGCGACAGGGGCTGGCATGGGGTCAAAGACCTGTTATGCAATGCTTTGCTTTCTTCCCAGTCTCCCATCTTACGCACAGACACACTCCACTAGGTCTGACTTTTACTGGGGGAAATGTCCGTGTGTGCATGTGCTTACACATGCTCACGCATGTCTGTGTATATCTGTTGTATGTGCAGGCTTCACCTACCTGCGAGAATGTCCATCCACGTTCTGGGGGCAGTGGCTACCTGTCCGGTGCACAAGAAATTAATTGGTGGGTGATAAAGCAATTAGCCCTAGAGCTTTCGAAAATAATGAATGAGGGTCCTGTAGATGTCAATATTTGAAAATACTAATTTAAGGCCTATTAGCTGAAACAAATTTTAATTAAACAGGGAATAATCAGGGTGATGAGAGGAAAATAAAAGCTTGGGCCAGTGGCTGAATCCTCATGAATGCAGAGTGAGGGGAAGGAGAGGGAAGGTGGAGATCTGGAGCTTGGGCCTGGCCAGTTGTCACTTAGACGTTAAGCCAAGGGTGGGCAGGGGATGGGTAAAAAAGCCACTGTCACATTCCTGCACTGCGTCTCAGTCTCCTCGCCTGTAAAGTGAGAGGGGTCCCCAGAGTTGTTCTCAAGCAGACCTCTGACTGTTAAGAAGGAGGGGCTGGGGGAAATAGCTAAGCAGAGAGGGTTTTTCTCTGTGAGTGTTTGTTGGGGTGTGGCTGTGTTTCCAAGCATGTCTATGAGTTGTCACCCCACAGTAGCTGGGACAGCACTCACACATCCAAAGGAGCTTTGCCAGCTCCAGTCCAGCTGATGGGGCATGTCAGCCTTTGGAAGAACTCATTACTTCACTTTTCCCCAAACAGGATCAAGTAACTGTCTAAAATCTCAGCTTTGTTCAGACTTTACATCTGTATTCTAAGGAAGAAGATCTGCTGTCAGTGCGGGGATGTGGGACAAGAGGATCTGGCTGCATGTGTGGTGCCCCTCTGAATATCTGCTTGAAATACTACTCCGTGCCCTGCCATTGGACACCTAAGACTCCTGGCAACATGCTTTTTCAGCGAGAGCACATTCACTCACATTTCCTACTCCTCACTCTCCAACCAAGCTTCTCTTGGAGAAAGGATGCCATCCCATGGGTGTGGCCAGCCACAGAAGGAGGTCTGGGCCAGAAAAGTGTACATATAAGTGTGTGTGTGTGTGTGTGTGTGTGTGTGTGTGTGTGTGCTTCTCTATGTTTCTATCTGTGGGCATGTGCGGCTGCCTGTGTATCTCTGTCCGCATGCATCTATACATGTGTTTGTGTATGCAGATCTGTGAGTGTGAATGTGTATATATATATATGTGTACCTGCGTGTCTTTGTATATCTGTACGTATGTGTGTGTGTCTATGTGTCTTTGTGTCTGCATGGGTCTATACGTGTGTTCGTGCAGACCTGAGTGTGTACGTGTGCCTGTGTGTCTTTGTGTATCTATGTGGATCTGCATGCATGTTTGTGTGTGTCGGTGTGTACTTCTGCTGCACGTGTATACCGGGGCCCTGGAATTTCCAAGTGGGCAGTGCTCCCCCACGCAGGACTGCTTTCTTCCTAGGGTCAGCTCTAGCAGGCAGAGGCAAGCACTTCAGCTCACACCACTGCCTCTTTGTTCGGTTATTTAT
Organism: Rhinolophus ferrumequinum; assembly: GCF_004115265.2. Taxonomy (NCBI): domain Eukaryota; kingdom Metazoa; phylum Chordata; class Mammalia; order Chiroptera; family Rhinolophidae; genus Rhinolophus; species Rhinolophus ferrumequinum. The sequence continues at coordinate 30,867,098 of NC_046302.1, forward strand.
TTATAGTCCACCGCGTTCCACCAATGATCGGAGGTGGAGATCTTGGTTAGCCGCGGGCTCCCCCCTGGCCTTGCGTGGAGGCTGTCCTATAAGGCTTACTTCAGGAATCCAGAAAACCTCATGGGCTCTTTGGAATGAACTCTGTTAGAGATACCACCCTTGGGCCACGTCCTTCCCTCCCTCTTCCTCCAGAGTCAGCACCCACCTGTGGTTCCTGCGTCCCGCTTAGCTTCTAGAATCCCTGCCCAGCCCCTCAATTTCCCACTCTGAAACCAAAAGTCCAGTCCAGCTGGTTCCTCCAAGACTGTACCTGTCCTCGGGCCCCTCCCCCTGTGGCATCGCCCTCTGGGGCCTGTGACTCTCGATGCCCACCTGACTCCTGGCCTCCCCTTCCAGGACGTGAACTCTGGCTCTGCACCCTGTCCCCAGCCACCTGGCCTCAGCTTAAGCTGATTTGTGGGCAGAAACCATATGGCCTCCTGCCCAGTCCCCTGTCCCCTCCCTCTGCAGCTAGCAGAGCATGGGCTGGGGGGCCCTATGTGCTCAGTCAATGCTGCTGGAATTGAAAGTTGCATAATAACCTGGGACCCCTTGGAAACTTTTCATCTCAACACGGAGACTGATTAAATAGCAACAAAAATAAATTATGTATACACAGGGTTGTAAAAGCACCCAGAGACGGGAGACTTGGGGTCTGTGCCTCATATAAATGCAAATAGTGTACTAGCATTGCAGTGGGTCCTCACTGCCACCCCCTCCCCGCCTCCGCCCCCCCTACTCACACCTGGGGTGGGGCGTCTCAGAACCAGGGAGGATGGTGTATATTATAGCAGACAACAAGCCTAAGCCTGCTGGGGCTTTAAACAAAACCTAACGCCAGGCTCAAAGTCCAACGCAGTGCAGAAACTGACCCAGGTCACTATGGTTTAGGACACAAAAGCCCACAGGAGCAGTTTGTGCATGAGTCTGCTGGGCCGGTGGGGGTAGAATCCCAGAGGTGGCAGGTGGGGTGATGCGGGCACAGAGCAGGGAGTGGGGGCCTATTTTTCTAGCACTCCTACGTTGCTGTGATACATTGCCTCTTGGCCGTGGTCCCCTCCTGGTAGATAAGGGGGGTGTGTGTCAGGCTCCCTCCCAGGGCTGAGCCAAAGTACCTGCCCCCTCCAGGATGCCAGCCCATGCGGCTCCCCTCTTGTTCCCCCCCCCCCCCCAGTTTGCTGCTTCTCCTCACCCCCTGGGGATCTTGGCAGGGCACTCACATCAGCAGCTCTCACTTAGTCTGAAGGTGGGGGCATGAGCTTTTTATAGCTGCAGGTGTCTCTGGGTAAAGCCGCTTCCCCCCACACACCCTCCATTGCCAGCTTCCTCCCTCAACCCTGGTTCTGGGGAATATATCCCTGGGCTTGGCTGCTAGAGGTCTGTGCAGCTGGTTCTGGCCTGGGTCCTGGGAGGAGTAAAGAGAGGAAAGGACCCGAGACCCCACCTGCTCTGCCTGTGCTGTGTGCCAGGAGTGGGAATGAGCCTTGGAGCCCTGTCTGCTCGGTCAGGGACAGCTCTCTCCCCTGACTAGTCCTTATTCATCACCTGCCCACCACCGCGTTCCCCCTCTGGCTACAATAGGCACTCAGTTAAAAGTGCCCAAATGATTGATTAAAAAACCATTATGCTGAGGAGCTCTTCTTGTCCTCACCCCCTCCATATTTTCTGTTCTTGTTCTATTATACAGCCACTCTCTCTCCCGTAAGTTATGCGAAACCTCGGTAAACCAGTCCCCGCGATAAGCTCACAGTACCACCATACCTGGCAGGTGAGCACAACACTTCATAAATTCTCAAAGTGCCATCTCATTAATTCTCTCATCTCAACCTCCTGACACATCGGCAAGTCTGTCCGGGCAGGTACCATCATGCCCAATCTACAGATGAGGAAACTGAGGTCCCGGCCGGGAGGCGGCTTGTGCATGCTCACATAATCAGCCCCCTTGAGCCCTAGGCTTCTAGTCTGTGGAAAAGCATGAAATAGGTCTTCCCACCTTGAACATTTCATTTCCCACGGATTGCAAGGAGTGAGGGGCATGAAGGACGGCCATCTATTGCTGTGTCAGGGTTGGGGCTGGGAGGCTAGGATGCTGGGAGACCAGGCACTTTGCCCTGTGTCCCATCGTGCCGTCTCTGCATCCACTCCTCTGTTCCTCGACCTTCAGGTCTCAGTGGCTGAGAAGCAGCCAGCACTGCAGGACTCTGGCCCTTAGTGGACGTCACCTCATCTGTGGATCTCATCTCAGACTCGGGGCTGTTGTGAGGGTCACCTGACAGTGTGGGAATACAGCCTCCAGAGCCCCTCTGGCCCCATCCCCCACCCCCTGCACACCCCACTTAGGCCCATTTGCGGAGCTGGAAGTTGGGGTAGGAAAGGGCATTTAAAGAAGTTGTTGTTCAACTTCTTTAAAAAGACCAACTTAGAGAAAGAGGAGAACAACAAATAAGAGAAATCACATCAGGCTACAGGGTCCTCCACCTTTGAAAACAGCAACACACCAAGGGCAATGAAGTCTGCACGTGAACCTGGCCAAGGAAATCCAGCGCAGTGGGCTCAGGAAGTGCCGTAAGATGCTACGCACGCACGCATAGCATGGAAAACGCCAGGAGAATATAACATATTCTCACTCACATGGTTTGGTAAAAATGTCTGCACAAAGAGTGTCACCATGTGTCAGTGTCATACCTGAGAATGAGGGGCCACTTATTCTTCCTGCTTCAGGGTTAGCAGCATTACCCAAGGCAGGGAACTGGATGTGTCCTGGAATGCCCCTGGAGGACGGCCACCAGAAACCATGCTCGTGTAGTGCTGCTACCACCACGAGGCCTCGTGGAGTGACTGTCTGCTGTGAACAGAGCGGTGTCTCCCACTCACTGCTGCCGGCCCTCCCCTCATTCTCCTCTTGCAGGAAGCCTTCTTAGATGACTGCCTGCCTCTAATGATTTTCTTACTACATCCTCTGCACCTTCATAGTCTGCATATTTTATGCTCTTTTGATTTGCTCCTGGTTGGCCGTGAGCTTTCAAGCAGTGCCACGTTTCTTTCTGCTGCCTGACTCCTGTCCCAACCCAGAGTAGGTGCAACGTGGGGATTTTATTGTCACGTGCACCCATTTCCAACAATCTATAAAACCAATGGATGGATTGGATGAACCGGATGAACTGTCTGTTGGAGGTGAGGAGAGGTGGAAAGTGTGGTTGGGATGTGTCCCACTGGGGTGCCACCCCTCCACCTCTCCATGTTCAATGTCTCCCAGCTGATCTCTCCCTAAGAAATGACCCCTCCTAGGCATACGAGAGCCAGAAAAGGGCTCGAGAGGTCATCTGGGCCACGCCTTCTTTCTACAAGTGAAGAGACTAAGAACCAGCCTAGGGAAAGAGTCACTGCAGGCCACCGAGTGGTTAGAGGTGGCTTGGGAACAAGACCCAGCCTCTGTGGCCTGCAGTCCTGTGCTCTGATCTTGCAAACACAACGTAGCACTTGATGTTTTCTCACCTGTGGGGACCGTTTTTCTAGTGTCTGGCTTCAAACTAGATGGAATACTGTTTGAGGCAAGGATCACATCTTCTGCTCTGCCTGTCCCCTAGAGTGTGCAGCAGACCACAGAGCACACAGTAGGCAACCAACAGCGCTATTCACGTGAGCAGCCTTTTGGTTCGAAACTTTGGTCTCGGAAATTCTCTCATATGCCACGTCATGGCCATGACTATCTTTGTGTTGGAACATCTCGGCAAGCACTGGCAAACAAGGGACTGGGCCACCTGGCAAGTGGGGAGTTAGTCCCCCATAGGAAGGGGCGTTGTGAGCAAAGACCAGGTGACCATTTGTGAGAAATGCCGGGGACGTGATTCCTAAAGCAGGTATAAGGATGGACCCCACAGTTTCTAAGTTTCTTTCTCTCTCTAAGGTTGTATGATCCTGTTCCTCCCAGGATAAAAGGAGAGATGGAGCAGCAGACGGGGCGGCACAGTCTGGAGCCCTGGAAGATGTCTTGCTTTGTAGAAAGCAGTCTTTGAGATGGGCCAGCTCCTTCATGACTGGACGTGCAAAAGGCAGAATTTGGATGGTTTTAAATAGGGAAACCGTAGCTCAGCGCGCATTACATGTGAAGCGCTATTTAGTGTGTTAGGTGTCAGGGGTAAGATAGAGAAGAGGAAGGCCTGGGGTGGACATCACTGAGGTTCGAGTTCTGTTGGGGAGAAGGTAAGCTGCACATACGCTCTGCAACATAAACCATAAAAAGTAAATTAATAATTCAAGAGTTAACGAATAGTTCCGAATAAAAAGAGAAGTGATGTTTTAAGGCCATACATGGTTAGCTGCCCAATGATGGGTATAGACAACAAGGCCTTGGGTTGCTCTGAGGAGGAGGGAGCACCCATTTCTGGCTGCCGGGCTCATGGAAAAGCTCTAGAGGCTGGTTTCAGGCATTTACAGTTTATTAAATGCAGTTGTGGCCATTGGGATTTTTTTTTTTTTAATTTATCGGGGTGACAATTGTTAGTGAAATTACATAGATTTCAGGTGTACAGTTCTGTATTACATCATCTATAAATCCCATTGTGTGTTCACGGCCATTGTGATTTGACTTCCCAGGACCATCCGACAGAACCCACCAGTGGTTGGAAGCCCAGAGTCACTCCTGAGGCTCATCTGGGGGAGGGAGGTACTGTTACCCCTTATCTTCATGGGGAACGGGGTGGGGTGCTTCGGTGGCTCCTGTCCCCAAGGACAGAACAGGCTGATAAAACAGGGGCTTTGCCATGTCTCTCCCTGCCCTTCCCACCAGCTGGTCTGTTGATGGCAGGAGATTACAGCTGCAAGCAACGAACACACCGACTGCAGCCGGCGCCTTCCAGGGGAGGGAGGAGATAGGAGACCCTGGTCCCTACACCCAGTGCCTGCTCTGGGATGCAGCTTCCTCAGCCCACACTTGAACATCACCCCGCCCCAGGCCCAGCCCCCACTTCTCTTCCCAGCTGAAGTCCTAAGCAGGGAAAATAGGCACCTGATTCCTTGGCCGCCTCTTGTCTTCCCTGGGGGAGGGCGGCAGCTTGGTGATGGTGGCGGTGGGGATGCAGGTCTTTGGGCCACTTCCTCCAAATCCCTGGGGTGGGAGGACTGCAAAGTCCACAGGAGGGAAATCTCTAGGTGGATGTGGGAAGGGTCCGCAGCGGGCCCTGCCTTCTCTTAATGGTTCCACCTTTCTCAGCCCTTGTTGGGGCTTCCCTCGGGCCCACTCTGGGGGCTGGGGCTGGGGGAAGGGGGGCTGCATTTCACCACATTCCACGTTTTAGGACTCACACCTTCAGTATCCTAGTTAGTTGCCTGTGAACAAACCCCCTTTTTAGCTGAGCTGAGACAGAGGGGATTCTTCTAGCTCAGGGGTGTCCAAACTGTTTTCAACGTTTTTCACCAAGGACCATATGCGGTAAAATACACAAACAGCCGGGCCACTCACTCGAGGTGAAGTACGTATTGCCTCACCTGGTTTATTTAAGTAAACTAAATATATTTTTGGAATTTGCTGCGGGCCAATTAACACTGGATCATGAGCCGCATTTGGCCCGCGGGCCGCAGTTTGGACACCCCTGCTCTAGCTGAACTTTCTCCAAGAGAATAACATGAGCATTTAGAAGCCACAGGGCCTATATGTGTCCCAGGAGACCCAGGGCCTGTTTGGTTGGCAGGTGACAGCCCAAAGCCTGTTCCGGGCCTGGATGGTTGGACGGGGTGTGTGTGTGTGTGTGTGTGTGTTGTGGGGGTGCTCCTGGATTGTGGGGTATGTCAGACATGCCACAGCCCCACTGTCCAGGTTTTGTCAGGGTCTGGAGTGAGGCTGCCATGCCCCCTTCTCTCCATCGCCAGTGGCAGTTCCTAACTGCCTCTTATCTGATCGCGGCTCCCTTAGCCACTAAGTCTCTCTCTTAGGAAGGTCTCTGATACTCAGTTTTCTTTGCTGAGCTGACTGAGACAACTGACAGGTTTTGAACTTAACAAACGATCAAGCTCTTCTCAGCTCAGGAGCCCAGCAACACCCACTTGCCTGGGTTCTTGGGGATGATTCATCACTCAGGCTGCCCTGTGTTCCCACCTCATCACACACCTACCAAGCCCCAGCTCCCAGGTGGCTCCCAGCAGAGGCAATGCCCTTTGGTTCAGCCTCAACTGACACCCTAATCCTTGGCCCTGTCGCCCATCTTGGTGAGTCTCTCCGAGGAGCAGAACCCAGGAGGACCCCGATCTCCCAGGCAGAGCCCTACCCCACCCTCGAGAGAGCCTGCAGGGAGGGGAGAAGAAAAACAAGTGGAGATGAGGAAACAGGCCCAGAAGGGGCAGGGGTGGTGTCGTGCAAGGCCGCAGAGTGGAGGGGTGGAGGGTGAGTGGGGGTGCTCCAGGACCCCAGGCTGTAGCCCCCTGGCCTCCTGCTCACCTCTCCCCTTGGCCGGGGCAGGTGGGAGGGGTAAACTGGAGGCAGACCAGTGACTTCACATCTTTCTTGCTGTAGCTGCTGGGCTGAAAATAGTCCTCCTTAGGGGAGGCTGGCTCAGGGTGTGAAAAGCTCCACTCCCAGGGAGTGGCAAGAACCAGCCAGGGAGGAAAACGAACCACAGCCCTCACACTGGCTAGCTTAGCTGAAGAACGCAAGCATCAAGTCAACCCCGCTTACCGCTAAATTTGTTTAAGACCAGGTAACCGCAGACTCACGCTGCACAGCTCAGCGCAAGTCAAATGCTCCCGCGTTCAGACCCACAGCTGCATCCTTTCATTTCCTGAGGGCTCCCTGCCCGCGGGCACGGTGCTAAAAGTTGTACACCTGGCAGCATCCAGTCCTCCAGCCACCCTGGACACAGGTGGTGAGCACCCTCGTTTTATAGATGTGGAAACTGAGGCTCAGAGCAGTTAATTAGGCTGCCTGTGGTCTCACAACGATGAGGTGGGGTCTGGTTTCAGGGCCATCTGACGCGGGCCCTCTAGGGAATGTTTCCTTCTTCCCATTTAATTGGTGGGGACCCCATGACCCCAGTACTTCCCCAGCAAACACCTCAGGCTGTAAAGGGCCTCCAGTTCCCGTCCCTCATCTCCCAGGCTGCTGCCTGCTTCCTGCACAGAAGTGATGTGAGAAACTGCGTTCCCGGTACCCCTTAGGGAGATGGTCAGAAATGAATACACCCTCCCCAAGTCGGGCAGGAGGAGTTTCTGGGCTAGACAGAGTGGGGCCACTTCCTACCTCTGCCTGGGCATCTAAGCGCCTGCGTCAGTGTGACCACCGGTAACTTTGTCTACTTCCAGCACGATCCCCAACCTTCATTTCCACCCTAAAGTACACCAGATAATTCAGTCTCTCGAAGGCCTCCTCAGTATAATGCAGATTAATTTATTATTTAAATCTGAATAGAGTATTAGCTCATTGTCTTAATAGTTGTGATAAATGCTCCCACTGCCCCCTCCCCAGGCAGAATGGAAAGACCCCATAGGCCTGTTGAGTAACTGGTGGGGTGGGCGCAAGCCAAGGGATGAGGGCTGCCCTGGGGGACCCCAGGGAGCACAGGAGGGTATGAGCACGTGTGGGGCCCTGTAGGTCCCAGAAGAGGCTCTCTCAACGCTGGCCCCACCTCCCACCTAAGAAAGAAAAAAGGAGAAGGTGGAGAAAGCAGCACTGGGGAGTGCTTTCTCAAGCTGGAGGCTTGGTGACGGGGAGAGGGAGCGGGTGGGGGAGGGCCCCCCTCGCCACTTTCCGGATGTGGAGAGTGCTCTGGGGCCAGTTTCTGGACACCTGCCCTGCCCTTATCAGAAATGGTTCTGGGATAAGGACCTCCCCACCAAATGATCCGGAAGGCACTTTTAGTTGGGTTGGTTGTGAGGGAGGTCCCACGGAAACTAGGGGCATGGGGTACAAACTGTCCCGGCTTTGCCAGTACTCCATCTCCTCCCCCACCCCCTATTCTGTGTCTCAGGGAACGAAGGTTAGGCCTAGGAGGGCAGCCCTTCTCCTCCCCCAGTAAAATAGTCCCTGGGGAGGACCTCAGGCAGGTTCCGGGGCTCTCTTTGCTGCTTCTGGCACCCACAGAGATCACCTCTCATCCTCCTGATCTCCACAGCCAGTGACAGAAATAATGAGACCCTTTATATCCAGAGAGGCTTTCTGGCACGGGGAGGGAGCTGGGGACCTTCCCGCTAAGCCTTTCTGTTATGACTGAATGCCTGTGACCACGCCCCCTCCAACTGATATATTGAAGTGCTAACCCCCAGTGTGATGGTTTTAGGAGATGCAGCCTTTGAGAGGTGATGAGGGTGGGACCCCATCTAGGGTTTAGTGCCCTGATAAGAAGAGGAAGAGACCAGAGCACAATCTCTCTTTGCACGGTGAGAAGGCAGCCGTCTCAAGCCAGGAAGCGGGCTCTCACCAGGACCGGAATCTGCCGGCACTTTGATCTTGGACTTCCAGAACTGGGACACATAAATGTCTTTTGCTTAAGCCAACACAGTCAGTGGTATTTTATTACGCGGCAGCCCGAGCGGACTAAGACAGCCTCACCTTACAGATGTGGAGACTGAGGCTGCAGACTGAGGTCAAAGGATTCAGTTTGGGTGCAGAGCGGGGTGGTCACAGAACAAATGATGTGACTGGGGTTCCAGGTGTCAGTATTATCCTCTGACAGACGGACTGAGTGTCTATTGTGGGGGTGCTTGGCCAGGTGGGATGGGGGCACAGAGAGGACTAACTACCTTGTGGTCCTCTCTTCACAGATATTGACAGATGCAGCTCAAGCAGCGGCCCTGATGGATGGGGAAACCGAGGCCCATGAGGTCAGGGCTGGTGGAGGAGCACCCTACCTCCCAATGCTCTGTGCCTCCACCGTGTCCGAAGCTCTCCTGGCTGCACCCTACCTTGGGAATGGTGGGTTTAGGGTCATGTTTACCCTGGTGCCTGCCCCGCCCCAGGTCTGGAGTCAAGCGGGAGCCCTTGGCACAGAAGGTATTGAATCAAGCCAGGAAAATATATGGGACACATCGTGTGGCTGCGGTTTCTTCACACCATCCAGTCATACAGCTGGCAATTAATTTCCCCTATAAATGAAACACCTTTCATATCACTTTATCTGGAGAGCTTGAATTGACAGCAGCGGGTGTAATTTATACATACTTTTTACCCATCTGTTAGCATTCAGGCTTCAGGCTGCTTGCGTTTTTTTTCTTCAATTCTCTCCCCAAATTGAAAGGATTAGGTTAGGATTAGGTGAGTGTTTTAACCAGATAGTCACAAAGATGGATGGCGGTATTTCCAGACGGCCAATGCCCAGGGGAAGCCCTCACACAATGGTGGCCAGGTGGGGCTCAGTGATCTGGGAAATTGCCTCCACCTGAGAGCCCAGCAGCCCCTGCTGTCCAGATGCTGGAGCTGCAGAGGGCCTCAGGGACTCTCCAATCCTGCCCTTCATTTTACAGATGAGAAAACTGAGGCTCAAAGAAGCAAAGGGACTTGTGCAATGTTGAACAGCTGGCCGGGGACAGAGCTGGAGCTGGACCAGGGTCTGGCTGCAGGGAGCACTGGAAGGAGGGTAGCTTTATTTTATCCTGAGAGGGACAGAAGGGGCATGGACAGGACCTGGAAGTACTTGGCTGGCCAGGGGACAGTCTCTCCTGTCCTTCAGTGTCCATGGAAGTGGGGTTTCCATAAACTGAAAGCGAGAGCACATTAGGATAATTTCTGGAGGCCGTTTTCTAATGGTGCACGCACCTGTGTGCATGGGCCTACGTATACAGTACCTGGGAGCCCATGAGGACTGTGCTACTTCCACAGCCTTGTCACAGTGTCCCATTGGGCTTATTGTCTCTGCTGTCCTTTGCCATCTTCTCTCAAGCCATCTTTCCTTCCTGATCATTACAAGGCCTGTGGGGGCTAGGGCCATGCTGGACTTCTTGGGGGACCCCCCACACCTGGCCTTGTCCATCTTTATCGGCTTTTCCAGGAAGCTCTCCCCTACTAGCTCCCCTACCCCCAAATTCCTGTAGCCCCCAAGTGGGTACAAATGAAGCCCTTGAGGCTGGTCCGGGAGACAGGGTTCAGTTTGGCCGGGCAGAATCACGTCGTTTCTGGTCTGGGCTGTGGAGCCAGGAGAAGTGTATGTCTAGCTTTGTATGTCACTAGGAAAATACCGTGTTTCCCTGAAAATAAGACCTAGCTGGACAATCAGCTTTAATGCATATTTTGGAGCAAAAATTAATATATGACCAGGTATTATATTATATTATATTATATTATATTATATTATATTATATTATATTATAGACCCGGTCTTATAGTAAAATAAGCTCGAGTCTTATATTAATTTTTGTTCCAAAAGACGCATTAGAGCTGATTGTCCGGCTAGGTCTTGTTTTCGGGGAAACACGGTATCTGTCCCCAAGACCCTTGAATCTTGAGCCCAGTGGTGCATGCATTTGTATATTCCTATGGCTACCGTGCATTAAATGCGTGCTGTGTGTACGACCCTGCCTCAAGGGCCCAGGATGTGGAATGGAACACTACGGGGCCCTGCCTTCAGAGGTCACATGCGGACCTCTGGCCCTGTGCGTGACCCACCTCTGCCATTCGAGGCCATCGCCAGGTGTGGACAGCCACCACCTCCTTCACTACTTCCTTCTCGCCTCGGCTCAGCCCTGCAGCCATTAGCAGTGTGACTGTCTGGTTAGAAGCAGCAAGATAGTTTTGTATTAATGCCGGGGCCTGAGGAGATTTGGCCATTAAATGTTACATTAGACCCAAGGTGTCCTGTACACGCTCCCGGTGGAGTTTTTCAGGCAGCCTTGGCTGGGGGGCCTTGATGAGGAGGAACGTGCTAGAACTAACAACCAGGTGGAGAGGAGGGATGCTGGGCTGTGCGCTCCCCCTGGAGCTCCGAGGACATTTTAGAGAACCGTGGAGGAAGGGCAGGCGTGTCCTTGCCTCCCGTTCAGCCCCAGCAGGCCCTGCTGGCCATGGCTCAGTGCCCAGTTCGTCCTGGGCCCAGCAGGGCAGCAACCAGGCTCACCTCGCAGTCCAGGGGCAGCCCTGATTTCACTTCTATCATCTAAGGAGCACTTCCTCCTTGTCAGGCCAGATGTCCTGAGTTCTAGCTCCTAAAATACAGGCGCAGGAATTATGATGGGAGAGACAGAGGAGAAGCCAGTTCCCTTTCCACGCAGGAGGTGAGCCCCGCGGGGGATAATTAGTGAATGGCATTGGCTTAATTTAAAACACAGCTAACTGCATCCTAGGAAGCAGGTGATTACGGCCCTGAGTGGCCCGGAGGGGAGAGATGGATATTGGTGAACTCCTCTAGTTTTACTGTCAACCTATTTAACTACGCGCAGCCACCGAATCACCTGCCTCCCCCACCTAATCACCTACCTTATCCCATCTCCATACCCAGGCCCCTAACTCCCCACCTGCCCAACTAGCCATCATCTGATTATTCTCCAAGGATCTTGGGCAAACCATGCAGATTCTGAGCCTTGGTTGCCCTGTTGCAAGTGAAGAGAAAATTCTCCCCTGATCTCCTAAGCTTGTTTAAAGGTTATGATGGACCTGAAGATGATTTGTAAAGAGGTACGAGGATTGCAAATACCAGAAGGTGGGGGTGTTAGTATTGCTATCACCACAACTGCCACCCTGCTGATATCCAAACACTTCCTGACTTCAGATATTTTCCAACTCCGTCTTCCCTTACAACAGTGACTCTGCATATCCAGTACAGGAAGGCTTGGGGTTTGTTTTCAAAGATCTCCTCTCAGCCCTGGAGGGTGGTGCGGATCCTGGAGGAAGCTCCAGCTGCCCAGTGCCCTCCCTGTTTTGCTGCTGTTTCAGACACTGTACACAGAGCTGGCTCCTCCCTGCCTCCCAGAACTCAGCAATAGGAGGAGGAAGAAACTGGGGAGGGTCCCAGGAGCAGGCCTGTGGGGCTGTAAGAGCATTACTGGCTGGGCTGGTTGCAGGGAGACCGCAGACAGATGCCGGAAGTGTTTGTTTCCAATGTTAGAGCCTCAGAACCAGAAAAAACAAACTGGGAACTTCAAAACCAGCAGGCTAATTGTTCGGATGGAAAGGTATTATTTACAGTAATGGGGCAATTAAGAAGGAGAGGGTAGAAACGAGCCAGCGTGGTTTGGCGGAGGCAGCCCAGTCTACCCTAGTGTGGATGACGAAGCAGCCAGGGGGCCAATATCTTGAGCCAGGCCACCTGCCTTGTAGTTACCCTTTATCTCACAAGGTCACCCTCTTTTGGGGAAGGTGCACAACAAACAGAAGGGGACACTTATTCCCCCAGGGGCTTCAGGGGTCACAGCTAATTCACTTCCCAATCTACCCCTAGACATATGGATGGCCCTGGGAAGTCATCGGTTCCCAGCGGCTCAGACCCGCCCTGGGAAGCTCTCCTGACTCCTACCTCTTGCATGCACGCTCCCTCCTGAACTGCCCTGGATCTCGAAGTCTGCATTGCAAAGAGAGACCCTTGACCACCTAGTACCCTCCATCTGGAGCGTCTCCTTGGCTGGGCTCCCCCGTGCCTGGTACAGGGCTGGACATGCTACTGGGCCCAGCCAGACTTGGGATGGGAGAATGCATTACCCAGGGTCTTTGGGGAAATGAATGAAGGGGAAGGGGGCGGGAGGGACAGAAATTAGCACCAGTAGTTCAGTGGAAGGAAAACATAAAACAAAATGAGTAGCAGGGCCTCTGTGGGGTCCTGAGCCTAGAATTCCTCCTTCATCGGCCAGCTCCCTGGGTCCTGTCATAAAAAAATAAAGATGGCAGTGGAGAATCCATACTCAACATGTGCCTTAGATCTCAGATTGATTTTGGCTAGTCATTTGAGAATACTTAAAAAAACTGCAGATCTCAGAAAAAAAAAAAAATCATCTTCCCTTTGAAGCAGAAAATGGCCCATTTGCAAATTAATGGCTGGGTGGGCCAAGAGCCCCTCTAGGAAGGGAGAAGGGTTAGCCTCATCTCAGGAAGGGCGGGAGGGTGGACGCTGGGGTGATGGTCATCATATGGCCGGCTACTGCGGACAGGGCTTGACCCGCACAGCACGGTGAGCAATGAGAAGGCCTCGTGGTGACTCTGGGGAGAAAGAAACCAGACGCAGGTAGCTTTCAGTTGATAGGGCATGTTTCCAAATACCAGGAAACAGATCGTGCTGTGCTTCTCTGGACATTCGTTAAGAAATGGCTGGGCAGCCAGTAGCACAGAGGCTGGGGAGTGGAGGGAGCCACAAGCCCGGGAATGGAAGCAACTCGGAATCTCAGCCTTCTCCAAGGAGCATCCAGGCAGGCTTCCATAAGACCCCCTCTGTTCTGCGGCGCTCTCTCACTTTCCTGCAAGGTGCCTGCTACCAACCACACTGCCTTCTCTGAGCCCCGATGTGTTGAGGTAGTTTACACCTCTCTTCCTCATCTCGCCTTTGTTCCAACATTCTGCCTGGTTCCTAAGACCTCCCTGACTTGCACAGCATGCACGCAGGGTCCTCAGTCTCTCAAGCACATGTGGCAACCGCCTACTTGTGTTTCCAGCGAGTAGCTCGTGTCTTCCCAAGTTTGAGCCCCTGGGGCCAGAACCCCGCTTCTCTGTGACACCCCGCTGCCCCTAGGCAGCCTGGTGGTGGTGAGGCTCCCCTCTCCTGGGATGAGCATCAGACCACAAGGCCTCACAGGGGACAAAGCCCTCCCCGGCTCTGTCTCGAGACCTCCTAGGAGTTCTGCCTTCTCCTTGCTTTGCTTACAAAAGTGAAGGAAGTACCGAAGGGCTCCATCGTTCTGCTTGCTTCAAGGTAGACGCAGGAGGCAAGCTCTGGGTTAGCAAGAGAAGCAAGGAGTGTCTTCCAACTGCACTCCTGCCTTGCCCCACCCCGCCCGGATTCCAGCACACTGTGCATCACTGGCGTGGGGCCCTGAGTGGCTGGAGAGAGGCTGCTAAGCTCTGTCCCTGGAGGACCTCAGGAAGAGAGGCGGGCTCCCTGCCTCTAGTAGTAACTTGTGTGGGAGAGTGGGGAGCCGATCCCCGAGGCCTTGGCTTCCCCTCCCTTGCCATGGTGGGGGGGGAGGCTCACTGACACGACGTCCTGGCCTCTTAATGAACGTACAAGCTCAGTCCCTTTGGGGTCCAATTCTTTACTGCCCATCACAAAATGCCCAGCAACACATCAGTCCCACAAAAACAGAGGCTCCTCACCTTACGAGGAGACTGCGTGCCAGTAAACCCATCGTAAATGGAACATATCGTAAGTTGAAAATGCATCTACGACACCTAACCTACTGAGCAGCATAGCCTCGCCTCGCCTACCTGAAACGTGCCCAGAACACTTACGTTAGCCCGCGCGCGGGCAAAAGCGTCGAACACGAAGCCTATTCTATAATAAAGTGTGGAATATCGCAGGCTATTACTGTTGCTCCATTGTAGAGTCGAAACATCCTAAGTTGAACCATCGTAAAGTAGGGGATGTGTGAATTCAGTGTGCACATTCTGAGTGCGACGCCCTAAAATAGATGCTAAAATTCAGAGGTTTACGTAACTGAATATAGGCCCAGTGAAACACACTCGTGTGTATCTGTGAGGTTCCCCTCATGGTCCGTAATGTTCGGCCTTGAATTGCAGCCCTGCCACAGACTGGTGCTGTGAATTGGGACCAATTACTTAACTTCTCCCTGCCTCAATGTTCTCATCTGTAAAACTAGTTGTTGTGCCTATTAAACGAGTTAACATAAGTAAATGCTTAGACCAGGGCCTACTGTCCTGCTATTTCCTGAGTTCCTCCTATGTATGGAGCTTGGATGAGATGCTGAACCCCTCTTAGGCCCACCCTGCTTACCCTGCACTCTGTACCCTCACCCCATGCACACCCCCTGTGTGAGCAGGGACCCCCACCTTCAGGCAGGAAGGAGACCAGAGCCCAGGGAAGGTTTGGGGACACTGTGGGCAGTCGGTCAGGAGCTGCTGCTTGAGGCTGTGATGGACTCCCAGAGAGAAGCAACTGAGGGAGGAGGTGGAGAGCATCATTTGTGAGTCCTCCGGGGGCGCTGGAGTCCATTTATGGCGAGGTCACTTATGAATATTAAATTTTTTGCTCCAGGCTCCAAAGAGTCCCACTGCCCTGCTCTGCCCAAAAGTCAAGGTTACAGCCATAATAAACAAAGCTGCCCTTCTCCAGGAGAGACACGCGCTGAGCGCGCGCGCACACACACACACACACACACACACACACACACACACACACTCACACTGCAGTATCCCGAGGAGGAAGGAAGAAGAGGGAAGTGCCAGGGTGAGCTGATAGGAGCAGTTTCCACACCCTGGCTTCCTGGGGATGGCGTGCTTCTCCGCACTGCCCACGATCACAGACACAGCCCGTGGTCCACCCCCACAGGCTCAGGAGGAGTCCTCCAGCGGAGGCCCTGCCCCTTCAGCCTCCCTTTCCTTCTCTCCCAGCCAAGTTCTCAGAGACTAGATATTGTCACCAAAAGCTACGGGAATTTGAATCTCCAAAAAATTGAGCTTCCAGGAGAGGGTGCTGTTGGAACATACTGTGAGTGGGACACAGGCTCCTGGCTGTGTGGGCCTGCGTGGGCACACAGGCCTGCTGGTTTCAGGTGCAGAGGCCTGGACTGGGGCCTGTCACGCCGGGAAAGGGTGGGGTGGGGGAGGGGGTATGGAATTCTAACTTTGGTGTGCTTGTGAAAAATGCGGTCAGCCTGAGGGTGGGACGCTGGGACTTGCCTTCCAACCGGCACCTCCAGCGATGGCTGATGTAGGCGGTGGCTGAAGCCAGGCTGAGAAAGTTTGGGAGACAGTTTGGTGACGCAGCCTGCTCTCTCCCTCCCACCTACGGAAACCAAGGCACCAGGGTCTGGGCCGCCCCAGTGAGCACACGCAGGTGGCTGCTTCTCCATTCCCCCTGGGACAGAAATAAAGCCAGAAAGGGTGTACCAGTGTTTCAGGAGGCTGAGTGCCAGATGGGAGTGTGGGGACTGCTGAGAAGGAGTCGGGGGTCTGGGTCTGGATCTGGCACCGTGTGGGCATCCCAAAGTATGTGTGACTCAGGGTTGTCACCTGGTAGGGTGTTGCTACTGCCAGACAGCCGGGACTGAGTTACAAGGACACAATGATTAAGTGATTAAGCAAAGGAGAGATTTGGGGTGGGGGCAGGGAGAGAGAGCACCAAGACCTGCCGGTGGGGGTGACAGACACAGGGAGACAGAGCAGAGAGAGGGGCAGAGGGACAGAGAAACAGGGAAGGGGCACAGACACAAGGACAAGAACTTGGAAAGAAGGGAACGCGGGAGAAAAGGGACGGATGAGTCTGATTCATTTGAATCTCCCACAGATCTTCCCCCGAGGAGCTGAACGCCAGTGTTTGCTGGAAGCAGAGACAGACAAAGCCCACAGGCAGACAGTGTGGCAGAAGGGCCTGGGCGCTTCCTGTGGTCTGCTTGCCTCCAGGTCTCTGTCTGTCCTTCTATCACCATCCTCCTCCTCCTTGTTATGATTCTCTGCCCTGTGGGTTTCCATGCTATGTCCGGCGCCACACGCACACCAGCCTTTATCCTCATAACAGCCCTCCAAGGCAGGTATTAATAGGAACTATCGAAAAGGAAAGGGAGGCTCAGAAGGGACAGAACTAGCATCCTGACCTATGACTTTTTAGCACCGTCTTCCCCTCAGGCTTGCTGCTGCCGCTCCAAGGAAGGTTCCAAACGTAGGTTTGCTCCAGCAGGAAGAGACCCCCCTGGGCTGTGAGGCTCTGATCAGGTGGGCTGGCACTGGGGGGTGTGTGTATGTGTGTGTGTGCATGTGTGTGTACATGTGTGTGTGCATGCATGATGAGGAGGGGCCTGGAGACCGACAAATACTACAGCCACCTGTCCCTTCTGAACCCTCACTATCCACATGCAGATTTGGAGAGAGAATAGATTTGGAGAGAGGACCTTGTATTGTAGGCCAGCGACTCCCCAGGCACGCGAGAGGTCAGGTGACTTAGGCAGCTCCCGTCCACCACCTCTCCCTTGTGCAGCCCCAGCCTGGCGGGGCTGGGCCAGGTCTGGGTGACTGATGCCAGCTGCCCAAGGTCCTCCCTTGGGGATCTTCACCTGGGAAGACATGGCCAAGAAGCCAGGTAGAACTGGAAATAGAAGTCCTCTTGTTGCCCCCAAATGCAGGCTGTGGGCACCCACTGCCAGGTTCCTGCATGACAGAGGGTAGGAAAGCTTTGGGCTGCTGCTCCCACCGGGTCAGGTCTGAGTCCTGACTCTGCAATGAAGGAGCTATGTGCTCTTGGCGAAGGTCCCTAACCTCTTCGTGACAGCTTCACCACCAGTAAAATGGTCCTGGCCTCCAGAGTGTACGATCAGTGAGAATCCATGTAAAGCACCCAGCACAATTCCTGGCATACAGCAAGCACTTGATAAATATTCACTGACATTTCTTAATCATTAACATAATTATTTATTCTCCTTCGGCTGCTCCCCCTTCCTTTCTCCCTACCTCTCTGCTCCTGTACCCCCTTGCCTCGCCCCAAACTGTCAAGCCTGTTTTCAGAGGGTCTCCTACGGGTTGCACCTCTGCTAGGCTGGGAACCTTTCATGGGAAGGCCACGGTGTTGATAGGGGACAAAATTTAGTCAGTTCAACACTACTGGGCATTTTGTCAGTGCACAACTCTAAGATTAGCACAAGACATCTCAGCCTTTCTTTTCCCGTCAAGGAGCTTCTGCTGAATAGAACCATGACAAGCACACAGGTGACTTCCCTCACTCACTCCCTCACCATTAAAACATTCCCTCATTCATTATCCAGCAGTGTGGGATCAGTTTACGAAGTGAGGAAATACACAAAAATCCTGCCATGACACTGGATGTGGAGTAAAGAAAAAAGGATTGGTCTTGTGAAGGCAGGGTCCCATTACTGTGAGGCTCATGACATGATACAGGGACGGTGTGTGCAGCCAGCAGGCAAGGGGCTCTGGAGCCCAGGAGCCAACCACGAGACACACTGAGACTGAGTTTACATGCCCCCAAGGGTGCCCTGGAGAGGTTTTATCCTGATAATAACCCTCCCCCTCATGGTTGAGGCTTAGGAAGGGCCTTGTGTGTGTTTTCTCTCTGCATCCTCTCCACAGCCCTGGGGAGGAGCCAACTTGGGGCTGCGTGCCCCGGATGTCACTACTGACATTGCACAGGGAAGGACGGTGACTTGCCTGTAGTACCCCAGCACTGACCATCAGAGCTGGAACTAGAACCCAGCGTTGCTTGCACCCAGGGGCCCCCTTTAGGTCCCATTGCCCCCACCCAAGGCTTCTTCTCCAGCTGTTGGATTGGGGTGGCTGCTTTTGTTTTTGTCTCTGTACAGGCTCCTCCCCCAGTCTCAGGAGCTCCTGAGCAGCCCTGGCCCATCCAGCCCGCCCTTGGGCTCTCTTTGTAGCTCAGCCGCCATGCCATGTAGGCCGCAGGATGTGTCGGGGGTGGGTATCTGCACCCTCCATGCCTCTGGGCTTTGACCTTCTCTTCTGATTTGCATCAGCCCTGGTTTCAGGTTTGGACCAAATATACTGACTTCTTATCGATTGCTTGCCTTTGGGGGAGATATTCATGTATTCAGCCCCTTGTCCTCCCACCGTTCATTTACTCTGAACGAGCTGACTGAGAACCTGATGGCCAGTGTGCTGGTGGTGTGCCCCGCTCACCTCCACACACAGGCACCTCCTCGTACCCCCAGGACGCCCCAGCCTCCATTCTGCTGACAAGAGAGTGTCTCCTCTCAGAGCCGCCCTGGCGAAGCCTACATTGTGGCATGTGGTGGAATTCATTGCTTCCCATATTAAAATCAGCTGGAACCATGACGCGGCTGAAAGACCCATTGTGCAGAAGATGGCACAGTCATTATAGATAACTTTGGGATCTATATTGCATCGCTACAAACCTGCTTCCTGCCTTGAACTCAGTTTCTCATCACCAGAGGCCTTGGGACCCAAGGCCTGGGCAGGTCTAAAGGACTCCTCCTTTCTCCTCTGGGAGGTCACAGGTCCTTCTGAGAAGGATGGGGCGAGGCTCTAGCCTGCATCCCCCCCGGAAGCGTCCCTGAACACCACAGCCCCCACCCACGGCTGAACCTGCCTCCCACAGCATGGCCCCGTGTAGTCCCCTCAGAAGCCGAGTAGGTCTCTTATTTTCCCAACTCTGGCCTCAGTGCCCACGCAGGGGGATGTCCAGTTATGAAGCATTTGTTGACTGGCTGGGGTGGGGAGTGGCCAAGCCCCTTTCTCTGGTGGCAGGAGCAGGCGCTGGCCCCCAACGGTGCTGCAGCATCTGGGAGGCTGGCGGGAACTGCCACCAGTCGCTCTGACCGCCTTCAAGGGCACTGCCAGGAATAGATGCGGCCACCCCACTGCCTGCATGGGTCTGGCAGCCTCAGAGCGCCCTTTCTCCGGACTCTGTGCACTTTGCAAGGAGCACTCAGCCTTGGCTGCCTGGTTCCTTAGGGGTGAAAGCTCAGCTTGGCCCCTGCGCCTGCCTCTTTAGAATGTGTCCAGCCATCTTCCCATGACAGAGCCCAGCGGACGCTACCCTGCCCACCTCTTGGCCACTGGTCAATCAGATGCAGAGGCAACTGATTGCTCGATGCCAGCATAGCACAGGCCCAACAAGCGCCCCGAAGGATCTGTCCGAATGGAAGCCCTTAGCGACAGAGCTGTATCCATTTTCTTTAAAGCCGAGAAACAATGCCAGGGAGATGAGGTGACTTGCTCAGAGTCACAGTATGTCAGCAGCAGAACCAGGCCACCCACCCACAGCTCCTCACCCCAGTGAGTAGCCTAGTTGTCCATAGGAAGGAGACAGCTTCAGGGTTGGAAGAGGGAGGGCTGCAGGTAGAAAGAGACACCTGAATCCTATTAGACAGATGGCATTCAGGTCCTAACAGAAGACATGGAGAAGAATGGATTACTTTTGAGCAACAGAGAATGGATCAATGTAGCTTGGACAGCGGGCTCGCAGGGAACAGAAAAAGAGAGAAGGCAGGCTGTGATTGTGTGCAACCCAGGGAAAGGAGCGTTGAGACACTGGCGGCTCAATCTCAACTCTGCTACAAGGCTGGCCATGTGACTCCAGCCCAGCAGGAGGAATCCTGCCAACCAGTCATTCACTGAGGGTTCCCTGAGTGTCCTCTTGGCACTGCGTGATAGGTCCCGTTCTAGTATCTGCCTGCCTCCATGAAGCTTACAGTCTAGTGGAGAGAGACCAGCAATAAAAACACAGGTCAGGGCATAATGGATTGGGTGGTGATGGAAACAGTGCAGTAGTGTGATGGGAGAGGATGCTGGCTCTGGAGCCAGGGAATAGCTATTTTATATAGAATGGCTTCTCTGGATAAGGTGACATTCAAGAGGAAACCTGAAGGCAGTGAGTGAATGAACCAAGTGAACATGTGGAAGAAGCATGTTCCAGATAGAGGGAATAGCATGTGCAGAGGCCCTGAGGCAGGTGTGTGCTGGGCCGGCTGAGGAAGAGTCATCTGCAGTCTATGAAAGGAAGTCGGCCACAGGAGGTTCTCAGCGCACCTCCTAAGACAGAGCCTGCTCAAACAGAGCCTGTTCTGTATGCATGGCCTCATTCCTGCGCCTCGGGCCCATCAGGTGGAGAGCTGAAGGTGGAGCCAGGTGGAGAGCTGAATCACCTTTGCTAAAAGGTGATACAAAGATGAAATTTGGAATCTGTGGCTCAGCCAGGAAGGGAAGAGACAAAGCCCTGAATTCTTACCCTTAAGGTGTGTCTCTAATTTAGTGTGAGATGTGTTTCTCTGCCTACTACCTCTTGCCACCATCCATTCTTCCACACACAGGCCCTGAGCAGGGGCTCTATGCCCCCATCAGTGAGAACTGGGCAGAGGGGGCTGAAGTCTCTGCCTAAGGCTGGCAGAGTCCTGGGGCAGGCATGAGGGCTTCCTGAAGGAGGAGCCCAAAGAATGTAGGCCTTTGGAGTGATCAGGACAGGGCAAGAGAGAAGCAAAGGCTTGGAGGCTAGAGTGAGTGAGTGAGTGAGTGAGTGTGTGTGTGTGTGTGTGTGTGTGTGTTGGGAAGAAGGGGGAGGCTGAGAGGCCCCAGGGTGGCTGGGGACAATTTCACTATGGGAAAGGAAGTGTTAAGGTTCTGGCCATGTGTCTACTTCCCTGTTAGGACTTGAGTTTGTTCCCTTTTTCCCTCTCTGTGTTTGTGTCTGTGTTTCTGCCTGAGTATGTCTGTCAGTCTCTCCGTGTGTGTCTGTGGGATTGTCTCTCTCTGTCTCTACTGTTGGTCTCTCTTGGTCTCCATCTGTGTTGCTCACAATCTCTCAGTTTCTCTTTCTGTGTGTGTCTGTCTGTTGGGCTCTGTGTCTTTTGGTCCCCCTCTCTCTCTCTCTCTCTTGCTCTCTCTCCCTCTTTCTATCTCTCAGAACAGGAAGGAGCCTGCAAAGGACTGAGATTTCCCTCCCTCCCGCCTCCCCACTCCTTCCCCTCCCCAGGTTTTTTCTCTCGCTCCTTATTCAAGGCAGATAAAGTGCGCACAGCTGCTCCCAGCTGAAACGGGCCTTAATTGCACCCCCGTTGCCATGGCGATCCCTGATGATCTCCGTGGCTGGAATGATGCCCTCCGATCTCCCTGCTGGGGCCTCAGGGCTGCACAGCATTGCTGGCCCTGGAGCTGACCTCACGTGGCCCCATAGCAGGGCAGCAGTGGCAGGCACTGCCTCACACACCTCATAGTCCCAATGCCTTTCCCCTCCCCCATTCCTGCCTCTGACGCTGCTTGGGACATTCTGGGGTCCAGTGCAATAATGCACAAGCTCCTAGGCAGGGACAAAGCATTCTTCTGTCACTGGCCTAGGCCCAGGGTTTGAGGGTGGGAAGGAGGGGATCCAGGTCAGAGTGCTGTGCTCTGAGCCCCTCCCCTCACCTGTGCGGCGCTGTCATAGCCACACCCACCGTGGATGTGGGACGCTTATCAATGCAAAGCAGCCCATTCATTGTAGTTTCTATCTGCACAAACCCTGGGAACAAGGAGGTGGTAGACACTGCACAGGGAAGGACTCAAATCCCCCCTCCAGGGTGCCACGGCTCTGCAGAGGGGCCATCGCAGAATCAAGTTGCCTCCAGCTGCACTGTAGAAGACAGCGGGAGGGCAGGGAAGGAGGGTGGAGACCCCGCTGGGCACATGGGGGAGAGAGGGACACTGAGGAAACCCCAGTGGGGACATGCCATCTGGGGCCTGGGGGGCCCAGGCAGGGCTCATTGTGGTCCAGGCAAATGAGCCTGATACAGGAAGGTGGGGCGGGTGTGTGTGCACACGTGCGTGTGTGTATGGAGGTGGTATGGCCTGCGTCCCTGCTTTATACTCCCCTCCACAGACTCTCCCACGGACTCTGCGCTGGGCCACATTAGAGTGTGCCTTCACAGCTCAGTGGGTCCTGACAGGGGTCTTGGGAAGGGCAGGGTACTTAGCGTCCCAGTCAGCACACCCTGAGGAGCCATCAGACCAGAAGTGGACTAGCCCTGAGCAGCCCAAGGAGGCCTGCCACTGGCTCTGTTCTCTGGCCATTACCCACTTCTCCCTCTGGGCTACCCGGCCCCAGCCCCTGCCTCGAGTGGGGCCTGGAATGGAGACGGGGACCTGATGGGCCTCTCAGGCCCCTCCCCCACCAAGCAAACCCGGAGGTGAGGGGCTTGTTCTGGCACGTTCTGTCCATTACCTTCCTCAGCATCTGAGCCCTCCACTTGCCAGGCAGGCAGGTGGGCAAAGCCCTGCCCTCTAGCCTCTGCCAGAGTCCAGGACTCTGACTCCACCGGCCCCTTCTCTGCACTGGCATGTGCTGCCTGCCCACGGCCAGTAGGTGGGATGGTGGAATGAGGGGTAAGATCTCCTGGAATGGAGCGTCCTCGGCGGCCCTACTCAGCTCCAGCGAGGGTGGCAGTAGAATGTACACCACCCTGAGCCACTCCTGGTAATATAATAATAGTCATAATAGCAGCGGAGTAATAATACTGCTTATGAAGTGGCCACTGTGTGCCAGGTGCCATGGGTAGAACTCTACACGCACCACAGCGTAGTTCTCTGCGCGCTTAAGGTCAGGACTGTGAACTCCGCATGGGTAGGGAAACAGGCAGGACCTGCCCGACCCAGGCCACTGTGCTCTCTGTGGCCACACTTGTGGGACCCTGAGGCGCACCAGAGACCCGTGTCTGCCCGCCCAAGGCCCTGGTAAAAGTTTACTGGTGGGCTGGCGGGCTCTCAGGCCCCAGGGCCTCTTGCTGTAGCAAGGCCGCGGGCCTATGGGGTGAACGTGTCACTTCCTGCATCGTGTTGGAAGCAGAGCAACTATTTCCGGGGAAGGCTTTCTGCATGAGAGTTTGTGTCACTGGCGCCCCTGCCATCGAAGCTCTCGCCCCACCATTTACCCAGAGTCCACCAGACACTGCTCGAGGAATCATTCTTGCTCTCTCACAAACTCCACATTACGAGGTTTTCCATAACTACTTGCTAAAGAAGTAAAGGAAGGAGTCATACTTCTTATATGGACTTAGAGCCTCACCTTGACTTCTCCCTTTTCTCAACCCCAAAATATCTACTGAATTCATCTCCTTCCCTTCTGCACAGCTGAGACTACACTGCTGCCCCAAGCCAGGTCCCGGTTGCCTCTGGCCCGTTCCTTGTTCCCCCGGCCCGAGGGAGTCTGCAACAGGGCAGGGACCTCACCTGTCTGTGCAAATCTCCTGTGGCCTGCAGAATCATGTCATCTTCCAGGCCATTCCAGGCCATTCCAGGCCATTCCAGGCCATTCGAGGCCCACCAGAGGAGGCCAGGCCCCCCAGTGTCCTCTCTGTTACCCTCCAGTTTCCTAAACACACTTCCGATAGCTGACCCTGGACCTTGATGTTTCCTCTACCTGGACTGCCCTCCCTCCTTTTCTCTGCCTATGGAAACAATAGTTCTTCTTGGCCTGACTTATTTGTCACTACCTCCTACTGTACTCATTTTACTAAAGCAACCACGTTACGCTGTATGCTAGTGCTATTTGCTGAATGAACAGATGAACACCAAGTTCAGAGAAAACAGGGTGCACGTCTGGGGCACTCCCTAACGCTTAGCCTAATGCTAATACTCATAAACATTCTCTAATGAACCCCGGGTCAGTCCTTAGGGCCCTAGTGGGGTTTGGGGGGGGAATTCTAGGTGGAGACAGTGTCTCCCCTGAGAACCTACCATGGGCCATTCTCTAGACTAGAACCGATCCTTGCCAGAAACTTCACTTAGGCCGGGGGTTGCTGCCCAGACTCGCAGGGCTACGAAATTTCAGGCAAGGGGTTACTGAAGGCACTGACACTTGAACTGGGAAAGATTTGGATGGAGAGAGGTTATTTCAGGTGGAGGGACCCTCAGCGGCAATGGCACAGAGGTGGGACAGTATAGCGGGATCAATAGCGAGGAGGCTGGCTGGCCTGGGGACCAGGCTGAGGGTCGGATGTCGACGGACCACGGAGAGCCTCCCAGGCAGGCTGTAGTGACGGAGTGGACGGCAGCCTGAGAACAGGGGTAGTTAGTCAAAGAAAATGTCCCACCTTGACTCCTAATGATAAATAAGGTAAAATAGAGAAGTGTATTTTCCTAGAAGGAATCACGAAGTCCCCAGAGACAAGGGCTGGTTTTTCTAGCCCCTCCATCCTTCTTCCGCACCTCGTCTGGCCTAACCCAGGTCCCGTCACTCAGGCTGACCTTGAGCTCTGCCTGGAATTGGACTTGGAAGCAGCAATCCCCACCTCACACCTCGCCCTATGCTTTCCTCTCCACGCATGTCTTTCTAGCCAAAAACCTATTTCCTTGCGGCCAGGCAAACCTATCACATGAGGAAAGGAAAAGTTGGAATTCAGGCAAAACAACAACAAACACACACACACACACACACACACACACACACACACACAAATCAAACCAAACCAAAACCCAAACCCAAACCCAAACCCAAACCAAAAACACACAACTGGAAACAACTTTGCAAAGAGTTGTCTAGGGGGAAGCAGAAAAGCAAATCCAACCACTCTGCATTCCATCAGGCAGGAAGGCGCTTCTCACTGCCCTGAAAGGTGCTGGGAGGTGCCAGGAGGCCGGAGGCTCTGTTCTAGAGCGCAGCCCTGGGATTCCAGTGTCGCCCCACTGAAACGGTCCCAGTTAGACCACCCGATCCCCCCTGCTAACCCCTTCTTGGTTGGATGGGAGCAGCAGCCTCTGGCTGGCCTCCTTCCTGCACCCCTAGCAGCTGCCTCAGAACAGCCCCTCACGTGCTCTCCCTGGTTCTCACTTTAGCACCTGGTTCTGCCCTTAAGCTCCTTGAAGGAAGTGATGTGGCTTCATCTGCCCTGCTTTTGCCCACAACCTTGCTCATACCCTGGGAATATGCAAGACGTCCGGAAGAACCGCATTGAGGTAGGTTAAGGCTATACTGTGGACACCTGTCAATGTGGAAATGACCGTCAGGCATCAGGACAAAGATGACTTTTTCCTGTAAAGGAGACTTTGCTCTCAACATCATGCATTGTTTAATTAACTATCTCCATGGGGGCTGTCAACACACTAAAAGATATTTTTTAAAATCATGTGATTAACCTTGGGAATGAAAGAGTCAACTAAACACGTTGTTTCCGCCTTACCAGGCTCAGGAAATAGGCTCAGGATGTGCTAAGGCCCTGAATGAGCAGTGCGGCCATCAGTGAACTAATAGCCATTGGCCGCCTTCCTTGCTGTGGCCACACGGGGAGGACACAGGCACCCATCCCTGGAGTCAGTCCCATCCCACCCCTGCTGGTGAGAGCATTCTCCAGGGCTGCCCAGGGTTTGCATTGCTAAGTGGTACTTTGCGAGAAAAAAAAAATCTACATTCATATATATTTCCCTCCCTCTCCACTCAAAATCTCTGGGCTTTTTAATATGAGAGCCTTTTATTTCCTTAAAACAGCAGCTGCTTTCATTTAGTTTGATGGATTTAACACATTTAGAGGCTGGAGGAGGGATGAGAAGTGGTGGATTTCTCAAGCCTACCTGCTCACATCCTCCAAAGGATGAAGGTACCTGGTGGGGAGCAGCACGCATCTGGGCAAAAACACAAATCCTCCCTTCCTTTGTCTTAAGGCTTAGGATTTAATTCATTTTGAAGGTGTCTGTGAATGAGATTCCCCTTTAAAAGGGTGTGTGCCTCTTCTTCCTCCCTTCGTCTTCTTCCCCCACCTCCTCCTCGGTTCCAGCACTTGCCCTTCACGCAGATGTCTCCTCATCCTCCTGGGAAAGCACAGCCAGGAGCTGGGGCCACACCCAGGCCCTCTTCAGTGTCAATCTCCTGGAGGGAAGGAACATGCCTGGGGTCCCCAAGGACTAGAGCCCCTCCCTTTCTAGACCTGTAATTGAGGAACCTGAGCTGACAGGTCTGAGCCTGGAGCGCTTCTGGTCCCATCCCATGGAACAAGGAACGTGGACAGTGTCTCAGAATTTGCAACCAGATGATGGCGATGGTGGATGGCTGGTGGGTCCTCGTGCAGACCCAGACGTGAGGGACACGGGATCTCACGTCATAGACAGAGCTGTGGCAGGGGGACTTCCTCCAGAGAAGGGCTGATCATAAACTCAGACCACAGGAAGGCTGCCTCCCCGTCTCAGGGCTCTGCGGGGAGACCTCCCCTGACCGCTCCAGATATCTCGTTCACTCTCGTAACTCCAGAGCCACCAGTCGCCAGGAGTGAATCCTTGTGCCTGATTCTGGGTCCTGTGGCTCCCGCTCTCATCCTGACGGCCTCTGGCAAATCTATAACTGCCTTTGGGCACCTCTGGCAGAGGGGACCCCAGAGCCTCAGTCCTGCTTCTGGGCCGGCTCCTTCCTCTGGCTGCCGGCTGCCCCCAGGATTCTCCCAGATCGAGTCTTCCCTGGGCCTTCTTCTCCTTCTCTAGGGTAGATACTCCAGCCTTCCCCTTCCCTGCTGAGGCCTCATTTCCATCTCTGCATCCTGAAACCCACCCTCCATCATGGTGCTTGGCAAGGACTCCAGAAGGGACCTCGGTGGGGGAGGTACTCACAGTGGTTGAAGGGCTGAGCCTATTTCCACCAGCCTGGGGCTCTGCCCTCCCTGGATGGACTGAGGAGGGGTGAGACTCTACCGCTCCATGCCTGGGCCCTGGGTTAGAGACATGCCTTGTCCTGCCCTGTCCAGCCTGCACTCTGAAAGCAGGTGGTCCCTAAGGGAACCCTCTCAAAGGACTCAGGACCATTCAGCTCCTTAATGAACTTGACTCCCTTACCTACAGGGCTGCATCTTGCCCAAAGGGCTTCTGCTGCCACCTTCTGATTGGATTCTCTTGGGTCAAAGGCAGGGTGGCTCTTTTTAGCCCCTCGTTTACAGCTGGGGAAACTGAGGCCTGCGAGATTATGTGACAGACAGCTATGAACAGCAGAATCAGGACTGTGCCCTGCTATGGAGCCTCTGGAGCTTGTTCCTGATGAACCGCAGCCAGGCCCAGGTAGGAGACAGAGACTCACATCCACTCTCTGGGCTGCTAGTCCAGTGATCACATTCACCAGGCCAGGGGTGTGGCCTGAGACCAGCCTTCGGGAATGTCTTCCAGTCCCAGGGCTCCATGTTTGGGCATCGGGGCTTCATCCCATGTCTCGGTTCTCTTCCTCATCCTTGGGTGTGACAGTACCTCAGCCTCAGAGGCTTGCCAAATTTGTCTGACCCACAGAGCTCCCTTTCCAAAGACTTCTGTCATTGGCACTTCCTGGAAGCATCTCTCCTTGGGTGGTGGCATCTCTCCTCAGGCGCTCTTCAGACTTGTCCCTATCAGGGAGAGGGCTGGCTTCAGTGCTGGGTGCTGGCAGAAGCCGGCTGTCTTCTGGGTAATGGGAAGTCCTTGGAGTGTCTGTGGTTCTCCTTGCAGGGTGAGGTGCTGACTCTACGTGACCTCTGTCACCTCTGTAGCCTGCTTGGTGCTGCCTCCAGCAGACAGCCAATAGTGGCCTCTAGCTGCAACCTGGGCCACTGCTGAATGTACTTTCCTCCTCTGAGGGGTCTCTTCTCCTGAAAGCCCCCTCTGGGACACTCGGCCAGCTCTTTCTGGGACCCTCGCACCCCGAGACCCAGGGCTGAGTCCTATTAGGCCTCTGGGAGTGTGCAGTGCTTGGAGAGGGGTGGAAGAGGAGGCTTCCCCAACCCACTTCCCAGGCAGTCACTGAACAAATCCAGGGAGTTAATAGGAGCCGCACAAAGCCCTTGATTTGCTCCAGAGATCAAGGGGTCAGCCTGAATAACTCATTAATTAACCGAGCAAGGCTTCCTGCTATTGACAAGGTCTGGGAGCTCCGCCTGGGAGCAGACCTCACATCCTGCAGCCCGAAGACCATCCCCAGCTCTCCCTCCCCGCCTTTCTCCTACTGGACACCGACCGATCAAGCAGACGCCAGGTCTTCCAGACTACCAATGGATCTTCACTGTCCCAGGAGGATCTGGCCTGGCAGGACTGTGTAACCTTGACCTTCAGCTTTCAAGCCTGACCCTCCCATTGTCTTCTTGCTCCGCCCCTTTCCCATTCTTGCCCAGCCCTCACTGGCATAACATCTGATGCTCCAAGGATCCAGGCGCGTGCTGGCTCCCACACATTTTCAGACGTCGCTCTTGGATGTCTGTCACCAGGGAGAGGACATGATGAGCTGATTCACACTGAGGTGGCAGCTGAGGGTGTTGGGAGAGTGGGTGGCGACTTCATTTTAACAAGGGTCATGCTTTGACTTGAATAGTGTAAGCCATAATGGCGGGATTTTAGGCATCAGAGATGGCTAGACGGCAGGCTTATTTTGGTCAGGAGTCCTTCCCAGTGATCACACAGGTCATGGACTGGGGGCAGCCGCCTTCTGAGTCCATGGCTGGGGCTGCTCTGTCCAAAGCAGTGTTTCCTCCCATTAGAATCCAGCTTCTTCTCCATGAGTATGAATATCTAAGCACCTGCTTTGGCTACCTCCATACCCATCCCTGGCACCACCCCTGAGTTTTCAAGGTGCATGCTGGAACTCCCACCTCCGAGAGTGTTCTTTGCCCTAGGATGCACCCCTAGAGGAGATTTCATCATGGAGGAGACTGGCCATCCCATCCAAGTGTTGCTGAAGAGAGAACCCTGTCATCACTCACGGGCTGACACGAAACTAGGTATGGATATGACACGCTGCGGGACTAGGTATGGATAGAGTTCTTGTGTCATGGATAGAACTTTCTTCAGCCTGCTATTTCTGGAAACCAAGACATGGAAGACCTTTATGCAGCTTGCAGCACCTCTGTTATTACTTGCTGAGCTCATTCCTGACGATTGACATTTTCAGAGCCTATTGCTGCTTGCAGGGTCAGCTGTTTCGGGAAGGTCTCATCACTGGCTTTAGAGTTTGTTGCTATTTGTGGAGTCTGTTGTTAACACAACCAGGCATCGCATGCAGAACTCATCACTAGCCACAAAGCTTGGTATCACTTGTAAAGTTTCTTAGGGTTTGCAGAGCCTGGTATCACTTGTAAAGCTCATTGAAGTTGTCAGAACCCACTGCAGTTTACGGAGCCTGTTGTTTGCCGAGTCAGTGCTTGTTTGCAGAGTTCTTCGCTAGCTTCAGAACCAGGTACTGTTTGTAGAATGTTGTCTTTAGCAGATGCCAGCTTTGTAGGCTGAGCTCATCAGCACCCACAAAGCTTATTGCTGTCTGCAGAGGTTGGCTCTGCTCTCAGAACCTTTAGGGCTTGCAAATCTCCTCTGGGTTGGAGAACCTGGGCTATTTGCAAGTCTGACGTTGCTTGCAGACTTCATCAGTGATGAGAAAGCCCTGGGACACCTTCTGATGATCCTTCCTGTGCCTGGATTTTTCAGGACAAGTGTCCATACCATCAGGTTTTGAAGTGTTTTCTTCCATGTGTGGGTTTGGGATTCTCTCCAAGATGGCTGCTGAGTTTAGTCTCCACGTCGTTCCCCCGTGTCCCCATGGTGCTGGCTCAGTGCTTAGACTCCGTTTCCTCTCTAAAGCTAAGAAGCTCCGAGTTCTTTCCTTCCCAGCACTCACAGTCCACATAACCAACCCTCCAAAATCTTTGCTCAGAGCTCTTGATCTTCCAGCCAGGAACCTAGGTTTTCTTCATCTTTTGCTCAGTATGATCTTAGGTCCTTCAGTCTACTTGCTATCCTTAGCATGGACACCTAACGTTTCCATGTTCACAAATACTTATAGAATCATGGACTTGACGTCCTGGCAGGAGCCAATGAGGGATAGACAAGAATGGGGTGTTTGTGTCACCAGTGAGTCCTAATCTGTGCCCAGGGGGGCCATATGACCTTGACCTCAGTCTATCTATCGGCTCTGCCTTGTGGGCCTTTGTGCCCCACGAGGCCTGTTGTGGGTCTTGGCATTTGTTATTCAAGGATATCGTTGGCCAAAGCTGGCATAGCTGAGTCACCCAGGTCACCTTTGGACACATTAGGTCCCTGACACCACACCAATTTAGGAACCCTGTGCTGGGCTGTGTGTCTATGTGTGTGTGTGTGTGTTTGGGGCGGCGACCCAGTCTTCTAAATACACATATGTGTGGAAGACAGGGTTTGAATGGCATGATTCCAGGTCCTTCTAATGAAAACTCAGTCGTTCATATTCTAAATGGACAGGCAATATTGGCCAAGAGGGAAGGAGTAGAAGAAACTGACCCAGACGTCACTAGGGCTTCTTTACAAATTTCCCTGAGTATCACCATCACCCAGGCCTGGCCATGTCTGAACACAAGTGGGTCCGTGTAGAGATTTTAACACCAAGGCTTTCTGCTCTCAGTAAGTCTTTGATATAAAAACTCAAGTCAGGAGGTGATCACTCACGGCAGATAACCCCCCAGACACATTTAATGTGGGACGTGCTCCTCCCCACAGCCCAACTAGGAATCCAGCTTACGCTGAGCTACGGGCTCCTGAAGGGCCCTTGTTTCTTCCCCAGGAAGCCCGGGCAGGTCCCAGCTGAGGACCTGGTCTGGGCCGACGATGAACAGTGATAAGGTCTGGACCTTCCTGACTTTCTCTGCCTCCATGTCTTGGGATGGCCTGAAGTTCAGCTTATGGAGAGAAGCCACTGAGCAGGCTCAGAGTCCACTGAGCAGGCTCGAGGCTCTCTCCTTTCCTTCCTTAAAACCGTTTTCCATCCTTTGTTCTTAAAAGAAATTGAGCTCTAGATATTCTCACTGTTGGCTTTGTCCACAGGGCCTGAGGCAAGCCCTGCTGCTCAGGAGATAATTCAGAGTGCTAATGGCATACAGATGCATGCTAATTCATGTGCACACACACAAATTAGGCTGCAATTATCACAGGAACTATTTGCTAATGCTGGTTACCATTTGAACCATTACTCAGCATTGGTTTCCACAGACGGCCGGTCAATATGGCTCAGCCTGCTTCTCAGGCAGCCTTGGAAACTAACAGAACCTTAAGTCAACATCAAGTAACAGCCATGTATTGCTTCAATATGGGTGGGGTCTCCCAAGGTTGGCTGTGGGAATGGAACATGCTTGATGGAAAATGCCATTGAGATCCCATGGGGGGGTGGGGAACCAGCAACAAATGCCCTATAATACAAAGCATTGTACGTGTGGAAGACCAAAAGCCTGACGCACAAGGTATGGGCATTCCATTCAACAGCTCCTCCCTGGCTGTTTACTGTGTGCCCGGGAGTGAGGGACTTGGAGCAGGAGAGGTAGGCTGAGAGGTGGCTTGTAAGACAAGAGCCAATGCAAAGCAGCAGCCAGTTAACCCCCAGGCATGGAGGCTGATTCCCTGTTGAGTGCTGGAGTTCCTCGGGCCCCCTGGAGGAGGCAGGGCTTGAGGTTTGTTGTCAAGGATGAGCAGATTTTAGTGCAGGTGAGAGGAAGGGCGGCATCTGAGCAGCCAGACGGCTCTGGGAAGCCATGTGACTGGGCATCAGAGTGGTCACCGCATTACAGCAGTAGCTTTCACTGGGGAATGGCTGTCACCACCACCTCCTCTCCACAGCCCCACAGAGGGAGGCTTCATTGCATGCATTTTGCAGGAAAGGAGATGGGGGCCCAGAACAGTTAAGAGATCAGCCCCAAGGCCGCACAGTTCGTCTGGTTGGGCTGGAATGAGACCCCAGGTGTGTCTAACTATAAGGACACTCAGGACGAGGCAGGATTGGGTGTAACTGAGAGGGGCAGTGACAATGGTACTGCTGAAAGGGCTCCTAGGAGGACCAAATTCATTCCACCTGGGAGGGAAATGTGGCTAAGGGACAGTAAGCGATACAATTTTGGTGCAAGGTGAATGGGCAACAGAGCAGGGCAGGTGAGCGTATCAGGAACCTTGGTTCTCTGGAATCCTGCCTCCCAGCCCAGCAGAGATGGGAGCTGACCTGGGTGTTACCCTGTATCTGTTTGGCCATCCCTGTCCACAAAGTCCAGGCACTTCCTGGAGGTCTTAGGTAGGAAAAAGGAGAAGTGAGAGTCGCTGATCTCCTGGGGGTGTCCGATGGCTCCCAGAGGGCAGTTTGTCCCGCTTTCCTTCAGGCAGAAAGCCGAGGTTCCCACTCCTGGCCCTGGTGCATCTTCTCTTCCACCCTCTTCTCTGCTCCCCTAGAGGCCTTCCTGTCTGGCTGGCCATCCTCAGGCCCTGCAGGCGTCATCTGCCTTCTCTGCTAATCCCTCCCCTGTGGACATGCCCGAGATCTCTGAGCTGCCAGCCTGGCAGGCTCCCGGCCACCAGAGATTGGAGTCGACAGCAAGGCTGTCAGTGTCCACATGTTGACGCTTCGGCAGGTGCTGAAATCCACTCTCCTCGACTGAGGTGGGAGCTGGAGTACCCAGGTTTGCTGGGAGAGGGGAGTGCATTGCTGGGAGATGCTGGCAAGGCCCCTTAAGGGGAAAGAAAAAAGGCAGCGTGCACAAATGGATGGCCCAGTGTGACTTATCTTGGACACTGTGGGTATTCAGTGTATAAGAACCAAGCAAAATGCTGGAGTTCTCTGTGGAGCACTTCTCAGAGCCCAGCCTGCACTCTGGGGACGACTCAAGAAGACTCAGCCCTTGTCCTTGGGGAGTGCCTTTTCCAAAAGGCCCAGTGAAGTAAGTCACAGAAGTCCCCAGAGAACATCCTTGATGAGTACAGGGTCCATGTGAGACTCAGTGGTTCTGACAGGACCGGTCACAAAGTCTGTAGGTGCACATTGAAAATACAGAGCCCCTTGTTCAAAAACGAAGAATTTCAAGATGGTGGCAGCAGAGCATTAAACCAAGCGCTGGGCCCTCTAAGAACAGGGGTGACGGAGCCACACAGGCCCACGAAGCCAGCCTGGCTACAACAGGTCAGAAAAGAAACAGTCCTTCTCCCTGCAAGCCCTGCCTGACCTATTCCTTCCTTGACCCTTGGACACCAGCCATCCAGGACCAAAGTGGGAGCACCCAATGGGGCTTGAGATCTTTCCTTGCAGGGAATCTTCTCAGGGCAATGATCCTTCTCATTGCCCAGCACCTGTCTCCAGACTTGCCTTGTCCAGTGCTCACCTGGAGATCAGGCAGTACCAGCTCCTGCCCTGCATAGCGCCCCTGTCCACTGAGCATGCCTGCTAGCCTACCTTTGTGGGCCATTTTCCACTCTGCCCTCACCCCAACGGAGGAGCGGAGAGTAACATTTTACAAGTCAGATTCCTCCCTCCCTCCCTGCTGGGCTGTTCAGGGTCCATAATGAGGTCTCCCGTGGTTTATGATAATGGCACCTCCTGTCCCCTCCCCCACATAGAGCACACCACACCCAGCCACCCTCCAGACCCCCAGGCCCCTCCTTCCAACCCCAAACTAGGGTTACCCTCCCAGACAGGCCTCCAGCCCCATGGCATATTTACAGAAATGCCACTCAGCAGAACAACCCAAATCAAATGAACGCTAACGGGAAAGCTGCTAGCTTCCAAATTAGCGGTGTGTAATTAGTTTCATGCGTAAACCTCTCGAAAGCACAGGGCTCAGGCTGGTGAGACAGACAATTAGTTTTTGCGAGGATGAAGAGGAAGAGCAGAGAAAGAGTGGGAGAAAGCGGGGAGGGGGTGGTGGGAGAAGGGCATGGAGTGAAATACAGATTGCATTCGTACAGCAAAACCCCGCACGCTGCCTGCATGCAGGGTCTTTCTGGTGCATCTAGTCCTCCAGCTTCAGGCTCTAACAGAAGCTCCATCCCATGGATGCCCAGTTCCTTTCCTCCCCCGAGGGTTCTGGTCACAGGAGACACTCGGGAGGGCCTTTCCAGGCCCCTGGCTGGGGCAGAGTGAAGAGACACTTTGACCACACTTGGGCCCTTGGGGGCAGATGTCTGAGCTTTGTCTAGTCTGCCCAGTGACTCAGGACTCTGCCGGGAGTGTTCTGGGCGTGGAGGTGCTTTTTGCAGACCGGTTGGCTGAGAATCACAGCCCCTTGTGACTTCAGAGCTCCTGGCATTCCCTGATGGTAGCAGCCCCAGGAGGGGAGGTGTCTAACAGATGGGGAGTATGGAAGGCCCTGTTTGCCGCTTGCCCTGGCTGGTTAACATGGAGCCAGAGTCACAAGTAATCTCAAGACTTCAAAACCACCGTGACCCGACGTCCTCAGACATGCTCCAAGATGACCACCTGCTCAGTATGCATTCCCAGTGGGTGCACAGGTCCCCAGGGACTCTCCTTGGACCCTCCCAAGTGCTTCATGACACAGACACACCCCATGTCCTAGGAGGACCTCTCCGGCCACTCGGCGGTGCACTCCCTCCAATCTAACCCCACACCACAAAGGGCCTGCACTTCCCTTGGTGGATTCCAACCATGTCCTGTCCTCAGCCAGAGCGCCTCCCCAGACCCAGGCCTCCACCGCTGCCTCCCCAGACCCAATAAGCAGCCAGTGATGGGTGATTGGTGGCAATCCCTCACAGCCTCCTTGAGATGGGCGGCTAGCTTGGGGGCTCAGGCCTGATGATGAGTGGGGAGGGCTGGCTCTGAGGAGGAATGTGGGTGTGCACTCTCCTCCCTCCTGTGAGCGTTGAATCCGAGTTTACCCTTGGAAGGACGGCAACACCAGCCTCATGCCCTTGGAAGATGCTCCATGTTCCATCGCCATCCTGTCAGGCCTATGACATGTCAAGGGGCACCGGGCAAGACAGTGCTGCCTCTCTCTGTGGTCCCAGGCAGGTCTCTCTGTCTCCACGGGCCTCCCCTTGTTTCCTCACCTCTTAATTAGAGATAACAATAGCTGCCCTCCCTTCCTCCAGGTTTTGTGAAGATCGATGGCCGCAGAAAGGTAACGGTTTTCTGTCAGTGCAGGTGTTCTTCCCACTCACAAGTGTTACGACCGAGGCGCATGGGCACTAAGGCTCACCTTGGTTGTGAACCCAGACGAGAGCCTGGGACGGCCAGCGTCTCTCAGGTTGGGGTTCTGCGGGGTGTCAGGCCCAGGCGTGGGGAGATGCTGTGGTCTGTCCACAGAGAGCTCTTTGTATGGAGGTGTGCAGTCGTTACTGCTTTTTATGTATTATTTATTTAGTCTTAATTTATAAGTGCACAGATTGCCAGAGGATCTTAGTGCCATAGGGACAGAAATACGCTGCCCAGTCGTCAATAAAGAATGCTTTTCCTGCCATAAATAAACAGAATATCCAATCAAGTACACATCAAATTGCCTGGCCCTGGCACAAACAGAACACCGCTAATGAGACACAACACGCATTAGCTTAATGCCCTACCAGGGGAAGCAAGCTGGCCTCTGAGTGCCAGCCTGGGCCACGGCGGGGGACGGAAATAAGAGGGCCTCCATGTAGGCACCGGGGGAGGGCTCCTCCTACCAGCACTTCGATGCCAACAAGTCACCCTCAAGGAGTGGGTCTCGTCTCAGTGGGGTCACTGCTGCTGACCTACTTCATTTTAACAGAAGGAATTAACTTGTACCCCTGTATGCCCCGTCCTGGGCTGGGTGCTGCGGGCACCATCAGGGAGTCCTGTATCTGTTCCAGGAGATACAATTCATGAGTCCAGGGCAGGTTAAATAACTGAGTGAAATGATGTGGTCCAAGTAACAAAGTGTGGAAGGTTGTTGGTGTGGGTGGGGTAGTCAGTGAAGGCTGCTTGGAGGAGGAAGACGTGAGCTCCTCCTTCGAGGACAAGCAAGAAACTGGGGGTGAGGGGTTAACTCAGGTAAAAGTTACTATATGGGCACAAACGTGGAAGGAAGGATGAACACAGTGTGATGGCAGCAGAGATGGGCACCCAGGGGCTGAGGCAGACGTTGGTGCTGGGAAGGGCAGGGGACTGCAGAGTGTCCAGGGCTGGGGTTGGAACTGGGGCTTTGTTTGGTAGCACCAGGGAGTCACGGAGGTCCTGGGGATCGGGGAAGATCCATGGAGCAGAGTGTCGGCCACAGCAGAC
Organism: Rhinolophus ferrumequinum; assembly: GCF_004115265.2. Lineage (NCBI taxonomy): Eukaryota > Metazoa > Chordata > Mammalia > Chiroptera > Rhinolophidae > Rhinolophus > Rhinolophus ferrumequinum. The sequence goes on from NC_046302.1 coordinate 30,903,625, forward strand.
CTAGTTTAAGCAGGTTCCTTCCCCAACGATCCTTCTGCCATCCTCCCTTCCCAGGCTGCTGGGGGCGGTGGTCCCGGAGGGGCCAGCGCAGCTTGCTCTTGCTCTGTCTGCTCTCCATCCCTGTAAGATGCTTAAAGCCACGCCTGAGACCGTGCCCTCCCCAGCAGAGCTGAGCTCCCGGAAGATAAGATGAGTGTCTGCAGGCCACAGAGCTGAGATGTTCTGGAGGAAGTGGAAGAGGAGGAAGAAGGAATAAACACCCGTCACATTAATAAGAGTTTGGAAGGAGTGAGGGGCTGAAGCCAGGAGTCTCCAGATGGTGTTTAGTGAAATGACAGTTTGATGCCTAAGAGGAGAAACGGAACCGTGCTACGCTGGGAGCGTCGATCTTCACCGGGTGGCTCACACGTGGAGCCTGGTGTGAAGCCTGCACTCACATAGGCCCGTCCAGAGCCCATTCCACGTCCTAGTGGAGAGGGCAGAACACTTCCAGGATGTCCACGGCGGGGCCCCACAAAGGGGCCCTGGTCCCAAGGACTCAGGTACCTACCCACACACATTTAGCAGCCAATCCTGGACCAACACTGGGTCGACAGGGATTGGTAGGACCCAGCCACTGCCCCCTAAGAGTGCGTGGTCCACGCAGAGGGACCAGCGGACAGGTCATGTTAAGCTCTGGCAACGGAGGCAGGCACAGGAACTTCTGGGAATGCAGGAGAGGCATCTTATCCAGCCTCCTGATTGGGGAAGGCTTCCTGGAGAAGGTGATGTCTAGGCTGACTTTGGAACGTTGACCAGGGACTGGCCTGGCAAAGAGCTCGGGATGTAGGAGAATGCTGGGCAAGGGAAAGCAATGAGCAAAGCATGGTGTGTGAAGCTGCACGGAAAGGCAGTCAGGAGCCCTGGGGGGGTCCCTGGATTCTGGTGTCAGGCGCCAGTGGTGGGGAGGAGCTTGGCTAACCGGCAGGGATGGGTGGGGGAGGGCTCAGATGTCATCTGCAGGTGTGGAGAGTCAGTGCAGGGTATTCGCTAGGAGTGTGGGTGCACGAATCTGCCCTGATCCCATTTCCTTGTCCATCGATGGTGTCATGGGGGTGGAGGATGTCAGAAAGCTTCTCCCTGACTTGCTGGCTACAATGCCTGAAATTCTACCCTTCCTTCCGGTTAAATAGAGCACAATGTTAGCATCCATCCTTGATTGTGGAGGCACTGTCTCTGCTCTCCCCAGGGGACAGAGATCTGGAGCCCATGGGGCAGGGCTGGGGAGCAGAGGTGGGAGGCTATTTCTCCAATGCACTGGGGCAGCTGTGGGTAGAGACAGAGGGAACTTTGGGTAGAGACATAGGGTGGTGGCTTTGTGTGTTAGCTGGGGAGCCATGGCACTCTGGGAGGATCAGTCTGGCAGAGTTGAGGCCCCTGTGGCCCATGCTGGAGATAAGAGGGCAGAGAGGGTGGTGCTGGGTAGTGGCTGTGAGGGGCAGGACAGGGAGGGGCGCGGGGAGATAAAGGAGAGAGCAAAGCAAGGAGAGTCAAGGAGTTCCAGGCATCTGAATCCATTCTGTTTAGATTTCCCCCCAAGTCACACAGCTGCCAGGGTTCAGACAGATGCTGTGATTAGCATTTTAATGCATTTCAGAGGACCTTGTCCGAACTGCTCTGGAAATCAGAAATCAAGAGTTTATCTTCAGCTGTCCCCATAGAACTACATTCTTTTTCAATTCCAACTGAGCCTGAGGAAGTGTGTGCACGTGTGTGTGTGTGTGTGTGTGCGCGCGTGTAGGTGCCCGGGTGAGAGCACGTCATGGATGCCTGTGTGTGCACATGTCGTCCTATATGTGTGCACATGCATCTGGTATGTATTTATACCTTTGTGCACACATATATGCCATGAATCCTGGTGAGTCTGCATGTGTGTGCGTTTGAATTTTCAGTGTGTGCATACAGCTGCATCTGTGTGAACATGTACATTTTGCACGTGTGTGCTTATTCTACACGTGCCTTTGCAAGTGCGACTTCATCCAGGATCATTCACGTGGAAGAGGGAGAGCTTGATGCTGGTTGAAAACAGGTCAGTGCTGAGTGACTGGGGCTGTCAGGGCATCTGGGCCACAGGTAATGGGAAATGCATTTCAAATGCGGCTATGCTGCTTTGGCCTGATGCCAAAGCCATGTTTCCAAACAACCCAGGCTAGCAGGATCTTCTAGCCATGTGGAATTTCTGGAGTTAGAATTCCACACCCCCTGGACAGTGCTGGCATACTGGACCCAGCCTCTGAGAGGTTTCTGGAGCCCCAGGTGGGGGAATGGGGCAGCTCTTAATGGGTCAGGGCAGAGGGTGGGATTGCAAAGCCAGGGGCCCTTCACGACACATTCTGTGTGTGGTGGGCCACCACTCGTGTCCCCTCTACCTGCCTCCCAAGGTTTTCCACTTGCCACCCCAATATGGCTATGGGTCACATTTGTCAAGGCTATCCTGCTTCTGGCTGGATGTCACCAGTCATTCAACTAGCTTCAGATGGAAGGATTTCCTTCTTCCCTTGTCACCCTCCTTAGTCAAACTCCTCACCTCCGGAGTTGTAGCTCTTAGCCCCAAACACAGATTTCCAGGACCGTCTTCCCCCCTTAGCGAAAATGGGACCATTGCTTTCCTTCCTTTGGAGAGGAACTTGTTCAACTCTCAAGATTGCATCAGCTTTTAAGGATCTGGGCGACATCTCTGGCCCCTTTGTCTGGAGTCAAGTAAACGCCTGCCCGGTCTTTAACCCCTGCCAGACCAGGTCCCCCTAATGTCATATCGCAGAGGATCTACTTGTCTCAGGGGACCTCTCAGGGTTGCTCTGGACTCAACCATGAATTGGGGGATGCATTCATTGGGAGGTGGGGTGGGAAAGCAGCAGATGTTCCTTGTGAATTTGTTTAATGTAAATACACCATTTATCTTTGGCTGTTAATAAATTCATGCATTATTAGAAAATCTCTCATACCAGCAGACCCGCTGTGTTAGATCAACCCGTTTTAAGAGATTTCCTGTTGGCAGGATTCAAAGTCCACACCTGCGGCCGGCCCAGGCACAAGGATTTAAACGAACGCCACAGATAATTAGATCAGTTAACCTCATGAATTAAAACAAGCACATAGCATTAACTCAGTTTATCCTAAAAGAAAACAGTAAGTTCCCCCAGATAAATTGTTTAATAAGAATAGTGAAAGGGGCATAAACTGTCTTCCCAGAACCTGTGGGCAGGAGCAAGGAGGGCTCAAACAGTGGCCAAATAGGGCGTTTACCTCCATAGACTGATGGGTAACGATCGAGTTTTTGCCCGGTGACCTAACAGGGGTTGCAAGTGTTTGAGGAGTCCCAGGCTGAAGCACATGAAACAAAGCAAAGCTCCATGGGGTCTGAGAGGAGAAAGGGGTATCAATGGGATCCACCCTACTCTGCCACCTCATAATCCAGGACAATCTCCAGTGAAACCCTGCAAGTGCATTACAAATTGGGGTTCACTCCATCAGGGGAGGCTTCTTGGAGGGACTGTGACCCACCACAAATTCCTTCCATCTAGGAGATGCTCACCACTTAAGGAGTTGGGTGAAGTCTTTGTAAATTTTGAACACACCAAGTCAGAAGAGAAGGTAATTTGGACTTTAGGAGAAGTCAGTCTTTGAAAAACCTATGGTGTACACATTTTTGATCAGCAATTAAATAGTGTAGACAACATGACTGTAGGAATATGTCGCCTACCTAAGAGAACAACAGCGTTTGCAAGTGGCTTCCTCTACTGTCACACGGTTACCGCGCTGACTATACGTGCTTTGTATCTGTTCATTAAAGCAGCTTGGCAGGGCATTAACTTGGAAGCGCTATTGGACTGTCTACTCAAAAGTAATAAAACTGCACTGAGCACCTATAATATGGATGCTAATGGAAATGAGTGTCCTTCCCAGCTCTTCAGGTTTACCAAATTTCTCAGTCAAGGAGCCTCTTCAAGATAAAGGCTATATTGCAAATGAGACAGGACCCAAACGTGGCATCTCGGCAGCGCTGTTCCCAAAGTATGAACCTTCACAGGCTGTGCGCCCTCTGAAACTCTACCTTCCTTTGCATGTGTTACAAATCTGAATGTCTTCGAATGTCTCTGATGTGCAGTCAGGTGGTTTAGCAACCTGTCCAGCACTCGCCTCCAGGTGGGAATAGTAACCAAGTGGTTGGGGAAGGGAGTGCTAAGCTCCCCTCACCAGCTGCAGGATCCCAGAGGCAGCCAAATTTTACCCTCAACTCTCCTCCAGCAGGCCTTCCCAATACTGAGCGAGTAGCCTCTGCCAGCCTGTGCCCCGGGTGTGCCAGCTCTGCTCATTGAGGCTGCTCAGTGAAGGGAGATTCCAGAAGGCTCCCCACTCTCCTCAGCTCTCATTCCTAATGCCACTCCAGCTTCTCACTGGGACTGGCACAGGCCTTGCCCCATCCAGACAATGCTGCCAATCACCGTGAGGCTGTCACTCTCTTCCTCAGGAAGCTTCAATGGCTCCCAAGTATGCAAATAAAAGAGACCAAGTTGCTCAGTGGGATGTTCAAGGCCTTCGCCACTCAGGTCCCAAATCTCCTGTAACTTGAGACGCCCCAACTTCTTTCTGAGCGCCCTGAATGCCAGCAGTATACAGTCTTCTCCCTCACAGCCTCACTCCCTCCCCCGCCTTTGTGACTGCTGTCACCTCATTGGAATGCCGTCTGCAGCCCCTCTGCATCCACCCAAATCCTGCCCGTCCTTCCAAGGGCAGCGTACCCAGTGCCCGGTGTGGCATGGCTCATGGAAGGCACTCAGTAAACACTCACCACCTCGCAGAGCTCCCAGAATACTCAGAGCTCTAAATTTCCGTCCAAAGTCTCAATCCATTGTCCTATAATTGCTTGGCATGTACATCTTTTCTCGGTATGAGGGAAAGCCCCAAAGGGCAGCAGGGCCCTCGGCCTCTCCCGGCTTCCACCTGCCAAGCAGCACCTATCACAGGGCCATGCTCCTGGTGGGGGCTCAGGAAACACTTACGAATTGAATTAAAAACCTTCTCTCAGACTCTGAGCCGTCCCAGCTGTTGGCTGCCAGCTGTCAGGGCTGTTGGGAGAGGCTGAATGCATATTCATTTCAGATTCCTGGATCCCCTTCCCTTGAAGGGCCTCCTGGACTATCTTAAACCACGTGGGTGCCAGGGCATGATTCTACTTCTGCTCTCACTGGTTAGGGTTTTAAACCTTCTGGGTTCCCCTCACCCACCTTCCAGGGGTGGGGGTCCGTGAACGGGGAGTGGAAGGGGAGGAACGTAGGTCTCACATTGGGATTGTTCAAACGATTAGGACAAACTTAGCGAACACCTCTTGCGGGGTCATGAAGTGGCGATATTGAACTCCTCTCTTCAAGCATAGCCAGGCCTCGTCAGGGAGAGGACCAGCGGCCCCTAGGGACGGTCCACCAAGTCAACACTTGGCTTTCATTCAGCGGGGTCTGTCAGTCTCCCCATGTGGCCAGCCACATGCTAGCCCCCCACATGGGGGCTTGCTGTTGTGCTCCGTGGGTCAGTTGTCCTCCAGACCATGGCAGATGGGGCTGGAGTCGGGGAGCCTCACTCTTCTCGGGGAGAGAGAATGGCCGCAGCAATATCAGCAGCCACGGAGAGACCATCACACAGCGTGCTCAGCGCTTTGCCTGCATCCCCTGGTGCTTTGCATAAACAATCCTGGATACAGGCACTATTGGCCTCCCAGGGTGAAGAGGAAACCGAGGCACAGAGAAGTGAAATGATTTGCTCAGGGTCACGTGGCTCAGAGTGGTGGAGCTGGGTTGGCTGAACTCGGGACCTGAGCCTTCCCAGGAGCACGGTGGGTTTGGTCTCTAAGTCCTGAGGGTCTTCAGAGACGGGAGAGATTGTAAGGCTGGAGTGGTCATGAGGACTTCCTCCTGGATGGAGCCTGGGAATGTAGGACAGCTGGGTTTGGCTAGGGGCGGGGGAAGGGGCGGCTGGGATTGGTGGGGTGGGGCCTTTTATGTGGAGAAACAAGTAAAACATGGATACAATCACGGGATCTTGGCTCACCTCCTAGGAGTGACGTGGTCCAATGTAGGAACTAGCTGCCTTGGCCTCCCCGCCACACCCGCAGACTCTGCTTGAACACTTATGTGACCAGAGGCTCACAACCTCTCTGGACAGCCCATGTTACTGGAGTGTGGGGAGGGCCTGCTGGCCCTTCCTCATGCTGCTATTGGAAGCCAGGACAGAGGGCCTAGGGAGCAGAGGGGCGCATAGGCCAACCCTGGGGCCTCTCCGACCTATTCTTTCCTGGCTCTCAGTCCAGCCAAGCTAAAGTGTATCATCAGGGTCAATTGTATTTCTCAGGTAGGCTCTGCACAGAGCACACCCGCCTCATTTCACACTCTCTTCCATCAGGCCAGGAAATGTTGTGCTTCAGTCTCTGAAAAATAAATTTGTCCCCATGTTGGTGGCCCTGAAAACTGGCTGGGCCACTTTTGGAAGGTATGCACCCAACTGCAATGGTTCCAAAAAAGTGAGAGTGGGAAAACGGCCATGGAATGCCTATGACGTGGGGCAGCTGTCTGTCGGTACAGTCGCCTTTGATTCTTTAATATTTAAGCCACATACAGAGGCACGGAAGGATAAAAGTTCAAGAAAGATACAGAGGATAAAAATATGGTACCTAAGGGGCTGAAATCTTCATCCCTTCACTGTGAATCCTATGGAATTAGAAACCATGTCAGTAATTGAATGAATGTGCTGAGTTAGCAGTGCTATGTTGAAGAAACATCTCTGCAACACCCTGTGAAACTACTCTTTCTGACTCAGCCTCATATAAGCATCGGGTGATGATCTGAGCTGAAGGAAAATACTGCTTGTGTGTGGGGTGCTGCTCTGCCCAGCTTGCTCTTCTGTGACCCCTACCTCTATGGGGTTAGTAAGGCAGACTCTCCTGGCTCCTACCCATTACCATCTCCTCTTCTCCTTCACGAACTAAAACACTGTTTTGGTCATGCAGATATGTATCTCGTCTTTGGTAACACATCCCCTTTCCTAGCCTCTCTTGCAGCTAGGGTGGTCATGTGACACAGTTCTGGCCAATGAGACATACACAGAAAATTATTGGGGAGGGGCTTATGGGATATTTTTTGCTTTTCTGATAAAAAGCTGGACTTACTCTGCTTGATTGTGGATGTAATGCATGGAGCTGGGGCAGCCATTTTATAACCATGAGGGAGGAGACACTGACGCTGACATTGAACAAATACCAGATCCCAGACTCTGTGATATGCAAAAAAACAAAGCTTCATTTGTTGAAGCTACTGCAACAAAATATATTTCTAACTGACAGGGGAGTCACTGAAATGGGGTTCAGAGAGGTTAAGTGGTTTCCCAAGAGCACACAGTAAGATTCCAGGTAGAGCTGGGGCTGGAATCTGCTTCTGCTTTCCATGTAGAACAAGACTTCTCCAATCCGAAGGCAGGTCTGGTGTGTGGTAACACCTGTAGGGCCCCTGCCCTGCCTCATGTGGCCCCCTGGCAATCATGCTAGTCTCCTCTGGGAGCAGCCTGCTCTTAGCCTTGGGATGACAGGGACTGAGGAAGACGACACCATTCCTGCCCTTGTGAAGCTCAGGTTTTCCACAGGGTTGGTGCCACGGGGTACAGTGGACGGAGTGCAGGCCCTGGAGCCAGACGTCTCCCTGGCCACGTGGCCTTGAACAAACCCCTTCACCTCAGCGTCCTCTTCCATAAGATAGTGCTGGCCATGCTTCCTTGAGAGCACCTGTGCAATGCTGTCTTGACAAATAAATGAGACAATAGTTGTGCAACATCTGGCCTGCCGTGATAGCCAGTGAATAGTAGTTGTCATCATGGCTAGAGAGACAGGTTTCTGTTAACTGCTCTCCTACTTGGGAGCTGGAGTCAGGAGCCAGAGTAGATCTGAAGCAGATGCAGGCAGTGCCCTGTCCCTAGTCCCTTGCTCTCCTCACTGCAGTGATAGTGGTCTGACATCCAACTGCCAACGCTGCACTTGTTGCTTGAGGGCTTTCTCGGGAACCCACTTTGCCACCCATGTACAAGCTAGAAGAGCTGGGGAATCAATGATCCCTGCACACATCTTCAACCAAAGACTTGGTAGGAACCGGTGTACAAATCCCCCAGCTCCTTTGACCTTGGGTGGACACCCCTGGGGACTGTGGTCCACACGGGTCTAGAGTCCCCAATAGGAATAAGTGCCACTCACAGTGGAAGCTAGTCTGCCCAATAACACAGTGGCTTTACTGGTTTCTTTTCTTCCCTGTCAGACTTTCCCAGTATCTCCTTGTGTTGCCTGGGGTTACCACCCAAAGAAGCCACCTGTATTCAAATGCTTGTCTAGCTCTGCTTCTGGGAGCACTCAAACTAAAACAATAGTTTTTAAAGCCTAAAGTTAGGCCTGTGGCCATCAAGCATTTTTATGTATATGAATTTCCTAGGGATCTTACTAAAATGCAGTGGGGTGCAGTCTGAGTGACAGGACTCAGACAGTCTGAGGTAGGGCCCAAGACTGCATTGCTAACAACATCTGGTGATGTTGATGCACTGGTCCCAGGCCCACATGCTCACCAGGGTTTGGACCTCTGGTGCTATTGACGTTGCTCAAACAAGGCGGAGATGGACGTGGGTTAGAGCAGCCTGGAAGAGCTTCCTAGAGCTTCCAGTCTCGGGCTTGGAGCTAAGTCTTCAAGCTTGGGAGAACTGCAGTGGGTGGGCAGGGGAGGCAGTGCTTTCCAGGGAGGAGGGAAACTAGGGATTGCTAGGGCCTGAAGCTACGTCCAGAGTGGGCAGGACGTTGGTGACTTGTCTGCCTGGAATTGATTGGGACCTGCAGGCTGCATGGGGCTGGAGGTTCTGAAGGGCAGGACTGTGAGAAGGGCCTGCTCCATTCTCTGACCGCATCCTCCCTGTTCTCACCCTTAACTCTGGGAGGAGAATTCAGGCTTTCCTGGCTTCCTCCTTATCACCTTTCCAATTTCCTCTCTGTTACACACCTCCCGACTCTTCCCTCCCCAAAGCCTTGTCTGGTCATTCTAGCTCACAGTCACTTCCCTCTTCTGAAATGTAACGGGACATAGAGTCCATTTGACCATTTAAAATTTGTATTGTCCTGTGATTATTTCATGTCTGAATTAGGAGTCACCAGATTTTACTGTGGCAAAGGACCCCGAGGTCATCCACTCACATCACTGTTTTGTCTTTCACAGTAATACCTGGATCATATTTTAGCAACCCACAGCACATAACGGTCTTATAAATAAGATTTTCATTCTAGAACTAAGAAAAAGGCCCTGAAAGATAAGGTGGCTTGTCCCAAGTCATCCAGCTGCTTGGTGTCCTCCACAGACATGGACAGTTGCACATCATTTTACCTCATGTGCCAGGAAGAGTGGGACACACCAGGTTCACTTGCCTTGTGCCCATGCAACCCCCAAGAGAGGAAGCCACCTGCCTGGCACCTCTTGCTGGTCTCACCAAGAACACCACGAATGCCTTTGATCAAAGCACACACTGGAACCACAATAAACTGGGCTCCTGAGAGACCTCAACCTCCTGAACTCCAGCCCTTTTCTCTTTACAACTATTTCCATGAAGAATTAAATAAAGAACCATACCACTTTTTGCCTTCATTACCCAGGGTTGTCCATCTTTGGTGAGACGTGTCAACCAACCATTCAGGAACAACACACATCAACAACACAGATGCCTGGCTCTCTGTTCGCCCATGCGCATGCTTTCTAGAAGAAACAGCTCCAATCTTAAGACATATCCATACAGGAGCAGGAGCTCACACAAACGTTCCATTTCCCAGCCTTCTGTTCTGGCGTAAGGTCAACAGACCCTTTAAGAGCCTTACGTGGACTCACAAAGGCAGGTCCACAAAGCAGCCTGGCGCACCCCCTCTGGTTTACACACATGCACAGGGAAACTCCCCTCACTCCTGTCACCCACAAAGACACACAGCCGTGCTCGCTGTGACAGCTCAAGCCAAAGCACCTTCCACGTAGCTTTTCCTTCCTCTAAGTACGACTGCAAAGTGAAACCTCGTCTTTCCAAATGGAACCCTGCCGTGTGAGCTAAGCTGAAACTCTCGAGGGGCCTGGAGGTAATATGGATGGGAGAGCCATGAGAATGGATCTGTTACAATGCCACCGAGAGGTGACAAGGTCATCTAGGTCAATGAGCAGAAAGAGAAGCCAATCCCTGCTTCCCGTCCTTGATCTGAATCAGCTCCAGACACAGGAGCAGGTACAAGAAAACAGGAGGGTCAGGGATTCCAAAGGGTGAAAAGTAGTTGAGTTAACTGAACAGCATGGGACCAGTGGGATGTGCCAGGGGCCATGGAGGTTTGGAGAGCTTTCCGAAGGGGCCAGAGAAGTTTTACAGAGAAAGGTATGCAGGATTTGGTCCTCCAAGGATGACTGGAAACCCTCCAGGCAGAGGGAATGATATGGAAAAAAGAAGAGCCTGAAGGAAGGTGACGAACTTGGGCAAGAATTCCGGGAGTCTGGAGGGCGCGTGGCCAGGAGAGGGAGTCTGCCACCCAGCTGATTCTTGGGGGTTACAGGAAGCCTGCAGGTGGTCAAATCTTTATGATGACCTTGGCCACCCTATAAAGAATGCATTAGAGGGGTGAAAATCTGGAAGCAGGAAGCAACTGTGGTGTTGTGGGCTCTTCCAGAACACTCCAGTTTGTCAGAAAGTCTCTCATCTGACTCCTGGGAACTCCCATCACTGCCATTTTTCAAGCACCTAAAGATATTTCTGGATCGTGAGCTGTCTTCACACTTGCCTCCCAAACCTGACTGGAAGCTTCTGCAGCAACGGGTTGTCTCACTCATTTGTGTCTGATGCCAGACACCCGACCTCGCACAGGAGAACTCTGCACGGGGCAGATAACCTGTAAACATTGTGGCTGCTGCTTTGGGTGATGGCCACCGTGATCCAAACCACAGCAGGGCAAGTGCTGGAGAAAGGTGTGAAATGTCTGCCTGGTTTCACAAACCAGGAGGCCTGAGGAGAGGGCAAGAGGAAGGCTTGGGGCTGAGGGGCAGGGGTAGACGTGCCATCAGGGATTCAGCCCTTCACTGCAGCCCTGCCCTGCAGCTGGTCCTCAGAAGCAGGCAATCTGGCTGGTCTGTGTCAGGGAGGGAAATATCTGACCTGCATTTATTGCATTTGTCACAAATGGGGGGGGCAGTGGGGAGCAGGAGGCACTCTTCCTTGCCCTCCCACTCGCCCCTTATCTGTCATCTTAAGCAATGTGAGTAATGCCAAGTCTATTAGTCTTCGAATTTTACAAAATGTCAGAGCTGGAAGGGATTCCAGACGCAATCTGTACCACCGCCTCCTTTCACAGTCTGGACGATGGAGGCCCAGGGGGGTTCCGAGCTGAGCACTTTGCCCAAGGTCACATGGCTTGTTGGGGCCTAGGCTCCTGGACCCTCAGCCAAGTTCTGCTCATTATCTCATATGGACTCTTATTTATTTCCTTCAATTTAGATATGATGGTTGTGGACACAGAGCCTCTCTGGTTCTTTCAGACAAATCAGTTAGGGATCTTACTGAATACAGGCCATAACCAGGCCTGGGCTCTATCATGGTGGTCACAGAGAAGATAGGGTTCCTATGGGAGTTGAGAGTCACTTGCCTATAAAATGGGGACATCTTCCCGCCCAGGCCAGTGTGGGCAGGGGCAGGGAAGAGAACAGTAGGCAGTCTAGGAGAGAGGGAGAGTGTGGGGAAAGCCCTGGGAAGGAGGAGGACGTTGAGATGTCTCTGTGGGAAGGGGAGTAAAGGATCTTTCCATGGAAGCAGTGGAAAGTGGGTTGGGGTCAAGGACTGGTGTGGAAGAGGAGAGTCAAGATCTGAGGGTGCCCCAGATACAGCCTCTGTGTCCATCTGGCCCTCAGTCTCTGGATTGAAGGCATTTTTGACTTCCCTCTTGGAACCTTGGTGTTCCCTTCTGCATAATGGGCCCAGCTAGGATCTCGGTACTCTCAGCCCCAGCCCTTCTATCTGTGGCATGGTCTATGTCACATGGTGATGGGCTGCCAGGTCAGGTATATGCCTGCCAGATCTGTTTCCTGTCAGGAGGGGGATTCTTCTGAAGGAAGAGGCTGGAGAAACCCCGTACACGGATGGGCCACAGAGACCTGGGTTCTGGTCCCAGCTCTGTCACAAGCAAACTCTCAGCTCATTTCACTGGGATCACAGAGTCCATGTGGGTAAACATGAGAGAACTGAGCTGGAAGTCAGTGCTGAAACTGGCAGCCTTTGGCCAAACGTGGCTCACAGATATGAGTGTGTGAATGGCCAGCCAGAAATGATCTCTAATGCTTGGAGAGGGGTTTTGCCCTCTTTTGCTGCCCATCACCACACCATCTGACCTTAATGAGTACCTCCTACCTCTAGCACTTTGAGAACCCTCGGGCTTGTCCCCAAGTGAATGAGAACCAGTGAGTAGGAGAGAAGAAAGCTCTGTCCCAAGACTCCACTGTGCCTTTTCCACCCACCCTTGGCCCTAGCACAGGGATTCTTCACCTCGGCACTACTGACGTTTTGGTCCAGATAATTCTTTGTTGTGGGGGCTGTCCTGTGCCTTGAAGGATGTTTAGTGGCCTCCTGGTTTCTACCTACGAGGTGTCAGTACTGTCTCCATACCACGTCAAATGTCCACTGGGAGGCAAGATTCCTCTCTGTTGAGTACCACTGCCCTAAAAGGATCGATGAATAGTTCTTTTCTAAGGAACATGGGAGAAGGAGGAAGATATGTCAGTCGTTTCCCCAAGAGACAGGGGGAAAAAGGCATGACGTCAGGAGGGAGATGCAGAGAAAAGGCTGCTGGGAACCCCTTCCCTCACAACACCCCCATTGCCCCGGGACTCAAACAACACTGAAAACTTTTTTCGTTCCTGCCATGGAAGAGATGCCCATTTCTCAGTGTTATGGGTTCAAGTGTGTCTCCCCCAAAAGATGTTGAAGTCCTAGCCCCTGCTGCCTGTGCACGTGACTTTATATGAAATTGGGTCTTTGCAGATGCTCAAGTAGAGAAGGGATCATTAGAGTGGACCCTTAGTCTCCTATGACTTGTGTCCTTATCAAAACGGGAAGTTTGGACACAGAGACAGGCATGGACACGGGGAAGATGATGTGACGACAGAAGAGCACTATCTGCAAGCCAAGGAATGCCTGAGGCCACCAGAAATGAGGAGAGAGGCATGGAACAGATTCTCCCTCATAGCCCTCCGTAGGAATCAACCTTGCCGACACCGTGATCTTGAACTTTGGGAGACAATCAATTCTTATTGTTAAAGCCTCCCCGTTTGCTGTCCTTCGTGACAGCAGCTGCCAAACGAATACACTCAGCAAGAGGAAAACCAGCAGGACCAGGCTGCTGGAGGTGTGCGGGAATCGGGTTTGTGACTCCACCATCTGAGGCAGAGACGCAGAAGGCGGAGGGAATGGGAGAGACTATGCGTGTGCTGATGGGACCCCGACTCACCATGTAGAGACCAAAACCAACGCTGCCTACAGGACAGACATGTGGAAATACATCACAGCTCTGAAATGAAACACTTTGATTGTGCCACTCCCTAGAAGTTGTAAAACCACCCCGAAGAATTAACAGCCTCTGTACATACTAACTACATCCATCATAAATTCGTCTTTAGCTTCTGTTATCATATCACTGTCTCTGGGGACCCCTCTCTTGTCATCATTTGCCCTTTATAATTTATTCATCTTGTTCTTGCCTGCATCCTTTCTACTTATCATTCATCTTTACAGTTGTTCATAAAATTAGATGGATCCGTCCATGGCAGGGCTGTCAGGAGGGAGATGGGCCTTATCAGGGAAGCCCCAGGAAAGCTGAGGGAGGTCCCCCTAGAGCCACCATAGGTGTCAAAGTAGAGGTGAGACAGACAGAAGGAAACAGAGGGAGACTGGGAGGGAAGGAGAAGGAGACGGGAGAGATAGGAGAGGCAAATGAAAAGGATAAAAGAAGAAAGGGTAGAAAGTGAGAGGAGAAAAGAGGAAGAGGAAAACGACCAGAAGGGAGACAAAAGAGGCCTAAAGAGAAAAGAGAGAAAAAGAGACAGAAAGGAAGACAAAAATGGGACTCAGGAAAAGGGGAGAAAGAAGAGACACCCTGAGTCAACGGTGCCAGAAATCCAGTGGAGTGTTCTTTTTCGTTGTTTTTTTTTTTTTTTTTTTTTTTTTAATTTTCCATTTTAACATCTTTCTTGGTAAACTCAAAGAAGGTCACATTTAATTTCCATGGAAATAACCCGTCCTGAGTTGCAGCGACCTGAATCAGGAGGTGTGATGGCAGCGATGCTGCATGTCTACTGGGCTGAACAGAGCGGTGGGGGTGGGAGACGGCCCAGAGGAGTCTGTTGGTTTGCTTTGTATTCTCAGGTTGCCAGAGTGAGGGCACAAAAGCCAATCTTTAACTAGTGAATTGGAACTTTAATGTTTACCAAGCAGATACAGTTCCTATCTCCCAACCCCCTCCCCCCGCCAGCTCCCTCTTTTCTCTGTTTCTAGGCCTCCTGCTAACTGGACTCAGCTCTTCCCCCTCATCAGCCCTAGTGAGGAGCCTCTGCTGCTGCCAGAGGAGCTGAATGCTGGCCACTGCTGGCCGTGTCGCCTGCTTTTCTCTAATCGGAATTTCTTCCCTAGAGGCCCTACATTCCTAAGTTTGGAAACAGATGGGTTCTTCATGGAAGACAATTCCCTGCAAAGTCTCCAAGGCAGGGGGAGATGGGACTAAGCAGCAAGGACCTATTTTAAGGAACAGAATTCTTGCAAGAGGCCTCCTGTGTACACCCAGGCCCCAGGGAGCTCTCAGTCCCCTGCCCAGCTCATGGCTCCTGACCGCTCACGCATGTCTCGTCTGCAGGCTGGTTCTCAGACCAGTGCTCCCCTCTGCCATATCCATCTCCCTCCCAAGTCTCTATCCCCACTTTGCCCATATCCTGAACCAAACTTTTGAGTAACTCTTGCACTCCATCGTCATGTGGGTCCTCTCAAAAGAATTGGTGGCCCTAGAAAGGAGAGGTGGGTATCCTGGGTTTTGGTAGCAGACCTGGTGCTGGCTTGGTAGTTTATTAATTGTGTGACCTTGGGCAAATTGTTTAATTTCTCTAAACCCTAGTCTCCTCATGTATGGAGGATAATCAAGACATCTTCATCATAAGGTGGCTGTGAAGATAAAATGAATTATTGAGGTAACATGCTTACATTATGCCTGTCAGATAGTAAGTGTTTAATAAATATTAAGCATTATTATTGAGCAGTTGTCCACATGACCTATTATAATAATGTGCTGTCTGGTATCTTTGATATTGTGTGTGTGTGAAGGAGTGGGGGATGCGTTTTTCTTATCTTTGTGTCCTCTAGGACTCGTAGGCCAGTGCTCAGCATACACTCAGGAAACACTCGTTGCTGGATTGAGAAACTGCCCTATGTTGACTATACACTATAAACAGGGTAACAAACATTAGGAATAGAAGAAGGTGGTCTGGAGCGTGGCCAGGAGAGAGAATGAGATTGGGAGCATGAGGGAGAGATAAAGTCGGAGAGTTTCGAAACGTGCAATCACTCTGCCTAGATGCTGGCTGAAGACACGGATCAAAAGGACCCCGATGGCGCTTGGTGGCTTAGTAATTTCATTCTACTGAAGTCATGCCAAACTCAAAAACAAGAATCCATTTGTGACACTGGTCTAGGCATGATGACTCCACCAGCATCTGAGGGACTTTGGTTAGGTTGCTTCCCAGGGACACTGACCTCTGAATTGTAAGAAAAGCCATTGTGGTCTGGTTTCTGAGCTTCCATACTTATCCCAAGAGAAATGTCAGCTCCCCACTCAGTCCCCAAATGAGGACACATGTGAGGGGTGGCTCTAGTGTTGTCTTCGTTGTTGTTTTGGTTGTGGTGCTGCAAGACCAACATGAGATTGTTTTCCTTGCTGCCAACAGGATGCTAGATTCTGTCACTTGCTGGGGGAATAAGCAGAATGGGCTGCCTGCACTATCTTCTCCCCTTAGCAAGAAAGCAGAGGTCTGGTTTTAACGGATTGACTTTAATGGATTTTGAAGTCTGGAAAAGTGCCTAAATTGCTGAGGTTACCAGTTTTCCAGGTTCTTTTTTCAATTTCTTTCTCCTTAGTCAGACATAGAGTGCACTCACTGGGGAATCTAATGTGGTCACCCCTGACCAAAAGAGGTCTCTCTCTGCCCCCCCCCAGCCAAATAGAGAGCCATGAGCACAGCCTCAGTTGGTGGCAACACCCATTATTTGGTTGGATGAAAACATTTTGCTTGGTCCTGTCCCTGCCTTTGCTAGTGGCACACGTTTTCTGATCTCAAAGGAGAGAAACAGCCAACAATAACAGCGTCAGTTCTGTTTTCTGGATTCCAAACGCCTCCACCTTAAAGCATCATTTTTTTGGTCATTTTATTTTTCATTTGTCTCCATGTGAATTTGTGCAGGGACAATGTGCCCTGGGAAGTTCAAGCTGCAAGCCTGTCTTTCCTCCCTGTCCCTCCCCCTGTGGGCTGTGCATG
This sequence comes from Rhinolophus ferrumequinum, assembly GCF_004115265.2. Lineage (NCBI taxonomy): Eukaryota > Metazoa > Chordata > Mammalia > Chiroptera > Rhinolophidae > Rhinolophus > Rhinolophus ferrumequinum. Next base: position 30,920,259 of record NC_046302.1, read on the forward strand.
CCCTGAGAATTGTGATGAGGGCTTTGAGGCCATGAGTCTCCCTGTGAGGCCTTTGAAGAAAGGATGGCATTCCAGGCACCACATGGGGACTCTGGGCTATGTTTTAGCTTCCCTGTTGGGCTCTCTCCTCACCCCTCCCATCTCCCAACATACATCCATGTTTATTTTTGTCCTTTCTTCCAAACTTGCCCAACTCATGTTTGTGATTTCAGAAAAATGCCACTGGATCTCCCAGTATGAAGGATTAGCACAGATTATGGGGAACGGTGTTAATTATCGGTGGAAGGGGGGCTGGCGCGTTGCTCCAATGTGCTCCTGCTATCCCCTGGGCCTTTCTGCCTGGTAATAAGCCTTCTTTAATCTGGCAGGCCCCTTGGTGAAATCAGCACCACGGACAGTGGTATTGATTGCTTCTGAGAAACCATCACAGCTGCTCAACCAAATTACCTTTGATATGTGACCTTTAATGTAATTACTGCAACATCAAAGTATTTCTATAAATTATTAAAGGACTAATACACTCCATCACTTAGCTATTCTATTATATGTAAAATAAACAACTATAAGTTAATGTTAAATCCCAAACAAGCCACACTTGCTACTGAAATTCACCCAGTCCTGCTCCCACTTCAAAATCCTAAACCCCCCTCCCCGCACCCCCCACCTTCGCTTTCTGTTTCCCCACCTAATTCCCGGCTTTTAGCCATCACGAAACTCCCTAGCAATCTCTCTCAAACTGATGAAGGGCCTCCCATAATAATGTGATATTTTCTGTTCAATTTGGGTGGCTCTAAAATATCTATCACACTCTCCCCCCAAAACAAAGTACCATAAACACTTTATTAATCTGCACAAACCTTTCTCAGAAGCCTTTGATTATCTTACAATATGGCTTTATGCTTCACACGTAACATGGGGCGATGTGGAGCATATTTCTGCCATTTTACAGAGGGCACCCAGAAAGTAATTACTATAATATATGTGCATGTAGCCGAGCCACTAAAAACCAACTGGGGAGTGGCCACCGTGCCAGAGCTGGGCTCCACACAAAAACCGGTTCGGTGCACGATTTCCATGTATTTGCATCCGCTAGTATGTTATTAAGATGACTCAGCCCCGTGCTTTGCAATCACAAATACCAAAATACAATACAGAGGCTGTCTTAATAGAAGGAAGGCCCTCCCCACCCCTAAAAGGGTAAAGAAGGATCTTTCATGCAGAGAAAGGGCTGCCCCCGCCGGGGGTTGCTTTTCTCTGTCTATCTGGTTAACCTTTCCCGCTGTGGGGCAGAAATGGAAACGTGTGTTTACATACGGTTTGCTTGGTAAGGACGTAAACATACATGTGTAAACATTGGTGAGCATACATATGGAACACACGTGCTGCCCTGCAGTGTCCATCGTATAATACAGCTTAAACACGGTATATTTATAAATTCTTTAAATTATGCCCACAAACACTGCCATCTTTCCAGTTATCTTTAGATACTCGGTGAACTGTATATCTCAGCTCTCCCCGCCCCAATCTCTCTGAACCCACAGGAGACACAGCGCAGACCCTTGACCCGAGGAACACTTCTTATTTTATGGTGATGAACTAGTCTCGATAATAGCCATGGCTGATATCACACCCAGTTAGGGGGGCCATAAATAATTCTCTTCTCCCCCGCACAGAAGCTATAAACCAGGGCCGAGGCGCGATAGTTTATCAAAGACGAGGGCTGGCTCCTTAAATAAACCGCGGTGATCTCACTCGCGGCGCCGAGAGGGGATGGGGAGGTGCCCCCACCCGCCCGATCCCCCACCCTAGGAACAGCCCGCCTTGGACGTCGAACGGCTGGTGCTCAGGCGGCTCCGCCACCGGGGGCCCCGCGGGGCTGGCGGAGGCAACTCCGGGATCCGGGATCCGGGGACCTATGGCATCCCGCGTCCTTGTTCAGGCTGCCTGCACCGGGAGTGCGCGGAGGCGAGACCCGATCGGCAGGGGAGGAGCCCTGCTCGCGCTTTGTGGCCATGGTCAAGTTCTCCCCTCGCTTGGGATTTCGTTGGGCCTGGACGGCGGAGTGCGGAGGGCGCCTGGCAAGGTCTGAGCTCCGCGCCTACAGGCCCCCGCCGCCGCCCCGCGCCTCGCTGCTTCTGGGGGCGCGAGGGGCTGTGCGAGCTCCGGAGCAAAGGCAGGCAGCGCGCGCCCCGGCTCGTGCCCCCTCGCCGGCCGCGTCGCTGCCCGGCCTCCCTAAGTCGCCCCCTGTCGGCGCGTCTGTCGCTAGCGCCTCGGCGGGCGCCACTTACCCCGGGCAGCGTCTTCTGCTCGTGCAGCGCGCTCTGGGCCTTCAGCGCTGACTCACGCTCGCAGTAGGTGAGGAAAGCGCAGCCTAGGGAGGGAAGCAAACGCCGACAGGGTCAGTGGGGCGCCCCCGGGCCGCCGACGCGCCCGCCCGCCGCCTCCAGTCTCCAGCCCCTTCCTGCTCTTGGTCCCTCTCCCCACCTCTCTTCCTCTCCTGTACACACTACTCGAGCCTTCCTGCCTCTCCGTTTTCCTCTGTCTGCTTCTCGTCCTTCGCGTTGCTGTTCTGCTTTGCTCCCTCGGCGAAGTCTCCCCACCCTGCATCTTCCCCCCTCCACGCCCCCTCTCCCCGCGGGTCTCTTCCTGTCCCCGTGCCGGGGTGCCTCAGGTGCCTCTGCCCTCTCCTTTCCAACCTCTCTCCCTCCCTTCCTCCCTTCCTCCTTCCTTCCGGGTGCTGTTTTGCCTGTTTCAGCTCCAGCCCCCATACCTCCCTGAAGGGGCAGCTTCCACCCCTAACCCCCAGCACCTCCAGTCATGCTTGACTATGAACTCTTGTTCTGGCCCCTTTGAGAGTGCTGCCGGCTGCTTCATCAGGGATGATGGAGAGACCCTCTGGGCTTTCCAAATAAAGGCTCTGTATGTAAAGAAGACCCCAGGCCAGGCTGTCCTAATGAAATGAATGGGGCTGCCCATGTATCCCCTACCCCAGCCCAACCGCACATTTGCAGTGATATTTTCCCACCCCTCCCAGTCAGAGGGCTTTTTGGGCATATCCAGCCCACCAATGTGCAAAGCTGGCTCAGAGGCCAACTCTTGATCTTCCTCTATCTAATTCCTTGGGTGAGCCTACCCCTGGCAGATCATGTCTCCTGTTCTGTCTCAGTCTTCTCATGTGTGTGAACTGAGATGAGAGTATTCACCAAGTGGTCTCCAAGATTCAGCCTGGTTTTCCCCTTGAGATTCTGACAGTGCCTCACCAGGGAATCTGGATTTTACAGAGCACAGTGCCTGACTCAAGGAGTGACTTTTTATCGGGAGCCCTTCAGGTACCGGGACAAGGCAAAGAGAATGCTTGCCAATCGGACTCTTTCCGAGAGTTCCCACAAACTGTCCAGTGTCAGGGGCCTCTTCCTCTGCCTGCAAACGTGGCTGCATTTGACTTGGGAGGCCTGCAAGGCCCAGGACCATAGGGAAAGTACAAAAGCCAACTTTGGCCAACAGCAGGCTTGAGTCTTGTGGGGAACAGTGGCTTCAGACTTTCCAAAACCACTCATGGCCTGAGAGAAGTCACTCTGCAGGCTGGCCACTTCCCTTGTTTCAGTTTTCATTCCCTCCCTTGTTTCACTCTCTCCCATTATCTTATCTAACCTCCCAACCACTTGTATCCACCCCCCTCTTTCCGTGCTCTCATAGTCTCCTCACTTAGTATGCCTCTCTCTCCATTTTTACCTCTCCTAGTCCTATCCATCTTTCAAGAATCTGATCAAGGACCACCTCCTCCAGGCAGCCTTCCTTGACTGGCTTAGTCCATCTCAAGCCAACCTCCTTTTTTGACTGTCCACAGCTGGCTATTTGGTCATTCTTATGGCCATTTATCAACTGTTTCCTAAGTGCCCACCATGTGTCAGGTTCTTTGCCAGGTCTGGTGGCCTGGGCCAGGCCCTCTTTTCATGAAGACTGTAGGCTGGTGGTGCCAGTCTGGTACGAATACCAGCCCTTGTCACCAGGCTTGGTCTGGCATCTTATTTCTCCAATATCCTCTGCAGTTCCTGACTCCTCCACCACCCAATGAAACCCCCTTCCTCCTCTTCCAATGTAGAAATTAGTCCTGCCTCCCTTCCTGTCCCAGCTTCAGAGAGGATATTGGAAGGGAATATATGTGCGAGGGGGACACAGAAATGGGAGGAATGAAGCAGGGAGAGAAAACTGGGAGACAGAAACTCTCAGCTCCTCCTGGACTCTCTGTCCTCCCTATCTCCAATTCCTGCTCCAGGCTGGGAGGAGCTGTGAGTGCCAAGGAGCCTCTCTCCTACTCCATCTCATCCTTCCCCATCCAGACCCCAGATCACCCCTCCTCCTCCCCCTCGCTGCTCCTCCCTTCTGGTCAGAGCAGACGGTTATTGATGGAGACACATGGGGGACTAAAATGAATAGCGGTCAGAGGCCCCCGTGACGTCGTCCCTCGTGCTGCTGCCTGCCTCTCTGGGGGCCTCTTTCCTCCTGTCCCCTCGCTGGCCTTGACCTCTGCCTGTGCCTGCCTGCAACTGGGAGGCGGCCACTGTCTAGCTGAACGCAGGCAAGCCAGCTCGGGACAAGGTCAGGGGCAGGTTTGGAGAGGGAGGAGGCGGGAGGAGAAGGAAGAAGAGAAAGAGGAGAAAAAGGGAAGAGGAGGGAGAGGAGGAGGGAGGGAGGAGGTGGGGGAGAAAATGACCATATTGTTTCCATGCCCAGGATAACAAGGAAAGGATTCCAGAAACGAAAAAAAAAAAAAAGAATCTGTTGCTTTTGTCCAGTTTCCAGAAATTTCTGCCACAGTGTTTTTGAGAGAGCTCACAGCTGCATTTTGAACCAAAATCGTTAAGACCCCCAGAATTTGTGTAACCTCCCCCGACATCTCTACCCCTTGGTCTCACCTCCTTCCATTCTTCCCCTTGCTCACCCCCTGGCCTCCTTCCTATTTCTCAGCCCCACCAAGTGGGCTCTGCCTCAGTACCTTTGCACGGCTTGTGCCTTCTTTCCAGACTGACTCCCACCCCAATACCTACATGGCTTGCTCCTTCACTCCCCTCATGTTTCTCTCAAATGTGACCTCCTCAGACACACCTCTCCTGACTGCCTCATTTAACACACTCAGCCACCCCAATACACGCATACTCTCTGACCCCTTGTCCTGTTCACTCTTCTCTTTGGCACCCCTCCCCCCTGACATATTAATATGATCTATTTTTTCCTTAATGGGCAGTTTCCCCATGCTCAGATGAGGTTCTGTACCTAGTTAGTTCTCAGTGCCAGAGCACAGGCAGGAGCTCATTACATATTTGTCAAGAGCATTGAATCCCAAACACCTCGGATACTTTGGAGGGGGCCGATAGGTGAGGAGAACACGGGAGTGGTGCTCTGAGGCTGCTGGGAGCTGCCCAAGGCCCCGAGAGCACAGGCACACTGGGTTTCCATAGTAGTAGGGGACAGAGATTGCCCATGAGAGTTGATAGGCAGCCCAGGCTGGGAGGGCACTTGTCACCAAGACTTCCGCTAGCTCATTCTCCCAGTGCCTGCCAGTGCAGTTACTGTCACTCCCCTGCTCTCTTCCTGAGGTGACCGTCCCCTGACCAGGCTGATGTGCAGTTCCAGACAGGAAGCTGTGCCCAGGGGTCACTTACTGATTCCTTTCTCTGAACCCCAGTTTCCTCATCTATAGATGGAGACAATCATTTCCCCCGGTGGCTTGTGGGAAGACCTAATGGCACATGAGTGTTAACGACCTCTGCAGAGCTTTCTAATTGCAGAGTGTGGTGTAAACACAAATTCACTCTTGTGAAGAGGGAGGTCAGAGAGGAAGAGTCCCCTCTTTTGTTCCTCTGCCAGGAGAGACCAGCCTTACAAAGAGACTCCCTGGGGTAAACCCTCCGGGCCTTCTCAACCATCTCTTCAGCTAGCCTGATGCTGTGTCTAACAGTCTACCCGAGAGATGAGTTGTCTCACTAGGGCTCTTTAAAAAGGCAGATACGGATAAGCAGTTATTAACCGCTGACTCCGGCGTGCATGAATGGACCACATCTGCTCCTTTGCTGAGGGCAGACCCATGGGGGAAGGGCAGCTTGGTGGAGAAGGGGTGGCTTCAGGAAGTGAGTCTCCCTTCACAAGGTGTCGCAGACCGTAGGGTGAAGGCCAAAGTGAGGGCTCAGGGTGGCCCGGGGAGAAAGGGTACCCAAGCCTCACTCAGTGGCCTCTCATGTAGGGACAGTGGGTGGTGCACAGAGAACCCCCACCCAGAAAAACTAGCCTTGGCTTCCTGTCACTCATTGCTGCTCCTCCCAGGAGCTGAGGAGGGGGCTTTGAGCTGTGAGGGTGATGCAGGGGGCCACAACTCAGCAGTCCCTGAGTCTGTCAAGCTCATTCTCCTGTTGCTGTGCTGAGATGTCCCCAGAGACCTCCCCAGTGAGGCCCCTTGGGAACTCACAGTCTAGTTGGGAAATGGGATTCTCTCAGGGAGCAGCTGCATATCTGTGTGAGAAAGTATGGAAGAGAAGGCTAGCACCAGGCTCTGGACGTCTGAGAAGTTCTGAGAAGGAAGCACCCTTTCTGGGGATGGGGCTGGTGGCACAGAATCCTCCCTTCCTTCAGGCCTAGCAATTCCCTTCCCCGGCCTAACCCTACAAGGACACTCATACTTAACGCCCACAGAGGAGAGAGCAAGGGTCCACTGTGGCTGTCTGCAATAACAAACATTGAAAACTACCTAAAGGTCCCTTAGTGCAGGGATGTTTTTCTGTTTCAACTGTGGAATACTCTATAGCAGTTTAAAAGATAAAAGGGTCCTATATGTACCAACATGGAAAGACACATTGTCAGATGGGAAAAGCAGATTGTGAAATCACATATGACATGTATATATAATGGAGACATACTTGTATTCCAATAGCTCCATATGCACTCAACTCTGTATTTGTACCATAGCACAAAGTCTAGACGGGTCACGCCAAGCTGAAACAGGGAGTATGGGGGCTGTGGGATGTCTCCCATGACTTTAACATTTTGTGTTTTGTTTGATACATTTGGATGCAGAATGTATTTATGTATCACTTGCATAATTAACTTTAAAGATAAAAAAAAGAAATCTTTGCTGAAAGAGAAGGATGCAGTGAAAGGAGGCAGGTGAAAATGGGTAAGTGAGACGGGATGCAGGACCCACAGCCTTCTTTGGAGAGACCAAGATCATTGGACATCGGCTTCCTGGCAAATTCTTCATGAGGGAAATTGTCATTTATCACGGTGGGTCCTCCTGTGCCCTTGGCTCAAAGCTTCCTCTGAGCTCTGGGAGTTGAAACAGGTTCTCTCTTCCCAGCAAGCTATAAATGGCATTCATTTTGGTCTGGTGGCCTGGAGTTCCAGAAGCTGACGTTCAGGTGATGGAATGTATGACGGTGGCTGAGCCACGCCATTTCCGCCCCCCCATTGTCCTTCAGCCCTACCAGCTGTGTGACGCTGACGGCAGGTTATGAGGGGGTAAGCTGCAGAAGTGACTTGGGAATGTCCGGGTGAGGTATGACTTCGTCCCTGAGCTCCCACCTCTTCCACCCCTCTGTCTTGGGTGGTTCTCCCCAGCACCAGCTCATGGCCTCAGTCTCCCATCCTTCAGGGTCAACGCTTTCTATCTCAACCCCTCCTGACTCATGGACTTGAGCAGATGAAAACTTCAGCCCGGCAGGGCAGGAATGGACTTTGGAAATCCTCAGGGGCGGGAGTGAGGGCCAAGAGATATCAGACTTCGAAAGAAGTCACACCACCCTCCTGCTACCAGCGTCTGGTCACCTGGGCTCCCTGCCTGAGTCGGACGCCTCCGCCCATCCCTCCGGCCCACACTTCTGCTGCTCTCGTTTCTACTGTGTGCACTGTACGCTGACCAGCACTCACATTTCATTATGCTGCCATTCAGCCTCTTCCCACTTACCATTCTTATTTATCAGTTTTCTGTCTTGTGTCTCTGAACAGACTGTCAACTCTGTGAGGGCGGAGACAATGATTTCAAAACGGAGGGCTGAGCTTCTAGCTCAGATGTCTGAGGGGTCAGAGACCAAGAGAGCCTAGTGGGGGTGGCGGAAGGGGACCCACCCATGATTGGGACACTGAAGAGAGAGCAGGAAGCACCTGGGGGAGGGCGAGAAGTAAAGGCAGAGAGGAGGAGGGTGTGGCCAGGAGAGGTTAACAGCCAGGGGCAAGGCAGGCAGAGTGGGTGTTGCCAGGCTAGGGTATAGGCAGGGTGGCAGACACCCTTATCCAGCAAGGCAGCCTGCAGATGATGGTGCAAGGGGCATTGTTGATTCCTGAGAAGGTGGGCGGGTGCCCTCTCCCACATGGGGGAAAAATACAGCGCAGCAGAATTAATTGCACAGAGATGCAGTCATGTACAAAGCCCCTGTGAGCGGGTATAAAAGGCCCTTGTCATTGTGAAGTGAAGGAAGTACAATTTCCTGCCCAACTCTGAACAGGACTGAAGCCTGGGGTGTAATCATCGTGGAGGGGAAGGTTCCTTGTTTGTGGAGGGGAGGCTCCCACCTCCCACCCCAGCCAGGCCTTGGCTTCCTACTAATCGAATCACAGAATTAGCCAGAGGAAGGTGGCCCTAGAATGGGCAGATCTGGACTTTAATAAAACATCAGATCCTTGTATTGGCCCAGAGGAAGAGGCAGGAAGCTGGGCAGTGGGACTGGGGTGGGGGATGGGAAGGAAGCAGGAACGCCACCAACCAGCCAGAACCATCGGTCCAGGAGGGTCTCCTTGTTCAATGTGATCTCCTTAGGGGGTCCAGGAAGCCCCCCTACCCCCCACCAAATTTCCAGCCCGGGCACCTGTTCCAGTGTGAGAAATCCCACCGTCAGACCATCTTTCCTGTGTGGTTCCCACCCCAGGCTGCACCTGAGAATCACCTGGAGGACTTCAAAGACAGATATGGACCCTGCTGCAGGGAAACTGAGGCAGAATCTCTGAAGGGATGGGTAGAGAGAGGGAGGGAGAGAGGGGACACCTCTAGCCTCCCTGGAAAGAGGGTTACTGGTATCCCGAGCCCATGTGTGTCCCGTCATCCAGCCACTGTCTGCCATGGTCTGGGTGGGCAAAGGTGGCCTCCTGGTGCCTGTGGAGCAGAGGTCTCCTCCGCACAGGTGTGGCAGAGACAGCTGCAGACGATTTCCTATGTATAAACTCTTCCTCTGGGAATGTCTTCCCAGCTCTGTGCCCACCCCAGACTGGCACCTCCTTCAAGACGCGCCTCTTGGGTCTTGCTCTCCAGTGAGTCCCTAAGCACCCACCTCAGTCGCTGTGCTCTCACCTTCCATGGAGTCCTATATGGACATGCCTCTGACCACTGCCCGTGTCCTGCCACAAGGGTGCAGCTCCTCCCCTCTTCTAATATGTGAGCTCCCTGAGAATGGGCCCTTGGGCCCAGTGGGGCTTGACAACAGGCAGAGAGAAACACCATGCAGCCCTGTCCCGTCTCTGCCCCTTTCCCAGTGCCCAGATACTGCGTGATCCTCCTGCCATCTTTCCAGGGTCTGTTCTGGCCGTGCCAGACCCCCTGTCCTTTCCACTTGGACCGTACTCCGTCTTTCCTCCCTTCTCCCCAGGAGTGCTCCCTGCTGGCATTCCAACAGCTCCTGCTGTTCTTCTGTCTCCCAAGGAGAGGGGCAGTGACTGCCCACCCACAGCACAGGACTCAGACATCCTCTGGCTCCTTCACCTCCATGGAGGAAACTCAAGCCTAAGAACACACCCTTCCCCTCATGCCTTCGCCATGCCTCCCTCCTTTGGAGCCCCCATATTCTTCCAGGAGTGACTAAGCCTCTCCTCCTCCGGAAAGCCTTCCCTGACTACACCAACTCCAACATCTCTTAAAGTCCTCTCTCATTTGGCGGTTAGAACACACGTCGTCCTTCTCTATCTAGCATTTAACGTGTGTTTGCCCACATGGATATAATCTGCTATAAAAGCTGCTTACTCCACGGTCCCCCTCTCCCTGCAGTGACAGACATCACTGGGTGCCGTGGTTGCTAAGCTGCGCTCTGCCCCTGGCTGGGTGAGCTGAAAGGCTTGGGAGAGATGGCTGGCTGCAAGGGAAGCAGGGTGTGTGGAGAGGGTCTGGGATGTCCACCCACTGGCTCAGGCCCCAGGAGGTTGCAAGAGACACCCACCTTCCTAGAGGAGGCTGGGGGCAGGGGGTGGTGGGGACAGGCTGATGGGACTGGCGTCCTCAGCCACTGAATCAGGGCTGCTGGCCTGCTTCCCTCCTCAGGGCCCCCCAGTTCTGAAAACCTACCCTAGGCCAGCACCCTGCTTTCGGGCTCAGTATTGCCCTCCTGTGTCAGGTCTCTTTAAACCAGAAACTCCAAAGAGAGGGCATCTCGGCTGTTCAAGCATTTCTCAGAATTAAACCCAGTTGTAGGACATGGCAAACTGGACCGGCTCACTGTGACTCTAATGTGTCGTGAACTTCTCTCTGCTCTCCTGCTGTTTGAGGCCATAAGAGAGAGATGAGCACCGAGCTGGGGGTCTGTACTTCCCCAGACGTAGACTGGGGACCCCCAGGGCCCAGCCCTGTCTTTGTCTTCCTGCTGGGCACAGAGCAGGGCCCAGTCAGTAAGCAGAGTGAGGGGCCCAATTGGCTCTGCACCTCAGACGATGGATGAAAGGACCAGTGGGCGGGCCTTTGCCAAGTGTCTGTCCCTGCCAGTTGCCCTTGTTTCCACCCTCAGCCCTGGAGAATTACATGTCTGGTGTCTGCTTCAACATCTGTATGGCACTGTGAAAAAGGACAAAAAGTGGACACGACATATTGATGGCCTGTCTCCTTTCTCAGCAAAGACCACTTGGTCTGTGGCTAAGGCGGATGGGTGGGGGCTGGCACAGGGACGATGCCAGCCTTTCTAAGGCCCAGCCCATGGGGGCTGTCAAACCTGCTACGCTGACACATGTGCTGTTCCCAGAGCCAAGGAGCTGCGCCTGTGTCCCTGCTGTGGGCCGGCAGCTCCTGCTGGTACCCAGGTCAGCAAGAAGTGCTCCCTTTCATTTGTGCAGAGGCCTTTTACTTGCCCCGGTGCTGTCCCGGCCATGAGCTCATCATTTGTATACCTCAGAGTAGTCCAGGGAGATGTTGTCAGCATCTGACAATGGGGAAAGCCTGTGTGAAATGCCTTGGTGGAGACACCTGAGGCCCCAGGGGGCTGGTTTGAGGCTGAGTTCCTGTCACCCCCTCCAGAGGTCCTGGGCAGTGTCTCGGGGCAGTGTTAGTGGGGGCCCTGGGGACCCTGGATGGGAAATGTTCTCCCTCCACACCCCACCCCATGGCCTGCACTTGACGTCGTGAAATCAGGGATGATCTCATTCTCTTCCTACAAGGATCCAGGTGGAGTCAGCCAAGGTCTCTGGGGCCTCCCTGGGCCACATACACCTGACCTCCCTCTGCCCCTGGTGCCCTGTCCAATGTCAATCAAAGTCAGGCTCCTCTGCAGAGGGATCTATCTGGTTGGATTTAAAATGCATGGGGCATTCGTTACTCACATGAACACCAGGATAAATGCTACAGCTGAGAAACTGAACTGTGTTCCCTTCTAATTAACCTGGGCAGGGAGTTTAGAGCTTCCTGTTTTGAATTTTTTCGGCAAGTCGTACCTGCCGAGAAGCCAGGCATGACTCCGTGGGAATGGATCCCTGCCTCACTGAGCGCCATGGTGGAAGGGACTCTCAGGGGCCTCCTTGGCATGGCCCAGTTCATTGCTAAACGGCAGGAGATGGGCAATAGGCAGGGCCTGTGAGAAAGTGAGGCCATCTCAACCGGTCTGGGAGGGAACCCCCTCCTGCCCTCTGGCTTGCCCGTCTTCATGCCTGTCCGCAATTGCCATCCCCTCTCTGCCCATCTGGCTGGAAACTGCCGAGCCTCGCTGGCTGATTTAGGCCACACTGTTGATCCTCAGCTACACATACTGAATTCCTCCGTGTATGGGAATGAGCCCCCGGAATTTGCTGGGTTGTGTGTGGGTCTTATGCCCACAGAGGGAGCTCAGTAAACAGTTGAGTTGCATAGAATTCCCCTGTTGCAGCTCTCTGTGGCGGTTGGACTGGCTAAATTGAGGTGGGAGTCATTTCCCCCAGTGGGCTTTCCCTCCCCATGCAGAGGGAAGTGTGGAGGAATCCCTCCTTGGCAGGTCCCTGAAGGCCCCACCCCCACCCTGAAACTGTCCCTGGCATATCCACAGGGACAGCTCTCTGCCCTCATGATGTCCTTGAGGGTGGGGAATCGGCCTCTCCGGCTCCTTTCTCCCATGAAAGGAGAAGATCTCACACCCACAAGACAGGAGACTGAAATGTCTTTGTCTCTCCTCTCAGTCACGGTGAGCCACACTCCCCCACAGCGTGTTTCCGTGTCACCTCTAAGGCTTTGCTCGGTCTCCGCCCACTAGAATGCCTTCCCTGCTCCTGGGTCTTCTACTGGATCCTCCTGCCTTCGGAGCCCTCCCCGGCTGCCCAGCCCTCAATGAGTCTCCTTCCAACCAGTCCTTCTACGTCCAAGTGTTTGAAACACATAAATGAGTGCTTGGTTGAACAGAATTTTCTGTTGTTTTTCATAGACGGGAACCATTGTCTCCCCAACTAGACCTCAGCCCATGAGGCTCTGCCTCCTTTTCACATCCCAGAACAAGCCCCGGGAAGGGAGCCTCAGAAGAGTAGTTGAGCTGCTCAGAATCACGAGGGGAGGGCATGTGTCCCCCTTTGATTGCACACAGACACTCAGGACCTGCCAGGTGAGGTGAATTAATCTTGCCTCTTTCCTCTGGCTCCTTCCTAACAGGCCCTAATTCACTTAAAGAAAAAAAAAACAGAAGCATACCAACCAAGAAATTCCAACCTCAGCATCCAAGACAGGTTATTTTGAAAAGACCAATAGCCAGGAGTCCCATATTATAGGATCAATGTTTGGAAAATGTGATTTTCTTTTTAAAAGCAGAAGAACAATCTCATACGGTCCTGGGAGGCCACGGTCTAGCTCTCGTAGGGGGTGTCTTTCCCTCATAATCTTGGCCACGGAAGCCACTATTCTGCCTGGGTATTGGGCTTCACCCAACATCAATAAGATAGGTTCAATCACAGGCATTTAGAAATATTTAACCTGAGGGCTGAGGCAAAGAAGGAGTCAGGAAATGGGCCTGGGATGCTGGCCTTGGGGAATTAATCCTTGGCGCTCTCCCAACCCAAGCCAAGGTCTCAGGTATCATTGAAATGTTAATACTCGTTTTAGGAGGGGTAGGAGCCCTGGCTTTTGTTTTAGAGTCAGCTGACCCCAATCCTAGGAAGGTCCAGAGCCACTCACGGTTACCCTTCATTCATAGGAGACCTTAGGAGTGCCCAAGGTGGGCAAGAGGCATTTGGCAAGTGGGGAGGGTGACCTACGGGGGGGTGGGACAGAGCCTGCGTTTGGCTTGATTTTTTCTCTTCCCAGGGACCCACCCACGTGCCTACAGAGCCCAGCAAGAAAGAAGATTGAACTGACTCTTTGACTGGTACACAAGGCTCACGTTGTGTGACTGGAATCGTATGGAGTGGAAGTGGGATGAATGCAGTAAAAGGTGCTTCATTCATTCGTTCATTAATTCATTCCACGAGCATGTATTGAGAGCCCTCCACTTGCCAGATGATGAAAGACATACTCCCTGCTTTAGAGTAGCCCCTAGGTAAAGACACTTGCAAGGCCAGGTGATATGCACGGAACAAGCGTACCTACCAAGTGGAGGTTTGTTCAGGGCTCGGCGGTGGCACCAATAACAGCAAACACTTACTGGTATTTGGTTATAGTGGGACATTGTTCTAAGGGCTTTACATGTATTGAATCACTTCATACAATACTATAAAATAGTGCTGGTACAGGCTATAAAATAGTACTTTTATAGGTCAGGAAACTGAGGCACTCAAAGATGAGAGGCTTGCCCACAGTCTTGTGGCCAGGTCCGTGCTAGAGCTGGGCTGTGAGTCCAGACAGGCTGCCTGCAGAGTCCACGACCTTCACCATGGGCTCTGCCACCTCAAGGAAGAAAACTGTCAACTCTGCCTGGGGGGGCAGGGGGCAGCTGTGCAGGACCCCCTGAGTGAGTCTTGAACCTAGAGTGGCCTCAAGGGAAGGATGTGCTGAGACACATTTGCAAAGGATTTGCAAAGACAGAGGTGTGGGCTGCAGGGTGAGACTGGGACCCTAGAGTGGTTCAGAAGGCTGGAGCCCGCGGCTCCTCCAGACACCTTCCTCGACACCTTTCTTGGGCTTTCTCCCTTGTCTGTTCTTCCTGTCTTTATCCTCTCCCTTCTTACCCCCCCACACCCCTCGCCCTTTTCCTCCCTTCATTCCTTCCCCTTTTTTTCTTTGTTTCCTTTCTCTCTCCCTCCTTCTCTCCCTCTTTCCTCCCTTGTTTTTTGGTCTCAGGGCTGGACCCCTGTGTTGTCTCTTGTCCGCCTATTTAAGTCCCACCCTGACTGCTCTGGGATACACTGTTTTTTTCCCATCCCTAAATGACAGTCACATCTGACCCCCTGGTTTCGGTCACCAGCCAGGTGCTGCCTCTGGGAACGGTCTGCCACCTTGGAGGGAGGTGGGTCTTGTTCTGACGGTAACCTCTGCCTTGTCCTGGAAGCCTCCAGGTAGTTTGGGTAGTGTGTGTCACCCTCAGCTTCCTTACCTGGGAAATGGGGATAAGGACATTTACCTGCTGAGGTCATGGGCATCCAGCAGGGCGCCTGGCATGTAATTAGTGGGGGGATTACTGTTGCTACTGTTGTCAGTAGCAGCGGTTGTGATGAGACGCGAAAGGCTCCCTACAGTGTGAAGAATAGCTTTGGCATTTATCCTGCCTGGTGTTGTCTGCTTTCCTTGCACAGGGCCTGCACAGTCACTTGATTATACCACCCCCCAGAAATGCCCACGTGGCCAGGGACCCGGTTTGTATTCCCCTCTGCCTTAGCGCAGGCCAGTGCACTGGAGGCTCAGAGGACTGATGGTTTGCATTGAGAGTCTAGGATGCAAGGGTGTTTTACCTCTCGTATCCGATGTGCTAACGACAAGAGGCAGTTATGAGCGGGCAGGGACCTGAGTGACAAAGAGCTGGCTTCATACTTCCCCAGAGAGGCACCTCTGTGTCAACGGCTTCTTCTGTGAGAGGAATTGTCAAGATCTGGGGATGTGGGCTGAGAAGTTTGGGGAGAGGAAAGCTGGGGGTGTCTCATTCCCGAGCAGAGCAGGCCCCTGGTAGCACTGTGATGGGACCCCGCAGAGGCATGGGAAGCCGCGGCCAGGATGGAGAAGGAATGGATGTGGACTGAGTACTCTCACCCTTCTCACTCACTGACTTCTACAGAAGACCCGGGGAGCTCCAAGACGGCAGGGCCAGCTCCATGTGCCCTGGATCCTTGTATGCCCTGCTCCTAACGTAAGGCCTCGAGTGGCAATAGGAAGCACAGGTGAGGGATGGACACTTTTGGCACTAGAATGCCGACTGAAGGCAATCTCTTGACAGGTCAGCCATAGCCTACAACAAGTCAGTAGGTCTCTCTGGACCTCAGTTTCCTTTTCTGTGAAATGGGTTTTATACCCCTGTCTATGAGTCTGTGTCCCTAGCACCCAGCACAGTCCTGGCACAAAGTGGGTCCTAGCAAATATTCGCTGGTGAGAGGATGAGTGACAGGAGGGAGGGCACTGGGAGTGTACACTCTTCTTTTACAGAGGAGAAAAGGGATGTGTCTATAGGTCAAAGTGACGCGATCATCCCGAGAGCTCAGAGCTGGTCAGTGAGAGAATGAGAGAGAGCCCAGGTCCGCTGCCTGGCTTCCTGGGTTGAGTGAGGAGAACAAGTCTCTGAGAGGGCTGGGGAGCCAAGTGCAGCCTGAGGAGGAGAGAGCAAGCAGATGTTAGGTGGTCAGCATGGAGGGCCCCAGATGAAATGTGTAGGAAGCAGACTGCGTCAACAGATGGAGGTGTGTCTCCAAGGCTTTGAACCAAATGGAAGGGAACAGGGGGAACAGATTCACTGGAGCAGGTGGGGGCCGAGCCCATCCAGTGTCCCTGCCCCTGCCTGGGAGCGTGGTAGGCAGTGGACAGGCCTGGGCGGGGAGGAGAGGGAGGCTTAGGACTGAAATGCCCACGTGTCCTAGAGGCGTGTGTGGTTCTAGTCTGTTCTCACTGTCCTTGAGAGGGCTTTGGGGTGGGAAGCAGTGGACTGAGAGGGGCTTTTGTGGGGGACCCAGGGCCAGGGTTCAGTGAGCTATGCTGGGTAGCGCCACCCTGAGGCCTGTTGTCTTTACCTCCGTGATGGGTCTGTCTCCAGCAGCCGGCCACGTCTCAGTATTTTTATCCTCAGATTTTACCCTTTCTTTCGGCTTCCTAGAAATTTCCTTTAAACCTTTTCTTTGTTTTGACTGAGCTGACTGTACCCCATGGCCAGGAAGGCCAGCTGGGGGAGCTGAGGCTCAGAAGGTGAAAGCTGAGGGCTGGGGTGGGTTGGGTAGAAGGTATGGCTGCTGGCCTTCTTCCCTGGCATTGCCACTCTCCGGCAGCTGTGGCCCTCATCTGTGGCTGAGCACAGAGGCCCCTCCCTTGGGTTTACGCACTCTGTGAAGTGCAGAACTGACCTTAGAGGTCCCCAGTGGTACCAGAGAGGCCAGGCTAGCTGTGAGCAGAGGGTTCAGGACGAGAGTGACGGAATGCAGACAGAAGGAGACCCGAGATTCAAAGGCCCCGTGGCATGGAAGTGTGAAAAGACACCAGGCTGGAAGCTGCAGCTTGGATCAGAGGCCAGAAACAGAGTACTTTGGGGCAAACCCCGACTTTCTGGGGATCCTGGCTTCCTTGCTTGTAAAATTCTGACCTGAGAAGTAGATTGGCATTTGCAAAATCCCTAGGAATAAAAATGGGAAGGAAGATTCAGAGCTCTGGATTTTAATCGTGCTTCTGCGTGGTCCTTCTTCAGCCTGAAGGAGGGACACGGTAGAGCCCCCCTACCCCTGGCAGACCTTGGAGGACTGCTGCCCTCAGTTCTTTCACTAAGGGTTCAGGGATGCCTGCTGTTTACCCAGACCTGGCCTGGGGAGAGAGGAGAGGACAGGATAGGAGAAGAGACAGGACAATGGACCTCAGTTGCTTTGAGCCTGGGACAGAGGGACTCTTTGGACGGGAGGCCTGGGGAAGCAGGGACAGAATGGGTGATGCGGGTCCTTATGGAGGCAGGAAGTGTCCCCTGGTCTTGATAGAGGGGAGGAGAAGAAAGAAGCAGAGGTGGTCATTCCTGGGGTTGGAGTGACCTTGCTCTCTGTGGGACCTGCAAGTGTGGCTCAGGCAGAGAGTGTGCTCTCTAGAAACGCACTCCAGCGTGGGCTAGCACGGAGCTAGCCCACCTCCCTCTCCCCGGCTCTCCTTTCCTCTCCTCCCTCGCCAAGTGTCTGTTCGGGGGAAGCTGTGGGAGGAAGGGGAGGAGATGCACAGGGTGCAGTGGGCAGCAGGTTGTCTCTGCCTCTCACGACCAATCCCCCGTGAACCTCTAGCCACGGCGCTTCCTGTTTCCTTCTGAGGGTCTATATATAGCGATTGCGAGGCACACTCTGGAATTGGATTCGATGTAGCCCTCTGGACTCGAGCTAACTTTTGGGGAGTAGTTTTCTTGGGAGCCTGCCAGTCCAATTCCTCCCTCATGAACACTAATTACTGCACAGACCTTCTCCATGAAATCGGTGCTGAAGCCATTTCCATCCAGGCGGCTCTCCAAGAAGAAATTTTTCTACTGGGAACTGACAGCCGCAAATAAACCTACCATCTACTTAGCAACAGAGAGTAAGGGAGGTGTGGTGGGGGGTGCGGGGGGGGTGGAGTGTGGAGAATAGGAGGAAGGCAGGGGGAGAGGAGACGGCTCCGCTTCTTTTCTTCCTTCTGTTCTTTATTTTTGCAGAAAGGGTGTAATCAGCGCTCGAGGGAAAGGTGGTACAGGGTGTCTCGGAAGATAGTGCAGTGGCCCAGGAGGAGGGGCCAGGCCACCCACGAGGCTAGTACCTCGGCTGCCGGAGGTTGGCCAGGGTCCCCACTGCACTGCTGGGCACTGCTGGGCAGCAGAGGCAGCCCCCTGGCCTCTCCAGGTTTTAGTTCCTCCTCCCCCACCCTAGCTTCCGTCACACTCCTGTAGGAACCTGCCCAGCTGACTTGGTCTCCCTTTACTGAGGATGGCCTTTTTCTACCTGCGAATTCTCACTCGTCATCAGCCAGGGCCCTGGGAATACCCTACTTCTGCCAGGCAGCACCTCGTGATGCTCTCTGGGTAGCACCATTCCCTCCATTCTGAAATCCAGAGGCCGGTGCCAGGCACCCAGCAATGCGACCTGCTCTATCCCCTGTCTCCTTGGAGTTGGCTCGTCAGTTGCTAAGGAAGAGGAGAGTACTTGAGTGAAAGGGGTCTCCTAGCACCAGGTCTGGAGGATGCCTCACCACACAGCTGCGAAGTAGATGACCTCTCCTGCATTTCGCTGAGGACGAGCTTGAGCTCAGAGAGGTCAGGCAAGATGTGCACGCCCACTCATTACCTAGGAAGAGGCAGGGCTGGGGTTTAAATACATGTGTCTGGTCCGAAGGCCAGACCCCGGGCTCTCTCTCGTTCCTGGCTCCCCTGGGATGGTTCTGGGGAGTGCCTGCTTCTGTCCCACCTCTGCCCTCAAAGGTCAGCCCAGGGCTGGGCACTCAGCCCCCGTTCTAGGAGTGCTTGCATCCAAAGGGCAGGATAATTTTCCCCAAGGTTTCTCAAGGGGAAACCCAGGGCAGGCCCAACAAGTGCTTATGACCCCTGGACGTGGGCCAGGTTCTGGCACTGCAGCCAACAAAGCCCTCAGAGTCTGCTGGTGGTCATGACATGCTGTGAGGACCTTGCCCAGTTAGCAGAAGTGCTGCTCCATCCTGTGCCTAGCTGTGTGCCCAGGGACATCCCACACCAGGACTCCAGTTACCTCTCCCAGATACCTCAACATCTGTTTTCTGAGACCCATGCCCCCAGGATGGGGCACACCCCTAACGTTATTTAAAGGTATCTAGCACCACTTCTGCCACCAAGACTCGTGAGTCCCTTTGCCTCTCTGGGTCTCAGTTTCTCCATCCATCAAATGCTCACCAGCTCCCTTCCCTGGGGGAGTGGTGTGCGTGTGAAAAGACGTGGCAGCAGAAAGGACGGAGAGTTGCTTGGATAGCAGTTTTCTCTCTTGAGATGCCTGTTCTAGGCAGCCTACTTCACGCTCACCCCAGACTCTCGTGCACTGCCCGCATCCAGGGTGGATGAATGAGACCAGAGCTCAGCTCCTTTCTCTCGTGAGAAGCAGCCAGACTCAGGGAGAGCTCCACCAAGGCTGAAAGAGTGGCTTCCTGGGGTAAAGAGAGAGGAGTCCCTGGAAGAGCTCTCTCTTAAAAGAGAATCAAGAAAATGGGTGTATGCTCAGGGTCAAGCATCCTTCCTGCTTTGGTGCCTGTGGCCTTATTCCTGGGGAGGGGAGTGGCATGGATGAGCTCATCTCTGCAGCCCCTGCCATTTTAGGCAATGCAAGGTGGTGGGTAAGAAGGGGGCTGGCACGCTGCTTGGACCCATTACCTTGTAGTTGTATGACTTGGGGAAGATTTCTTGGCCACTTTCTCTCTGTTTCCTCACCTGTAAAATAGGAGACTAATAGCACTTACCTCACTCGGTTGCTGAGGGTTAAATGAGAACATATATTCCAGATGCTCAAACAGTGCCTGAGTACGTAAGTGCACCCTCGTTCAGCATTAGCTCTTAGTAAGTAGGTAATACTAGTCATCCTTAGCACGATGAATCACTTCCTGTGTGCCAGGGACTTCACTGAGCACCTTGTACATATTTTCTCACTTAGTTCACTGGTTCTGTTTTCTGTGTATGTGTGTGTGTGTGAGAGAGAGAGACAGAGATGTGGAGAGCCCTGATATACGAGACTAGAGTGTTGCCGGAACTATAGGCGTCATTTGGTGTCTACAGAGTAAATTAGTAAATCCCAGCTCCTAGCACCTGGCAGGTGCGTGGGACTTCCTCACAGAGGACGGGCCTGAGCAAAAGACACCTTGAGGGCAAGTGAGGCTGGTCATCCCCCGGGGGTGGGGCCAGCAGGAGCACGCAGGCTCAGCGTGGTGAGGTGAGGGAGGGCCTTGGGGATCCCTGGTCAAAGAGAGAAGGGAGCCAACTGTCCTATCAGGAAGTGGGATCCTCACAGAGCTGGTGCCAGATCCATCACCAGCTTCAGTCTGAGTGGCTTCACCTGACTGAGACCTTTGAGCCTAGTGACAGGGGCCAGCTAGGCTGACTCACAGTGTGAGGGAAATCCTCTGGGCTCCACATATCCTTCCTTTCAACAGCCCTTTTATTTTCTAGTTTTGCTTCCTCACTTAAATTCCTGGTTAATCTTCTTCAGGAAAATTCTAACTTCCCCTGAGCCGAGCAAGGCTGAAAGGGACCTGTCATGGGGGCTGCCCCAAGGGGAGTGTGGCAATGAGCACATCTGTCCTGGCTAGGGGTGACTATGGGAGCAAGGCCCTCCTGCCAGGGAGCATTCTTGGAAAGAAAGAAGGCCCCAGTGGCAGGCAGGGGAGCAGGGCAAAGAGAGGTGTGGGTTTTAGCCTCAGACGAATCTGGTTCCTCTCTGGGTTCCACCACATCCTGGCTGTGCGATCTCAGGTGAGCTCCTTAACCTCTCTGAGCCCTCCTTTCCCAATTGTACAGTGGGATCCCCACAGGCCTGTTTTGACATATGTGAAACTCCCAGTGCAGTGCCAGGCCCACACCTGTCTCTTTTGTGATACCATTGAGCAAAGGTATTCTCTGGGTTTCACAACCCTACCTGAGCTGCCCTGGGACTTGTTCTTTCCATGGGACAGGAGGGCTGTGGCCTTGGCTCCATGGGCAGGTGTCCCTTCTTTGCCTGTGGGCAGGCAGCACCTTTCAAAGCCTCAGCTCACAGCTGTGTCTCCCCCTCCCCTCCACACCCGACACCACCCTTCTGTTCTTATAGCATTCTCTGTTCCTTCTCTCAGGCGGGCGGCTAAGCAGAAAAACAAATCAAAGTTGCCTGCATGTCTTGGAGCCCGAGATGCTTCTGCGAAGCGATCCCTTGCTTCCCATTACCCACCCCAATAACTCTTGTATATGGAGTGTGAAATAATTAGCAGTGGCAAAAATAATTTAGGAAACAAGAAGAAACTAATTGTATAAGCTTGTTTGGGGAAAACACAGCCAACCAAAAAATCCACTGCATAGAGGGATGGGGACAGACTGACCAGTTCCCTGGAGGTCAAGGCCATAGATGGATCACCCGGAGGGCCCCTTGCAAGGCCGCTTCCTCCATCCCGGTCCTCCAAGAGGGGTCGACACATGCTGTAGCCAAGACAAGCCTCCCTCATGGGCCCAGGGGTGACTTCCCAAAATGCATCTACATCTCTCTCTCAGGCCATCCCGCGGAGGCAGGTGGGGAGGGAGTCGGGTCACCTGGGACAGTCTCATTCAGACACATGGGCCTGGTGACCTCCCTGAACTTGAGCTGGGGCCGGGTGGTAAGCTCCACACCCAGTAGGCCTGGAATGTTCTTCTTCCCCCTCCCCACCTGACTTCGACACTCGGGCTCCCCAGCCACAACAGATGCCCACTGCACATCACTGTACAGCCAGTGGCACATTAAGACAATGCGGAGCTTTCCTGGGAAATGGGGGAAAACATCCGGTGCCTCCTATTTTATGGCCCTTCTAACTTTGGAGACTTGGCGTCCTCCTCGGTCGTTTTTCCAGTTCCTAAGCTCCTTCCATCTTCTAGCCCATTGGCCTTACTTTCTGGGAGGGAGAGGTCAGGCACCCTCATTTCCAGGTGACAGATGAAAAGGAGTGAGGAAACTGCCGCATTCCTGAGTGTACAGTTTCCAGGTAAGGGAATGAAGGGCCAGAGAGGTGAAATAATCTGCCAAAGGACTCAGTTCCCAGGCAGCCGGCTCAGGGTTTGATGCGAGGCTGCTGTTTCCCTCTCACCTAACCAAGGCTGCGCAAGGCGTCCAGGAGGATCCTGGTTAAGCGGAGGCCTCCTCTGCTCCCCTGAGACCATGCCCAGGACCCTGAGACCCCGGACTCTCACGTGAATGAGAGCTGAGCCCAGGGGGGTGTGAAGGCCTTGGTGGCCTGCACCCCTTCCCCTTAGATGGGGTGCCTTTGCATTTACATTCAATAGCACCACTTTGCAAGGTTATTCGTAAGGACAGACATCTCCGCTCTCCCTCTGGGAGCTCCTGTCTGCTATCTCCTCCCTCATCTCCTCTTGTCTGAGACATTATAATGCCTCCCAATTTGTCCCTTGGCCTCCAGTGTCTCAGTCTGGGGCCAGCACAGTGATTGTCCTAAGGACAGGTCTGATCTGTCACTTCCTTGCTTTGAAACCTATGACTTCCTATTTTCTCTAAAATCAGCACGTACTTCTCAGCTTTCCCTCTTTTGGGACATTGGTCTTTGCCATTCCCCTTACTTTAAATCTTGGCTCCTTGGTGAGAAGGTACCTCACTGAGAGCAGACCTGGTTGTCCCCCGACCCCTCACTGTTTTCACCGGGAATCACAGTGTTTCCCATGTGGCCCTTAAACCACAGTGGCTGGGTGTCCATCTCCCAGACACACTACTACCTACCTGCTAAACATCGCTGCCTGGAGGACTCCTTGCGCCTCACATTCAAACTGGGCAACGGGGCATCTCTTATTTTGCCCATACCTGCTGGTTCTCCTGGGTTCCCATATGCTGGTGATTGGCACTAAAAAACCAGAAACATGAGAGTTCTACATCCTGTTTTCTTATCCTTACCCACCCTACAGCCATTTCCAAAGTGGACTCCTTCTTTCTACCCTGCCCCTGCCTACATCCAGACTTTGTCGTGCCTCACTGATTTTGTCTTCTGCAGCTCCCAAGAGCTGCCACCTCGTCCCCAGTGGTCCCAGGCAGGTCTCATGGGGGCCTCTTCTTTCTCCCACTTCTTTTCCCTGATTTGGCTGAAATCTGGTGCTGAGTTGCCTTGGCAGATGGGACAGGGTGAGCTTGACTGCAACACCTCAAAGCCCAACCTAAGACATCAGAGGCTTTGGAGCCAATGGAGATTCTGGTTGGTAAGCACTGGGCTGTACCAGTCTGGAATCAGTACCTGGGAGGAGCCAGGGGAAGCATTTGGAGTCAGGAGGGTGACTCCTGTGAGGCAGGCCCCTCTGGGCCCATTTGCTGCGCTAATTGTTGACAGAATTATAGGGCAGGTGTCCCGGAATTGGACTGTGGTCTTTCCATACACTCAGCATCTGAGGTCTTTGGCGGGGTGGGGGTCGGATGGAGTGCTAAGAAGATAAACGTGGAGTGGTGGCCCCCCCATACCTCCTGCTGGGCTGATGGATGGCACTGGGTATGCATAGGTAGGGTATGCCTGTTCTCCAGGCTGACAATGCCACAGGTGCTGCCGCAGGGGACGCAAGCCAGCTGCTTCCATCACATCTGCATGTGTGCTGTTCAAGGTCATGCTTGAGCTCAAGTGGTCTGGTAGGCTGGGGGCTTGGAGCCCCGTCACTGCCTTGATGGGTCCCCTTAGCTAGCCATCTCTTCCTGGCTGGGGAGGCAGGGGAGGGAGGTGAGGAGGGTCCTTTCTCTCTGAGCCAAGCCATCTCAACTGTGCACATGCCGACATCAATCCTGAGATTAGAGTCTATACTTAGGGAGAGAACAGCTATCTCCGTGTCTGCAGCTTACCTGTCTTTAGGGTCACCTCTGTTGCTGCCCCAAAACCATTCTTCTGCCTCCTGAGACTTCTGCTTACATTGCTCCTGCCCTGAAGTGGTCTCTGCACCCCAAAGCCCCATCGTGACTTTTCTGGGATAACACAGGTCTCCCCTCCACTGGTGGGGCTTGATGATTTAGCTATCAAAATGGACTTCAGCTTGTCTTTCTCCAATTTACTTATACAAAATGAATTTAATGGGAGAACGTTACCAATTTTACATCCTCCCCTCCAATTAAAAATATTCGCATCTGCAACTGCTTGTCTATTGTAGAATCTAGAGCAGGGGTGTCCAAACTGCGGCCTGCGGGCCAACTGCGGCCCGCAATCCATTGTTAATTGGCCCGCAGCAAATTCCAAAAATATATTTAGTTTACTTAAATAAACCAGGTGAGGCAATACGTACTTCACCTCGAGTGAGTGGCCCGGCTGTTTGTGTATTTTACCGCATACGGCCCTTGGTGAAAATCGTTGAAAAAAGTTTGGACACCCCTGATCTAGAGGATACTGATTTTACATGGAATTAAATATGTAGATATTTTGAGTTCTGCAAAGAGCACCATGAAGCTGGGACATCCAGACACTGGTGGTGGTACCCTGGCCACCTTGTAAAGCCATGTGCGGTGTGGTAGGAAAATTCAGGAAATGGCATGTGAGTTTCTTGCACCTCTCAGTTGATTGACCCAAGACCTAATCTCTCTGCATCTCAGCTTTGTGATCTGTAAAATGGAACTTTTCAGACAGACTAACCCCTAGGATTAGTGAGGGCATAATACATAGTAGGCACTCAATACATGTTGAGTTAGTCTGAAACAACTTAAAGACCTTGAGACACACAAGTCAGCTTAGAAGTACAAATAATAAGAAGACATCAGTCAGGAGAAATCTAAGATGGTGGAATAGATAAATGCTGTGCTTGCTTCATCCTGCAAACACATCAAAATTACAACTAAATTATAGAACAATCAACCTGGAGAACAATCTGAAGTCTAGCTGAACAAAAGTTTTATAACTAAGGATATAAAGAAGAAGACACATCGAGACTGGTAGGAGAGGCAGAGATGCAAAGTGGGCTGGCCCCAACCTCCATGGGGTGGTTGAAAATTGGGAGAGAGGGCAGCCAGGTGGCTCAGTTGGTTAGAACATGAGCTCTTAACAAAAGGGTTGCTGATTCGATTCCCACATGGGCCAGTGAGCTGCACCTTCCACAACTAGATGGAGGACAACAAGCTGTCGCTGAGCTGCCGAAGCGGTGGCCGGATGGCTCAGTTAGAGCGCGAGCTCTTAATAACAAGGTTGCTGGTTCAATTCCCACACGGGATGGTGGGCTGCACCTCCTGCAACTAAGATGGAAAATGGCAACTGGACTTGGAGCTGAGCTGCACCCTCCACAACTAGATTGAAGGACAACGAGTTGGACCTGACGGGCCCTGGAAAAACACACTGTTCCCCAATATTCCCCAATAAAAATTTAAAAAAAAAATAAAGAAAATTGGGAGAGATATCTTGTCCACAGAGGTTCCCCACAAAAGAAGGAGAGACTCCAGTCCCCGAAACCAGGCTCCCCAGCCCGGAGTACTGGTGCCAGGAAGAGGAGCCCCTAAAACTTCTAGCTGTAAAAAACGGTGGGGATTCTGACTGTCCAGGTGGGATGGAAGGCTATGGGAAACCAGACATCCTCTTAAAGGGCTTACACAGGCACTCTCCCTGGGCTCCCTGGGCTCCGGTGGAGGGATGGTAACTCTGGAGGCATCAGAGACATATGGGAGAGACTGAGTTGTGTAACTTTGGGGTGAAGAATGGAGGGACAATCCCCATTTTCCTTGTGTGGGACAATGCAGCCGGCAGCCAGGTGTCATCTTTCCTGTGTTGAGCCTGCCCCAACAGGCCAAATTTGAATCTGATTGGTCTGGTGAGCTATGCTTGCTTCACCCTGCTGACTCACTGAGACCCTGCATCATGCAACATGTGTACTGCAGCAGGCTTTATCAGCGGCTGAAACGTACAGGAGCCGGCAGGTGGCAGCTGTCCTCCATTCACAGCATGGTCTCTCCCAAGTACCTCCAGATACAGCATAGGCAATGACCAACCATGGGTTGCTTTGTAGCTTCTACCAGGTACTCCCCAGCTGGTCACAGGTAGTGGCTGACCTGGGCCTGCACCGGAGCCCCTCCCAAGAGGTTCCAGAATGAACATACTTGGAGGTTGGCTTCAGACCACAGCAGAGCACCACCCAATTAGCCCCACAAGCAGCACACACAAAGGGTGGTCTCAATATGCACCAGAGCCTATTGGAGCAAATCTCACTCCATGGGGTAAGCATCCTCATGGCAGCCTATAAGCTGTGAATGTGGCCAAACCCCACAGCCAGTCAGCCTGAGGGTCAATACCACCCACTGACATGCCAACAGCAATCAAGGCTCAACTGTAACAGGAGGGCACACACCACCCCACACAAGGGACACTCCTGGAGCACTCAGAGCAGGTGACCAGGGAGACTGTGCCACTGGATTCCACAGGACACCTACTACATAAAGCCACCTCGCAAGAATGGGAGACATACGTAGCAGATCTACCTAATACACAGCAACAAACACAGAGAAGCAGCCAAAATGAGGAAAGAAAGAAATACTTTCCAAATGAAAGAACAGGAGAAAACTCCAGAAACAACTAAACAAAATGGAGTAAGCAACATACCAGATGCAGAGTTCAAAACAATGGTTATAAGGATGCCCAAGGAACTTACTGAGAACTTCAGCAAATAGATAGCAAGCATAAAAACGGACATAGAAATCATAAAAAAGAACCAGTCAGCAGTGAAGATTACAATAACTGAAATGAAGAATGCACTAGAAAGAATCACTAGCAGACTAGATGAAACGCAGGATTGAATCAGCAATTTGGAAGACAAAGTAGCAGAAAACTCCCAGTCAGAATAGCAAAAAGAAAACAGAATCCAAAAAAATGAGGATAGTTTAAGAGGCCACTGGGACAACATCAAGCATAACAACATTCACATCACAGGGATACCAGAAGGAGAAGAGAGAAAGCAAGGGATTGAGAACCTATTTAAAGAAATAAAGACTGAAAACTTTCCTAAGCTGGTGAAGGAAATAGACATACAAGTCCAGGAAGCGCAGAGAGTCCCAAATAAGATTAACCCAAACAGGCCCACACCAAAACACATTATAATAAGAATGGCAAAGATTAAAGGCAAAGAGAGAATCCTAAAAGCAGCAAGAGAAAGACAGCTAGTAACTTATAAGGGAGCTCTGATAAGATTGTCAGCTGATTTCTCAACAGAAACTTTGCAGGCCAGAAGGGATTGGCACAAAATATTCAAAGTGTTGAAAAGCATGGACCCACAACCAAGATTCTTCTACCGAGCAAAGCTATCACTTAGAATTGAAGGACAGATAAAGAGCTTCCCAGATAAGAAAAAGCTAAAGGAGGGCTGAACTGATAAGAAAACAAAACCCCTGCATATGGTGCCTACAAGAGACTCACTTCAGACTGAAAAACACACACAGATGGAAAGTAAAGGGATGGAAAAATTTATTTCATGAAAATGGAAAAAATAAAAACAAACAAACAAACAAAAAGCTGGTATAGCACTACATATACCAGACAAAACAGACTTTAAAACAAAGGCTATAACAAGAGACAAAGAAGCACCTGGTAATCCCACTACTGGGTATTTATTCGAAGAAACCCAAAACGTTACTTCGAGGGGACATGTGCATCCATATGTTTATTGCAACATTATTTACAATGGCCAAGATGTGGAGATAGCCTGGGTGTCTGTAGATGGGTGAATGGATAAAGAGGAGGTAATGCATATATACAAAGGAATATTGCTCGGCCATGGAAGGGAATGAGTTCTAACCATCTGTGGTGGCATCGATGGATCTGGAGGGTATTGTGCTGAGTGCAGTGTCAGACCGAGAAAGACAGATGCGATGAGATTGCACTGTTATGTGGAATCTAAAGAACAAAACAAAACAGAAACAAACTCAGAGTTACAGAAAACATTTTGAGGGTTACTAGGTAGGAGGGGGGTTGAGGGTGAGGGTGAAAAAAGGGGAAGGATTAAGAAGTACAAATGGGTTGTTACAAAGCAGTTATGGGGCTGTAGGGCGTACCATAGGGAATGTAGTCAATGATATGGTAATAATTATGTATGATGTCAGAGAGGCACTAGATTTGTCGGGGTGATGGTTGGGAGGGGGCAGGAGGCAGGGTGAAAAAGGTGAAGAGATTAAGAAGTACAAGTTGGTATTTACAAAATAATCATGGGGGTATAAAGTGAAGCATAGGGAATATAGTCAATAATATGTTGACTATATATAACTATGTGTAGGTGGGTACTAGACTAGTCAGGGGGAATCACTTCTTAAATTATATAAATGTCTAACCACTATGCTGTACACCTGAAATTAATATAAAATAATATTGAATGTCAATTGTAACTGAAAAATTCAAAAGAGGGGAAAAGGTGAAGGGCTATAAGTGGTCCAACTTTCCAGGTATGAAATAAGCCACGGGGATGTAGTGTGGAGCCCAGGGAATATAGTCAATAGTGTTGTGATAGCGTGGTACAGTGTCAGATGGCTGCTGGACTTATCATGGTGATCCCTTCTTTAGGTATAGGAATGTTGAACGACTATGGTGTACACCTGAACCTAATATAATATCATAGGCTAACTATATATTTTTAATAAAATCTTTAAAAAATAAAAAAACAACAACTTTAAAAGAAGGCATCAGCTATATTCTCTAACAATTCCACTCAGCTATACGCCCCAAAGAACTGAAAATAGGTATTCAAATAAATACTTATACACACATATTCACAGCATCACAATTTACAATAGCCTCAAAGTGGAAAAAAACCAAATTTACATCAGCTGGTGAATGGATAAACAAAATGTGATATATCCATACAACAGAATATTATTCAGCCATAAAAAGGAAGGAAATTCTGATTCGTGCTACCATGTGGATGAGTCTTGAAAACATTATGCTCAGTGAAAGAAGCCAAACACAAAAGGCCACTTATTGCACGAGTTCATTTTTATGCAACCTCCAGAATACATAATCCACAGAGATAGAAAGGAGATTAGCTGTTGCCAGGGACAGGGAGGAGGTGGGAATGGGGCCGACTGTTGAATGCATATGGGGTTTCCTTTTGGGGTGATGAAAATGTCTTGAAACTTGATAGGGCTGATGGTTGTACAACACAGTGACTGTACTAAATGCCACTGAACTGTAAACTTTAAAACAGTGACTGGGTAATAAAAAAAAATAAAAAGAAGAGAAAAGGAAAGAAAGCACCAGGAGGAAACGAACACACTAAAGCACACAAGCATCGCCCTCCCTCCCTCTCTCCCACACGAGTGGAATATTCCAGTTTGGGAGTCTCAGTGCGTGCCAGGCATGTCCTTGCCCCAACCTGACAGAACATTACTTAGGCCCAGCTGGCCAAACTACTGCAGGAACACTGGCTTCCTTCCCCAGAAGCTGGCATGGATCCACCATCTAAGGATACATTCTGAGCACTTGAGTTATCTCAGCTCTGGGGCTCTCCTTCGCCACCCCCCCAGCTTCCTTGGCGACTCCAGAAGGCCTCCTTCTGACACAGAGCAAGTTCTGGGCAAAGAGGTATCCCTCATTTCTTTAGGGGCACCCGTCATGAGCTGCTTTGCTCTCTGCTCTGTGAGGATGGTCTGAAGCCCCAAGATGAACTGGGTGCTGGTGGCAGCTCTATCCTTAGAGAATCAGACGTGTTCTTGGCCTTGGCCCCGCCTGCCTGCGGGCCCTGTGGTCTGAGGGGGTAGACTTCACATGGCCACGGTCCCTTCCTGTGGCATCGCACAACAGTGATTTCCCCTTCCCGGGCCCATTTCTCTTTGCACTCATTTCTCTTTGGAGCCCTACGGCTCCTCCTTCCCCTCCTTCTCCAGGTGCTCCCACGTGGCGTGTGCACAGGCGACCTCTTTCATTACAGCACTGAAACAGCCAAGAAGACATGACAACAGTCAATAGACCCAGGGGTTTTGCCTGAGAGAGATGGGGGCAGCCTCCTGGAGATGGCTCTGCCTTGCAGAACGATGTTGGCTTTCTGTTTGTTCCCTTTCCTTCCTTGGAGCAAATGGTGCAGCCTCAAGGCGTTTGCCCAGAGGTACCACTTATCACTCCTCATCCCACCTCCTGGTCATGGAGCACCCACACCAGTGTCCCTGTGCCCAGGTGGTGGTACCCTGTAACTATTTGTGGAATGAGTGAGCGATAAGTAAAGGGTGGATATCCTCGTTCAGGAAGTGCTTACCAACCTCTCCCTTCCCTGAAATCCTCCTGTGTATGAAGCTGGAGCCACAAGCTTCCCTAGTCACTCACTCACCATCTTTCCCACAGGCAGGCAGCAGCTGCCCTCTGTAGGCCAGGCACTGGGCTGAGCCTGCGCCCACTGTGTGCCGCCCAGCGGAGGGGTGCGGGAGCACCCTGAGATCCCTGGGGAGACATGTCTCCCCCCTCCAGGGGCCCTGCCCAGGGCTCCAGCCTATCACTCTTAACCCCAAAGGCTTTGCACTGCCCCTGTTCTCCTCCCTCCAGACCTGAGGCCCAGACCCCTTCACCCCACACCTCGCTGTTCCTTCCCCAACTCGGCCTGTGGCATTCTTGGTCTCATACACCTCTGTGACACGTCTCATACTCCTTCCACTGCCTCTGACTTCCCATGTGTGAGGTTCGCAAACCGTGAACACCCAGGGGCCAGGAGCACAGGTCTAGTCATCTCTATACTCATCCTCATACTTAACACTCAGTGACTACCCTGAGCTGGTAAGAAAGGAGAGTTGTTCTGGGATATAAATTTCAGGATTTCGCCTTTCCTCCTTTCTTTTCCTTTTCTTTTTTCTTTTCTCTCTCCCTCTCTCCCTCTCTCCCTCTCTCCCTCTCTCCCCCTCTCTCTCTGTCTCTCTCTCGGGAATACAACTTCAGCATCTCCACCTACTTTATAAATACTTTGACAAATGGTTGCTCTCCCTCCATGCTTATCCTAAGCAGAGCATCCGTCATTTTGGAAGGCAACTGTTTACAGCCCTAAGACCTGTAATGCAGAGTCAGCGCCTGGGGGTGGGGTTGGACGAGGGGGCAGCCAGGCCGATTGCAGTTCATCAGGCCCAGATTTTAAAAAAAGGAAAGAAAGAAAGGAAAGAAAGAAAGAAAGAAAGAAAGACAGAAAGAAGAGAAAGAAAGAAAGAGAAAGAAAGAAAAAGAAAAGCAAAACCAAAACAAAACAAACAATGAAACCCTTATACAACTAAGGAGTGATTACCGTGTCCTTGGCAATGAGACAGGCTTGGGCCCTGTGTCCCACCATCCTTCCCTGGGCTGGGTAGGGAGGGGCAGGTGGCGTTGAAAGTGTTTTCCACTCTCCTGGAGCATTCTGAAGGAGCTTTCAAGTCACTCCTCAGCTACTGTTAGTGTTTCCCGCCTCCCTTAAGCGTTCATGAATCTTTCCATCCTTCATCTCGCTACAGCAGTTACAATCCTAACTACCACTCCATGTGTCCTCTGATTGGTTCATGAGGGCCTCAGTTTGTCCCTCTCCCTTTCACATGAGTGGTGTGTGTGTGTGTGTGTGTGTGCGCCTTCAGACAAGTACAAAATGGGCACCTCTGAGGTTATGGCTCCACTCGGCCCAGCAAACCTAAGAGATGCTAGTGGCAAGTCCCTGGAAAGACGGTGAAATCACTCTCTCTAGTTTACAACATCGCTGGTACTTCTTTCTGTATTTCCCCACCCCGACCCATCTCAAACAACCAGAGCCTTTATGCTCTCTGGCCCTGGTGTTCAACGTTATCTGCTTTTTACTCCTCTTCCCCTTATCTAAGAGGTCCTTGACTAAGAATTGAAAAAGTGGCCCCTTTTCTACTCCCACCCAGAAAGAGGGTGTTATATTATAACAGGTACCAAGGTTTCCTGCGAAGACAGCAATGTTTTCCGGCCTAGATTCTCCACGTGGTCAGTGGGTTCTTCACAGCATTGTACATTTATCGAGCACCTACTGTATGCATAGCACTGTGCCAGATGCTAAAGAGAAGGGAAGGGCAATTTCTTCCTCGGGTGTGGTATAGACCTCAGGGAGCTCAGAATTCACTTGAAGAACCAGGCTGACACACACACACGCACACACGCACACACGCGCGCGAACAGACAAATCACATGAGGAATCAGGGGGAAGGGAAACTGCCTTGGCCACTCATCTGAAACCCATCCATGAGCTCATGGTCCCCAGCTCAAGAAGCCCCCTGTGGTAAACAAACAGCTTAAGGGAAGCAAAGGGAATTAGAATTTTTAAAACCTTCCGGTGGTAATAAAATCTGGGGTATAAAATAGGTTAGGAAATTTATTTTTTCAATATATGATTTTTTTCCCCCTCTCCTCTAAAATCCACATATCTATTCTGCTTCAGGTTGGGGCTCTTTTAAACGGTTTTATTAAAAAAATCATTTACTGTGGGCTTTTCAGTTCAACTTTAACTGGACCGGGTGGAAATTAAAAAAGGATATTTTAAAAATAAATTATATAAATTACAGCCCTAATTATAAAGGAACTTTTAAAAATGTATCCAAACATTAAAAGAAAATCTTTTTTAAAAAAAACATACCATTTCCCCATTACATTGCAGGAGCATAATTTAGATACTTTTAACAAATCCTCATCTTTTGGAAGAAGCGGGCTCTCCAGGCCCATTTGCCTGTGTCTCTTTCTGCGTGCTATTATTATTTGATAACTTTGGGCTTAAATCTGCATGAGAGCCAATTATCTCTCTTTGTCATCAAGCAGGCTTGCTGTTTGGCAGTGGTTTTTATAGTACAGTAAAAGCCTTACAGAGCCTGGAGGAGGTGGATTCGTGGTTCAGATTACACTCCATCTTGCCTCCCCCATGACTTTCCTCATTCCTTTTTTGTTTGTTTGTTTTTGCTTTTTATCACTCTCTGATGCAACAAGTTTTCCTCCTCCAGCTGTGTGGCTCTCTCTGCTCCCCCACCCTTCTCTTCAGCCTGACCTCCCTCCTTGAGGATCTCAACTTATTAAGATCTTTCTCCCTTCTCTCCATCTTTTGCAGACCAAGGCTTCTTGCACAGAAGTGGTGGCAATTGGCATTTCTTGGCCCACCCTCCAGTGGGGGCCGAAAGCATGGTCACGCTCTCTTTTCTTCCTAATTAGTGGAGGTAGCATGATGACTGCATTGCTGCAGAGAGGCACGGCCCCTTCCTGCATGGGGCTCACAGTCTGAGCAGGAGATGGAACAGACCCACCTGAGGAATGATAGGGAAGGCTGGTACCCAATCAGCACCTCAGCAGTAAATTGAGGATGTTAGAGGAGGCGGAGCCACCCTCTGGCCTGAGGCCTGGACAGCTCTGGGCCGGGTGTGGGGGGGAGGTGGGGGAGAGGGGGCGCCTGGCAGACTGCTGCTTTTATTCCTCTTTTTTTTTATAAGAGGTAATGACAGGAAAGGACAGACGGAGCTTCCTAGAGGGGTGGGGAACCTCAGCGTGACCCTGAAAGACTCGGCTGGGAGGAGAAAAGGAAAGGCATTCCAGGGCTGGGGACCCTGAGCCAGGCAAGACCCAGACTCGCTGAGGAGGCTTCATTCCGCAGGAAAGCAGGGACTTGGCCGCCTTCTTCACTGCTGTGTCCCTGCCGCCTGGATTGGGCTGGGTCCCTGGAGGCACGTGATGCACTTGGATGGAGTGTGTGAATGAGTGAATGAGTGAATGAATGAGTGAACGGTCAGGGTACGAAGGGAAAAGAGTGAAGAGGCTAGAGATGCATTAGGAGACTTTAGGGTGTTAGCCCTTTTCAGTTCCAGATGGCAAACTGCCTCTTCCGGAGAAAAAATGATTTCCTGACTTTTCATCATTGGAGGCACAGAGCTCGCCAGCCCCTGCTTGCCAGATGCCCCAGGGCTTCCCCTGCTCCCTTCTAGGCCCTGTGCAGGCCTGTGCACATGTTCTTCCCTCTACTGGGGGCTCTGCCCCATCCACCTGGACCCATCTTCCCACCTCTTTTAGACATCACTTCCTCCTGAAATCCCTTCCTGACCCAAAGTCCAAGTCAGTTCCCCTAATGACTGGTCCTCGCTAAATCTTCTATCTCTGTGCCAACTCTTACCTGGTTCCCAGCCAGCAAAGGGAGCTTAGGGAAGACAGAGCCCTAACCCTGGCCACAGGCTGACCCTTATCTCCATTTGGGCATTTCACACAAAATGTAAAGTACTTTTAATAGTTGCCAGAATTAATTACTTGTGAACCGGGCACTGCGGCTAGCATTTTACATAAGTTATGGCATGATGCCTCCAAGCCGAGACTTGGAGCGGGCGAATGACTTACGCAAGGCTAAACTCCATGGACATAGCAGAAAGCTGATTTAGAGCAAAGGGAGGTCTGGCTCCGAAGCCTCAGCCATTTCCATTGTGCTGTTGGCCATGAGGGCTTTGGGACCAGAGAGGGTGGCATGGGAGGCGGGCTCCTGTCAGCGGCCCTCCTTTGCTGATAGCTCAGCACCTGGGGCCATCCCTGGCATTCTCTACCTGTACACCTCTTGACCAAACTTCCCTCCCCCAGGACCTGTGTTAGGACAATAACGCGGCTTGTATTGTCTCTGTGTGAGACAGCAGAGCCCTGAGAAGTTGTAGGGACCGTGCCTTCCACTATGGGAATCATATAACCTTCACACATGCGCACAGACACACGCCCCGCCCCCCATCCAGCACGGGGGATGGGGGAGGGCAGCTGGCTCTGTAGCCTCTGCTTTCTACTTAGCCCTGAGCGAACCAGTAATGCTGTGGGGACCAGGGGCTCCCTCTCTTGTCCTGGTTGGAAGGTTGGCATTGGATGCTGAGTGCACTGCCCCCTCTCCCCACTCAGAGTTCCTGAGCTTTGCCCATCCAGCAAGAGGCCGGCTATTTGCATTTGGAATTGGGGTGCCAGTGGGCATGAGGTCTGACAATTAAATTTGCAAACTCATCCTAGAAAAAGTGCTGCACACCTCATTGCTGAATATCACTATGGTCACCTTCAAAGTACTCCCCTTGGGAAGCTATGCACTGATGCCAGTGCCTAGTCCACCCTTCAAAGCAATTTTGGAACCCTTTTTCTGGAATGGCCATCAGAGCTGTCGTTGTGTTACCCTTGATGTCCTGAATGTCATCAAAATGTCTTCCTTTCAATATGTCCTTTATTGTTGTGTAAAGAAAGAAGTCATTGGGGGCCAGATCAGGTGAGTAGGGAGGGTGTTCCAATACAGTGACTTGTTTACTGGCTAAAAACTCCCTCACAGACAGTGCTGTGTGAGCCGGTGCATTGTCGTGATGCAAGAGCCATGAATCGTGGGCGAAAAGTTCAGGTTTTCTAACTTTTTTCACATGCAGCCTTTTCAGCACTTCCAAATATAATGGTAAACTTGGTTAACTGTCTATCCAGTTGGTACGAATTCATAATGAATAATCCCTCTGATATCAAAAAAGGTTAGCAACATCGCTGCAACAAGTTTGCGAACTTAATGGTCAGATCTCCTATGCTCCTGCTGGAGGGCATTTATTGTATTTTTCAAATGAGGGTTTACTGGCAGGTGATGGGAAACGCCAGGGTTTTGTGCAGGTGTTCGGCAGGAAGTGATGTCCCCAGAGTGGCTGCCAGGTGGGGGGGGGGCGGGGAGGATCCTCCCAGAAGCTGCCTGGGGGAGGTGAGCTCCCTTCGCTTTTCCCACCACTCAGCTGTCACATGGACAGTCCCCTCTGTCGCACTTGTCTGTTGCAGTTTCAGCACGGAAGGTCACGTGTCCAGGAAACCTCTTGGTCCTGGGCAAGTCTGGACTGTTGGATACCTACCTCATCTCACACACTTCTTTGTCTCCAGGGTATGGCTCCTCAGCTTGGCTGTGGGCACCCCTCTCTCCAGCTTGTCTTGCCTTCCTCACTGTGGAGTCTGATGTGGAAACAGCCCTCGGTGGGTGCCTGATAGAGCACACCTGAGTGATTGAAACGGCTAAGGCTCTGGTTGGGGTGTATTCAACGTGGAGACTCCTTGCTCTGTGGGGCCTCCCAGGGCCAAGGACGGCACCTTCAAGGTTTGGTGCCATCACCCTGTAGCAGATCACCTGTGTTTTCCTAGAAGTGGTGGCGGGGTGTGGGGTGTGGGATAGTGTGGGAGCTGGGCGAATGAGGCCGTTGCACGGGCGCCCTGTAACTGGGAGTGAGTCTGTAATGGGGCAAAAGATAATGCTAGGACTGGGGGTCCCTCCCCAAGCCCCAAAAGCACGGCCACCACGGCTGGCTGGGTGAGAAGTGGCCACCCAGCCCTAGATTCAGTGCTTCCCACTCCCAGGAACTCCATGGACCCCAGGGAAGGCCCTTCTGATGGCTGCACCCTGGTCTGCTGCTGCTGGCTGGCAGGCAGGCGGGTGGGCGGGCAGGCGGAATATTACCCTTAAGATAAATGAAGAAGAGTTTCAGCCCTTATTGGATTATAGTTTTTATTGAACTTTATAAATTCCAATTAGCAGACCCCTGGGCAATAAGCGACACGCAGCCCGTGGCTCACTTTATGGCATGATTACGACCCTGTTTATCCTCCCCTGAATGAGAAGTATTAATGGAGGACAACGAAGGAAAGGGGACCCGAGAATACATAAAAACAAATATTGGTGACACAGATCAACAGACAGGGTGAGGGAGAGAAAACAACCTCTGGGTGGGCAACGGGGGACAGAGGACCAGAGATTCTGAGAACCCACATTCTCAGAGCCCCAGCTAGCTTGAACACCCTCTTGGCTTCCCTTCTGGGGCAGAACCCCTCAACCCCTGATGGCTGCGGGGGCCTGGAGACCGTCCCCCTGCCCCCTGCCCCCAAGCAATCTTGTTCAGTCCAGAGTTTGATTTATTAAGTAGAGTCCTGGCTTGTGTGCTTCTCCCCTGGGGCAGCCCACTGCCTCACAGGGCCCTGACTCCACAGCTGAGCAGCTGGCAGGGCAGCCCAGTGGTTCTTCCCTAAATACTTCAGAGGGGTCTCTTGCCCTTTGAGAATCTGATGGACACTAAAGGTATTCTTGCTAGAATAATATCGCCAGTACATACACATACATGAAGGCACCCCAACATGTGTGCACACATGCACACACAAGCAATTTTGCATACAATTTTAGGGGAGCATCCAATCCCTGAAAAGTAATCATGGATCACGACCCTCCCCAAGGAGACGGAAAGCGTTCGTTTATGAATCCTGGAATTTGAACAGAGAGCTGGAACACCTCAAGGGCCTGGCCACAGGGGGTGTCTCTCAGATCCCACCTCAGTTTCCTCTCTTCCTGGACACTTGAGTTTGTCCCCACCTACCCAGCTTTAAACCTTTAAATAGCTGGGACCCAGAATAGCAGCGTCTCGGGAAAATCTGCCTTTGAGAGAGGTATGAGGGGAGCTGGGGGGTTTCTGAGTTGGTGGGGTCAGGGGTGGTCACGTGCCCCCGATGGAAACCCTCAGCGACTTGCTGCATTTCCCCGGAGAAAGCTTGCTCAAGGATGGCATGCCCTCGTCATTTTCCCCTGGCTTTGTTTACACCTTCCTCCCCCTTCTGTGGGTCATCTTTCTTGGAGGCTTCGGTGGAAGATTAAAAAAGAAGAAAAAAAAATCCTCCTATCAGCATTTTGCCATTGTACAGAAGGAAGCACTAACAGAAGTACCTGAGGAGGCTTTTGTAGTTTGAACAGGATGAAAAATGCTTCAGGTGTTCGGCAGTCGGCAGCGGTACGTAAATAAGATACTGAGATCTCCGGGCAGCTGAGAGCACGTCCGTCTGGCTGGGCCCATTAGGGGTCACTGAAGAGCCCCAGCAGCAAGTGCCCCACCCGTGGTCTGGGCCTTGCCCACCTCTGGGATTTATGGAGCTCTGACAGGCCTTGTCATACTCAGATAAGAAGTGTGGATGTATACAAGATCCATGGTCATGAACTGTCCCAGACAGGACTTCCCTGATTTTTGTCCTCCAGAAGGACAGTGAGAGAGCCAGGGGCCCTGAGCAGGGACTGGGGATGCGATTGAGGGGGACAGATACCTGAGCTGGCAGGTTGGTGGGAGACCAGGTGTTCTGTTGAGGTCTGGGAGAAGCCCGGGGGAAAAGGTCGCTTAGGACACTCAGGCAACGAGATATCGCTGCCTCATCCCTTTGGGTAAGACTCAGGCTTCCACGGAGAGTGAGGCCCCCAAGGAAGGAGGGTGGGGGTGGGGGTGGTCCTGCAGATTAGGAATACCATCTGTATTGTTCTTGGGTTTGTATTCTCTCACCCCAAGTCCTGGGCACCCAAATTAGCTGAGCCTCACCTCGGAAAACTAGGCTGCCCCTTTCCCCCCCCCCCGCCGGCCCAAGCTCCAGGGAGCAATGCCTCCTTTCTGCCCATATCCTTGGGCCTCAGGCAAAGCCAGTAGCTGGCAGAGGGTGACAGACTTTGGGTGGCTGCATGGAAAAGAAAGTTGGTTCTTTCCCTGCATAGTTAAAGCAAGTTGGGTGTGGGGGGGTGGGTAGACAGGCAAGTGAGATAACAGGACCTCAATACAGAGCTGGAGCCCAGAGGCTATTTGCTCTCTGTTCAGACCACTAAGCCCATTTCAAAACCCCCGTGGCCTGCCTAGTGCTGCTTGCATCAACTCAGGCTAGGGCAGAGGCTTTAGCTCAGGTGCTAAGATGTCTTTTGGGATTATCCATTCTCCCCCAGAGGGGCAGTCTTATGATGTCACGCGTTTCTTGGTGGTCACTCATACTGTCATGTCCACAGACAATGTTTAGTTCATGATTTGAGTAAAGTGTCAGTGTCAGACCTCAGGTATCAAAACACAGGTGGGGCGAGCAGTAGTGTCTTTGGGGCTTTCCTGGCATGTCTGCAATCACCAGGAAAGCCCCTCTGCACATTGCCGAGTCCCCTCAGGCCCCTTGTCATGGGGAGGAGTCCTTCAGAGGACCAGGGAACGAACCCCTGGGATCTTTTGAAACAGATAAAGAAGCCGTCTGCCCAAGCGGCGTCCTGTAACTGGGGATAAAGGGGAGGACGGGAGTATATCACGGAGGGTGGAATTGTATCAGGGAGCTCTGGGGGCACATCGTGCAGAGAGAGGAGAGAGGCAGGGCTGGCAGTCACAAAGCCTGGGCTCCAGGCTCACCTCCACCACCAATGAGAAGTGACTGTGACCCTGTCACGCCTCTCTCTGGGGCCTGCCTTTCCTTACAGCAAAGTGAGTTAGCATGGCTGATCGCTGAGGTCCATGCCAAGTCTAAAATCCTCAGATTCCCTCCTCTGACATTTCAGGCATGAACACAAATTAGCACGTATGCAGAAATGTGGCAAGTGATAATGGCCCCCCAGCCCCCACCTCAAGCACACACACGCTCTTTTCTCTCTTCATGCCCCTGTAATAGATCATACAGGATGGATTACATTAATTTTCTATAAACTATATCAACTTGAGTGACATGTCCTTAAGGGTTGGCTGATTGATATCTACAATGCGGTCTTATAATCTAAAATCATATTAATATTAATATTAAAGATTTTCTGTCCTTTACGCGCACCATTAAATCTGGAGTATAAGGTGAAATTGACAACATACATTTTGACAGCTTATCTATAATAAATATGCAAATCTTGATGCCCACATGTCATCACAGATGCACCGCGGCTCTCTGAAGATCAGAGCATGCCTGTCTCCCGCGTGACATTTTTCGCGAAGGATCAGAGCACCCGTCTAGGCGGCAGGAGCAGCGCTGGGTGCGCTTTTGCCCGCGGTGACCCTGGCCTCTCACGTCTGCCTGTGAAAGCCTGTCCTTCATCCTGCCAAGCAGGCAGGAGAGCTTGAGGAGTGACAGCCACAGAGAGCAGGGGACATCGTCCCACATATCCTCTGGAACACAGGAAAATCCGGCGTCCCTCTTTTTTCCCCTTGAGTCACAAAGGGACTATTGCTGTCCTCTCCATCCCACCTGGTTACAACAAAGTTACCACCACTTAGCCCCCAGTGAGTTTAAGAGTTGGGGCTTCTGAGTTGGCAGCTCTGTGGTCAAACTCCATCTCTGCCACTAGCCTCTGCTTTCACTTCCTGTGGCATCCGTTACTGCATCTCTAAGTGGAGAAGAGAGATGGTACCTCCCTCCTGGTAGAAATGTGAAGACTGAATGAGATCATAGAAGCCAGGTGACCAGCACACACAGCGATGCCTCAGTAAAGAGCAACACTTAGATTATTTTCTAAATGAGTCCCACTTCGTCTGACCTCTGCAACGCCTTCGTGTCCCCATACCCCTGTCCTTCCCATACCGAACCTACCGCTCACCACAGTGACTATCTTGGATTCTTCTCTGCTTCTGACCTGTGCCAGAGGTAAGCTCCAGACAGCAGGAACCACACATCTTCCTGTGTCCCCAGGACCCAGGTAGAGCTGAGATGGGAGATGGACTGAGATTGGGATTCAGGAATCAACCTCAAGGGGAAATCAAGCCATCTCTCGCTGACTCTGCCAGGTCTGACTACACATAGGGGTGTGTGTGTGTGTGTGTGTGTGTGTGTGTGTGTGTGTGTGTGTGCTGAAGTGTCTGTAAAATGCATTATCCTCCTTACATTAACCGAGAGATTGATATAGGGGCTGACGGAGTGGGGTAATTTTCAACAGGTGCAGTACAGTTGATTTGAGAGAGCTCCAGGCCGTTTTGGTGGTGTCATCCTCACTTTATCCTTGCTGACAGGGTGGCAGGACCCATCAGATGCCCTGGGGTCTCTGATCACTGATCCCTGATCACTGGCTTCTTTCCAGCCTCTCTGAAGCCCCTCTACAGTGTGACATCATCTCCCAGGTCTCCCCATCAGTTTGATCTACCTTGAGGTTCTGGCACTGCATCCACCCCTTCCCTGTCCATCTTCCTTCACTAAACCTACCCACATCGGTTCAGCCACACGGAGTGCTTCTGTCTCTGAACTCTGCAGGACCCCCAGTGTGAAGAACCACAGGATAATGTGCTTTGTCACACCTCCTTGCATTGTTCTGTCATTGTTTGGCCATGGACAGGATTGTTCTCTACAATTAGACTGGGACCATGGGGGTAGAGACTGCTTTACTTCCGCTTTCTATTTCCCTGGGCACATGTGCAGATGTGCTGGGATTGGACCCTTCAGTTCTCTGGATCGGAGTAGGAGCAGATGCAGGGACCCCATGGATCTGGAGAAGTCTTAAGAGGTTTAGTTGTTGGGCATCTCTTGAAAGGTGAGAGTTGACCTGGATCCATTCTCATGCTTTTCCAAGTCTCTTCTGGGAAAAAGATCAGGGATTAGAGGAACCCCAGATAGTCTTCTGGGGTATCAGGAAATCCACGTACACCTCTTATTTCCCCTGCAGGGGTGGTCAGTGTCCTGGAGGGGGCTGTATTGTTTACCACCATCCCTGGGCGGCCCCTAGCTCTGGGATCCTGCAGTGCTGACCAAGGGTAAGAAATGTGGTGACTCAGGCTGGGCAGACAGGCTTGTTGCGGGGAGTACCACCGCTGGGAGGAAGGGCAGAGAAACCTGCCCAGGCTGGGTTCTGGGAAAGTTAGGCCCATCATATAATGCTCATCAGCTGATTCCTGCAGCTCTGGCTGTGAGCAGAACGGTTTTGGGGAGACGTGGAGACCCTATGGCTGTCGAGGGGAGTCCCTCTTACAGGGCTTTCTTGGCTCCCCTGTAAGAGGGGAGTCTCTTGCCACCAATCCCTTTTGGTCCTTCATTTTCAGGGTGAAACTTGAGTTTCTACACTGTCTTTAATAAAGAACCGCTGATCAACCATCTACAATTAATCAACAAGAGGTGAAGATGGGAAGAGGAGGAGTGGTGGAGAGGAAAGTGTGTGTGGCTTTGGCAGCTCCCTCAGGCTCGCAGAGCATCTACGTCTGCCTTTCATTTGTATCTTCATTCAATTTTTTCATTTGTATCTTCATTCCATTTTTCCACAGACCGTTATTGTGTATGAGTGAGGGCTGTGCTGGGTGCTGCGGATGGGGGTTGGGGAGCAACCCTGTCCCACACCCATGGAAGCC
The DNA here is from genome assembly GCF_004115265.2 of Rhinolophus ferrumequinum. Classification (NCBI taxonomy): domain Eukaryota; kingdom Metazoa; phylum Chordata; class Mammalia; order Chiroptera; family Rhinolophidae; genus Rhinolophus; species Rhinolophus ferrumequinum. The sequence continues at coordinate 30,962,217 of NC_046302.1, forward strand.
TGTCTTCTGGGGCTATGGAGGAGGTTAAATGAGCTAATATTTGATTATCACCTGGCACACTGCCTGGCATATAGCGAAACCTCCATACATGTTAAGTGAGTCACATCTGGTTGGAGAAAAAAGGTCACTTTAAAGTAGAACCAGATAATATTATCGGAGAGGGAGAGGTAAGCAAATGGGTCAGGCCGCATGGGTGCCTGTGGTAGGGGTGTTGGCTGCTGGGGGATGACAAGGTGGGTGGGAAGGAGGAAAACAGCCAATTACAGATGGCTTCCCTGCCAACCCCAGGAATAAGGATTCCATGGTCCTTTAAAATCCCTTTCTTCCTCCTCATTCATCTGTTCCCTTCCCTGCCACTCTTTGTGCCATCCTTCTCCTCTCTCCTCCTTCCCACAATTAACCCCTACTAGTCCTGATTGCTCCCCGTCTTGTTGACGATATCTACCACTTTCCCAGTCTCCCTTCCTTCCCTTCCTTCCTTCCTTCCTTCCTTCCTTCCTTCCTTCCTTCCTTCCTTCCTTCCTTCCTTCCTTCCTTCCTTCCTTCCTTCCTTTCCTTCCTTCCTTCTTTCCTTCTTTAATTTATGTGTGTTGACTTCCCTTGACAAGCCCTAATCCCTGACTCAGCTCCCACTTCTTGTTAAACCAAAGGTAAATTCTCAGCCTGCGGGGCGGCCCGGAGCAGGAGGATCTAGACCGCGGAGCAGCCGCGGGAAATATTGATATTAGCCGACCTCTGGCGCCGGCCGCCCGCGGTGAAAATAGGACGCGGGGCCAATCAATTACCGAGCCATTAAGGGCAGGGAGCGGGGCGGGAGCGGAAAAAGACTGGGCTCCCCGCGCGATGCCCCCTGGGGGTGCCTGGCTGGGTTCCCCCCTCCCCAACTCCTCGCGCGCACCGGCCACGGGCCCTGGCGGTCCATGTCAGTGACCTCATCGGCGTGGCGGGGAGACCCAGTGGGCCGGGCAGGGGGAGCTCGGAGTCTGGGCGCGTGGGCCCATCCGGCTGTTGGCTTCTTGCGCTCTCTTTGTCTGCGCCTCCCGTCCTCTCTCGAAGGCTTCTCACTCTCCAGCCCTCCCTTTCTCTCTCTCATCCTGCCCTCCTCCTCTTTCTCTTTGTTACAGTCTCTCCTCTTTCCTGGGTGCCTCTGGCTCGTCGGACCACCCTTCTGTTGTTTTTCTGCCTCTCCCTCCAGCCTGAGCCGGCCACAGGGTGGCTCCGGAGTTCAGTCCCCAGCGTGCTCCGAGCTCTGCGGGACCGCCCCTCCCGCCACTGCCCCTCCCTCCCGGTTTCGTGCCCATTAACGTCCGTCTTCAACAGCGGGAACGAACATCCGCCCCTTCTGATCTGGGGTTAATGACTTCTGGGAACCCTTTCCATTTTTTATTTATTCCTTCTAACTCAGACAGTAGCCCCACATCTAGACAGCCCCCCCCTCCCCCCCAGACAGGGAACCAGCTGTGCTCATGCAGACAGAGCCCCTCGCTGCTCGGTTTCTGGGGTGTGTGGGGGGGAGTGGGAGCAACCTTGCATGTTTGCGTGGATATGGGTTCCGGGTATCTGTGACCAGGTTTGTGTGGGTGGAGGACAGAGGGTGGACTTGAGCAAGTATTTAACGTCTCTCTTGGGGGAGAGAACCTTCTGGTTTCTTGAGCTGACCCTTCTAGGCGGGTAGGGAGGGTGGTGAGGGAATGAGGTGTTGGGCTCATTTGGTGAGTGGCCCACTGGTCTGTCATATTTCCTAAAACTTCCATAGGTTCTTAGACAAGCAAATGGATTCGTTAAAGCTTACATTTATCAGATGACGGTGTTGGAGGGAGTCAAGGGTACTTTTCCGCTTTAAAGAAAGAGCCTCCATTCTACAAAATTGAAAATAACAACAATCCCCGTCACGCGTTCCTTTGATCACAGCTGTCAAAGTGTGTGTGTGTGGGGGGGGGGTGCTCAGATCTACAGCATGGACCCTGGTCATCACCTGGGAATTGTTAGAAATGCAAATTCTTGGGCCTTACCTACCTTTTGAGTCAGAAACTCTGGGGAGGGGCTAGACCATCCGTTTAACAAGCTCTGGAGGATCTTCTGAAGAGCACTAAAATTTGAGCACTACTGACCTCAATGTATCCCAGCAGCTCTGGGAGGTGGTGGTGCTGGGGAAATCACTGTATCCTTTTACCATGGGAGGAACAGTGGCAGAGAACGTGTCCTGTGGCCCGGGGGTAGCAGGACCAGGCTAGGACTACTTCCTAGTTCCAGTGTGAGGCAGCCTGTAAGGGTGGTAGAGAGTGCATTTGATTTCAACCCACAAATGCCCCTTCATGGAGGTAGATTGTCAGCTTCTGCCTCGAATGGGTGACTGGCATTTGCCTGCCTGGGAGTCTGCCTATGTCCTGTAGGTGCTGGAAAAGTTCTGGATTTTCCAGGCTCCTCTGGGGAGTGCTCAGCCCTTGGGAGGAGGGTGACTTGGGGCACAGCCACTTGCATGAAAAGCAGGTTGATTCTTTAAGACTGATTTTTTAAATTGGGCCACTGAAAACAGCTTGCGGTGTTTCCCATCAACCACCTGCCTCACGGTTGTGTCAGCTGCCCAATAAAATATAGACACCAAGGCTCCTTCCTGACAAGCCAGTTCCAAAGCCAGGGAGAAGGGGTGTTGTGGGCCTTGGGACCCTCCTGAGCAAAGCTCTGGTGTCCAGTGGATATAGTTTGAACCTGAGTTCTCCGCCTCTAAGGGGCTATGTGGGACCTTGGGCAAGTCATGTAACCTTGTCTATCTTGAAAGAGCCCCATTTGTAGGGTGTGGTCACCACCCCAATTCTTTGAGAGTTCTGAAACAAGCTACTTCACTTCTCTGGGCCTCAGTTTCCTTATCAAGTGAACAGTTGGACCAGGCGCCTCTCCAGCGGTGACAAACCATGGCTACTACTATGAATGGAGGTAAGCCCCAAATAGCATAACATTAATTGAGCAGAACCCTCAACCCACAGCAACGGTCTCCCACTGTCCCCATGCCCTTTTCAGGAAGATCAGCCAACTCGCCCGCAAATGAGCACAACTGTCAAGAAGAAAATAGCAAGGCTTGTGCGTTGTCGAGCTGACCAAAAGCCAAATAATGACGCCGGAGCTTCCTGACATCAGCTGCGTCACTCTCACTTCAACCTGCGACACTCTGGCTGCAAGAAGCCTCGTCTGCGTCTGCGGAGGAGGCGGCTGCCAGGCGGAGCCAGCCCTGGAGAGGGGTCACCAACCAGCCCGGGCTGACTGAAGCGCCAGAGGAGCTCAAGCCTCCCCCAAACCCTTTTCCCCTCCACTACCCAGCAAACAGAATTAATTAGAATCCTCCATTTTCTGAGAACTTGGGTTAATCAAGGTTTACATTTAGTTTTTTTTTTTTTTTTTTTTCCGGAACAGTAAACTGAACTGATGTTTCCACAAAGAACACAGCACTTAGTGAAACTGCTGGGATGGGAACGGATCCTCACTGAACTGGAACATCAAACCATGTTCTGAGACAAACCTGATGTTTCACTTGGTTTCAGTTCGTGGTGAGGGAACAAGCCGACTGGGGTGGTTGGGGTGGGGGAGAGACAGAATGTGGGCTGGCATTCCAGGCTCCGGGTGGGATAAGTGTTTCCTATTGCCCTTTCCAGTTGAACACCTCGGTGCCTTTTCCTGCTCATTCCACGCCAGTTCTGCCTCCTCTAAGGAGCTGCCCGGGGCCACAGGCCTCTTTGATCACTTGTGACCTTTTACAAGCCCAGACGAAACCACACAACTTTACACAGGATTTCAGACTATCCCAAGTCACTCTTGAAATAGTCTCGAGGTGTGTTTCACTCCCCAATCAGATTTCAAGTTCCTTTAGGCTAGGAGAACTCATTAGTCCCAGCACAATTTTAACACACAGCCGGCACGTGGTAGATACTTAAGATCACGGACGGGTAGAACTAAAAGGATCCTTACACATCGCTTAGGCCAACTGATGAGGAAACGGACGCCCAGCTCGCAGAGTGACTTGTTCACGGCCTCACAGCTAGTTAGTGTCAGCGCAGGAATTGAAACCCAAGTCTTGGCAAATATCAAGTATGTCCTGATTACAGGCATACCTCAGAGATACTGTGGTTCAGTCTCACCTAATACAATGAGTAGTAATGTTTGCTGGTGGAGGGTCTTGCTTTCAATTTGTAAAAAACACAACGTCTGTGAAGAGCAATGAAGTCAGGTACAATAACACGAGGTATGCCTGCATATACAAATGGTAGTAAGGGGTTTGGGAAAACAGGAATTCAAAAATAAATTTCAGAGCGTTTAAATTGGCACCATCTCTTTGGAAGCAAAGAGATCAATCAAAATATAGAATGTTCAAATGTGCATGGCGTGTTATAAAACAAAACATAAAACTAGAAAGAACTGCAGTGTCTATCAGTGGCGTCCTGGCTATGTAAGTTAGTGAATATCTGGACAACGGAATACTATGCAGCTACTAAATGGAATAAAGTTGATCCATAAGCATGACAATTTGGAAAGATCCAATATACTGCGAAGTCAAAAATCAAGGTGCACAGCAGTGTGGGGAGAATATTGACTCCAATTTCCACAACAGAAAGCGTTTGTGGGTGTGTTTGCGTGTGCCTGTTTGTACTTGGCATATTTCTGGAAGAATACAAAGGAAACTGCTCCTGCTGGCGAGTGGGATGGGGTCTAGTACAGGAGGGACAAGCACACTTCATTGTATAGCCCTTTGCACTTTTTACCAGGTGCCTGTGTTATAGTAATAATAATTAAAAGCCTCAACCTTGCAGTCTCCTAGTTGAGCATTTCCCCCCACTGTACCTGTCTCTGGTCTTGGGGACCCCAAACCTGGCGCAGCAGACCCATTGCATGAGAGAGACCCACGAAGAAGGAGATAAAACGGCACATCCAAACAGCCAGCGCCAGCTCCCACATCAAGGAAACTGGGGTGAGGAATGGAGGCAGGGGACTTGGAAGAAGGAAAGGGTGCTCCAATATGTGACACAGCCATGGCCTCGCCTTCCTCCAGACATGGGAAGCCAGATGTTTTGGACTTGCTTTGCAAGCAGCTGGTGGATTTCTGGACAAGCCTGGGCTGAGCTTTTTGAGGGAGACCGTGGTGTGGTACTGGTAGTGGGACAGGAATCTAGATTCTATTTCCAGGGGGGCCAGCACCTAGTTACCACCCAACGGCCATGGGAGCTTGGGAAGGTGTTTGACTTTGCAGGTGCCTGGGCCTCACCCCCAAGGATCAGAGTGGGCCTTGGAGGGGGCTGAGACCCGGAAGCCTGAGTCCCTAGGGGCTCACTGCAGTTTAGGGATTAAAACAATACAGGGATGAGCTAAGTCCCGAGGGTTTGCTATGCAGATCACTCAACAGAGTGGACGCCAGTCACCACACAGACCCAAATGCTTCTGGTTACACCAGCGTGGACACACTGCTTCACGGTTGTGTTGTACCTAAAGACTGCATACCCTTCCCCGCCACTGTCCAATGTGTGAAGAGGACAGTGGGCAGACTCTTTTCTTGATCTTTGGATGAAGGTGTAATAATTATTTATTAATAAGTCTAACACGTGGGCTCTTCATAAAGATAATCTCATGTGGTTCTCACCACAACCTTATAAGGTTCTTTCAGTTATTGTGTCTGTTTCATGAGGGAGAAAACTGGGGCAGAGGGAGGTTAAAGAACTAGCCTAAGGTGTCTGGTGGGTCATCCAGCTCCTCAGGACCCTGCCGAGTGCCACTCCAGGAGTGCCATGGCCCCAAATAGGCTTCCCCATATCAGACTGGCCTGGGCTATGACCTGATGCTATCCTCGTGGGTGGGCAAACCAGTGCCCACGTCTGTGTGGCCCCCAAGGACATAAACCCCTTCCCTGACTGCCCAGGAAGGTGCTCTGAGAATGGAGAGGGCTGGCAGGGATGCTTTTTGACTGTCATCATTGTCCCCCGACTTCCCCCAAATTACCATCTCCCAGGGTGGGATGTTGGTGAGAAGCTGAGATTGGAGGCTCCTCCTCAGCCAGATGGAGTGGGGAGGGCACCCCATTTCCTTCCCTCACACGACCACCCTTTGTCTCGCTTGCTTTGCTCCCTCCTGCTCTGGTGCCTTGGTCACCTTGCCAGGAGATAATGCCCGAGTGGCTCTGTCCTGACAAGCCCTTTCGACCCTATCTCCAATCTTTTCTGGGTTTAGGATTAATAGACTTTTTCCTCGTTTGGGATCAATAGGTACAGAGAGGGAGGGAGAGAGAGAGGGAAAAAAAAAAAGGAAGGAAAAAAGTCAGCAGGATTAAAAAAAAAAAAAAGGCCTGATAAGGATCTGGTTCCGATAGTAGAACCTTGATGTTGCCGGTGGCATCTTTAAGCTGGAGGGTGGTACACGCAAGGGAGGGGAAGAGGTGGGAAGGTGTCTTGTGTGCTGGGTTGGGAGCTAGGGTGGGAGCCACCTGTGGGAGAGCAGGAACGGGGAAGTCACAGGCTTGTGGGAGAGCCTGGGGACCCTCAGCCTCAGTCCAGGGCAGATTCCAGCCTGAATCTCAGCCCAGGAAGGCTCTCAGAGTCCTGGGCTGCCAGTGCTGCCATCCTCCTAGGTGCCAGATGACCCTTCTCACCCAGCAGCTAGTCCGCACCACACAGGAGCTGGGTCCTCAAACTGCCTCCTTCCTGGTCCCCAGGACCCTTTCGGGTGTGGACTGTTTAGCTGCACTTGCTTACCTGGAGTCCCCAAACCCAAGCTCTTTCTCAGTATTTCACAAAGCCTAATGGAAATTGCACATGTCCCCTTAATGAGGCTGCACAGGGAAAACAAAAATAGCACCTCGCTGCTTTTAGCAAGAATTATATCCACTCCGTGTGGCTAACACTGGTTGCCGCCTGCCGATCTGCAGCTCTGATTAGCCTTTGATTAATAAAAAATGGGGAAGGGAATCAATTATTTATTTAATAACAGCAGTTTGTTTTAAAGCAAAACCTTTAAGAAAGTCGAAGACTAGGGGGTGGGGTGGTGGGGGAGGGAACGAACTGAGGGTCTTGGGAGTGAGAAGTTTGGGAATGGAGGATTTTCATGGTGAAGCTGCTATTCTCCGGTGTGGCTGGAGGGCCCGATCCTTCAGGGCTTTTAGAATGTAGGATGTAACCCCGAGTCGGGGGAGCTAGACCCCAGCACGCTGGGCTCCAGAGCAGCTGGAGTCGTCGAGTGCAGGGCAGTGAGAGGTCAGGAAGGCAGGGCACTGATCTGCTTTGGTCCCTATGGGGTGGTGAGTGGATGAGGCCCACTCCCAGCCCTCCTCAGGATCTTCCCTTTCCCTTTGGCCTTAATCTCCGGTGTGCCAACCCCAGGAAATCTCAAGCAAGAGCCAGGCATCCAGGCCATTGACCTCGTCATGCCAATTCCCTTCCCTGTCCATGCAGGGGCCTGCTGCCCTGCCCAGCCAGCCAGGGCTCCTCTCCCCAGCACCTCTCCACCGTTACTCAAACTGCTTTCTCCTTGCAGAGGGCACTTCTGCTGATCTCTGCATTTCACAATCATATCCATTCATCAAGGCCAAGATCGAAGGACACCCTGCATAGCAGCTCCCCAAGTCATCCCCTCAGGAGACAGCCTTTCTTCTTCTGAACGTTCCCTGCACTTTGAACGTGTGTTCCTGTGGCAGTTTGGGAAAATGTGGCTTTGTACTTTATTTCTTTGTAGGTATTTTGAGGGCAGGGACCACGTCTCAGTCACTTTTGTAACCCCTGCCCAGGGTGTGTGGAATAATGGATGGAAGGATGGATACTATCATTGGGGGAGCGTGTACCCCATTTACATCTGAAATAGCTTTCAGATTAAAGAACGGAACTTTAAGGGAAATTATAACAGCCTCTTTGAGTGATGCAGAGGAAATGTATGCTTTTGCACCTGAGATAAGCAGATGAGAGTCAGGAATCTGACTTTTTATTTTCTGGGAGATAGGGCAAAAACTAAAAAAGAAATTGAGTGACACTGTATTAATTTTCTGAACCTAGCCTTTTGTCTATTGAAATAACTGCTCTCGTCCCTAGACCACACTATTCAAACTCAGTTTTCTCATCTTTCAATTGGGATAATAGTTGTCTCACTGCACTCGTAGGGCAGTTACAAACCTTTCATGAAAGAAAGCAAAAAGAGAACTTTGCAAAGGAGAAAGTGCTCTCCAGATGGGGTGTGTATTACCTTTTCTAGATAATTATTGGTCACCTGAAGTTATTGTCATAGTGCATCCTCTGGAAAGAGGTGCTGCATAATTATTCAGGCGCTAAAGTCTTTTTTTCCCCCATTTCCATTATCTGGATAGCTCTCATGGAAGTTCAATTTCCCAGAATGATCTGGGTTGTTGCCATTACTTTCTTCTGCGCTTACTGGTGTGGGTGGCCACTTCCAGCACAGCGCCTTCCAGTAGGCTGGCTCTACCATTCCAGATACCATGCCTTTAGCTCCGGTCAGCGCTGGAGGCCTGCAGTTTTGAGGCAGAACCACGCATTTGTTTACGCACAAATGTCTCCTTTTCAGATTGGTGAAGTGCTTTGGGTTTTCTGAAATGTCTGCTTTCACAGACATTATCTTGTGAGTTCATCCCCAATTCTTTGGATGGGAGCTGGGGAGCCCCGGAGAGGGGGTTGGATTTGCTGAGCCACAGAGACTATTAGATGTTTTTCTGCCTGCAGTGTGGCAGGCGAGAAGTTTGGAAATCAAGGGTTTCTATCATGGAGTTGATGTTCCTGCCCCCATCCTCTCCAGCCACTGCCCCCTACAGTGCGGGGGAGCGACTTGAAAAGGGACAGGCTTTCTGATTCAGAGAATAAATAACTTGGTAATTTAGCCAGTGGCTTTAAGAAACATAGCCATGTGGAACCCCCAAGCTCATAAACCAGATGAATTAAAGAGCGACTATTCACATGGCAGAGGATTCTTTCATTTCTAAAAGGATTCCTTATAAGGCTCTTCTGATGAGCAAACACAGCACATTTCAGATAGGATTCATTGTAAAAAAAAAAAAAAAAGACAAAAAAGAAGATAATAACAATTTGCAATTTGCATTCACTATTTCAGGAGCAGCTCTTGTGAGAAGAGTAAAGCCCACCTGTTTCTCATCAAAGCTCCTGAAAGTCCCTCTCCTGGAGAAAGTGGGAAGCTGCAGAGACCAGGAGAAATTCGGGGGACAGAGATGGAGGAGTTGCCATGATCAAATCTGTCCTTCTCTGATTTGGAAGAAAATCCTGTTATCTCCCCGTCAGGGATGGTCCTGGAGGTGGGAGCTCAGTCTGGCCAGTTCCCCACTGACCTGACTCCGTGGATCATGGGTGGAGTTATTCCACAGCCTCAAAGCCCAAAAGGTATCCAGGCAGACCTGCTGAGCCAGCCAGGGCCATGGACCTGGCCATGGGGCCCTGATGAATTCCTCCTGTCTCATTCGTTACCAGTGGGCGCCTGGCTTCGGCAATATTTGCCTTATGGCCTCAGTGCAGCATTTCCCGTATTCACAGAGTTAAATTAGTTAGCTGGATAGAAACCTCAGAGATGATGTATCTAGTTGTCAGTCGTGACTTGGTGCTAATGGCACTACAATTTGGTTACAGCCCTCGCTGTCATTAATCATTGGCCCCCAGCCGGCTGCATATGGGGGTGCTGGGGACAGGGGAGGGTGGGGCTGGCTTGGGCAGAGAGGTGCCCAGAACCCAGGCTGGGCCTCATCCTCTCCCTCCCGGCAGCACTCAGGCTCAGTACTCGGCAGGTCGGTGGCCCTCGGTCCCCACCGCCACCACCTCCGCCAGCGCCACGCACCTCTATTTATTAGCATCATGCTACTTATGCTAATAGCAGACCGTACACTATTTCTGAGCATTAACATCTGCTCCAAGCAGCCGACTTTCACTTACAGAAACTGATTTCAGCTCAGTCAAGCAGATAAACAGAGAAATCAAAGCAGGTGGCTGAAAGTGAAGGAGGAATTCTCAATTCCTGCATTCAACCGATGAACTTCGCTAAAGCCATAATTAATATTCAGATAACTATATTCCGACACATAGAATAAACAAGATCATTTAAAGGATGCAAAATACATCCCCAGGGCCAGAGGGGAAGGAGAGGGAGGGGAAGAGAGGGAAGGAAGGCAGAGGACTGAATATGAATGCAGACACTTTCCCGAGCTGGCCTATTGTTTGCAGGGTTTCAGTCTTGGAGACAGGGGACATGCCTCACAGAGCTGACAAGCTGGGTGTTTACAGGGCCCCTTCCGCAGGCTGGCAGGGGCCGAGGCCATTCACAACACGGTATGAAACAAGGGGAATCTGAGGGACAGCATCCCGGAGGCAGAGCTGTGTACACCTTAGGCTGGCAGAAAGCTGCCCTCTGCACTCCTCTCCTCTGGAAGCCAACTGAAGGACGGACGGCTAGCTCTGGGGCTGCTGTGTCTGCCTCCCTGCACCCAGGCCTCCTCCTTCTGTAGAACACCCTGTTGGACATCCTTCCTGCCTATGACTGGCAATGCTAGAATTAAAAATAATCATACCTCTGTATCATTTGGATGAGGCCAAATCCACCTCTCTATATGCAAAGCTACGAGAGAGTATATCCCTTATGGGGTTCATTGACCTCTTTTGGTTGTGTTTCCTAACCAGTCATTTCAGAAATGCTAGAATAAGACTAATGCCACCATCTGGAACAGGTTCTGAAGGTAATCATTTCTGTTCTCCAAAGTGCAACGGTCCCAGGGCTCAAGATCCTGAACCCGACTCCCTTTATCACGTTAGCACAGAATGATGGTGAGCGTAACAGGAAAAGTTAATGGATCCTGTTACCTCCTATGATACACGGACCTGCGTGTGTGTACACATGTGGGCTGTAGGTAGAGAATTTATACAAGCATGTGCTTTAAGAGCGTATATATGTCCCGTGAGCTTCGAGGGGACAGTAAGTGACCAGGGTCCTGTGTGTGGGATTCAAATCAACCCTGAGCCCCACTGGAGGGGGGAGTGGCCACCAGAACAGGAGGACCCGGAGGAGCCAGCTCGGGCGTGCCCTGACTTCACAGGGTTCAGCGCTGGGCCCCACCTGAATCCCAAGTGGAGACGGATTCCTCCCTGGCGAAAGAAAGGCCGTTGCTAACTTTTGTTCTGCTCTTTTTGGTTCCTTAAGCTGAAAGGGCCCGGTGGCTAAACAACAACAACAGAACGTTATTGATAACTTTAATTTCTACTTTGGGGAAACATTCATCTCCCTCCTCGTGCCCCTGCACATATGTCCTGTTTATGTCTCTTCCTCTGAGAATGGTGTTGACAATGCTGGGAGCCCCAAGCTGTGTCCTGGGTGCCATCAAGGCTCCTCTGGAACCACTTGCTTTGCGGTTGAAATTTCCCCTGACGCCTGGGAAAAAAAATTTTTTTTTTTTTTGGTTTCCTTGGAAATGACTCTCTCTCTGAATCACAGCTGTTTGCAGCAATGAGGGGAGGTGGGTGGATATTCCCTGGAGGGGTGTTGAGAGGGGTGGGGGTAGGGCGAACAGGGTTCCCCAAGGAAAGCTGAGGGCTGCACAGGCCCCCAGGGCTGTGGGGTGAAGCTGGTAGTCTTCAGGAGCCCCCAAGGACAGGCTTTAGGGCAAAAGGTGGGTTGGAGCCTGGACAACTGGGAACTCTTTCTTCCCTGGAGCCTGACTCTCGTCTCTGTACTTTCTTGTGTGCCCACCTTCTCCCGAAGGAACTGGCTGAGTGACAGCCATCTTCCCCGCCTGGGCTAGATGTCCCAGCCACAAGTCTACACCGAGCACTTGGGTGCCACTCAGGCCTTCCCGACAATTCCTTGCCTAATTTGAGCATCACAACATCTGTGGGAGGTAAGCAAGGCAGGGGTTATCATTTGCATTTTCAGAGGCAGCTATGGAGCCAGAAGGAGATTGCGACACACCTGAGAACAGTGGTATGAGTTACTTAGAGACAGGACCAAAACCCTGGGCCCTGACCCCCAGCCTGGCAGGTCCTGATGTGTTCTGCACTTGTGCTTTCCCACGACCTGCAGACATGCACACCTGCCTCCCAAGGCCACAGGCTCATGCAGACGGCCCACTTCCCCAGCTCGCCACGTCTCTCACACAGGCTCCTGCACACCGTGCTCCATGGTCTGGAGAAAGACGAGATGACATCTCCCAGCTGGCAGGCGCTGTGTGCTGCCTGGGGAGGGAGGAAGCTCCCCACTTTGCCAGGGTGCTCTGGCTGACTGACTTTACAAGATTCATATACATACAACTGAGAAGAGACATGGCCTGGTGTGGCCCAGCCGCTGACAGTCTGTCCCATAGTGGGACTGGCTGATCCAGCCGGTCACCCACATTAGCCAGACATTCCCTTCCGGCCACTTGGCTGCACTCATGCTTTCTTCTGCTCTCTCCTCATTTATTCTTCCTCTTCTCCACGCTCCGCATTTCCTATTCTGCACTCAGTTATCACCATCTTGATCCTTACTGTCATCTGAGTCTCCAAACTGTCATCTCCCAAACCAGACAGGCTGGTTCTCAGAGCGAGAAGAAGAAAAACTGAATTCAGACCCCAATCTTCTGGGGTTTGGGTAATCTCACCCAGGCTGGACTGAGTGGGCCTGTATACACTCTGAGGATGGGGGCTGTTGGGCCAGGAGTGGGGGGAGGCGGGCCTCTACTCAAAAGGAGTCCTGGGAAGTCCTTGGGGAGTGTCTTTCTGAGAGGAGCCATCCAAGGGCTCACTGTGAGTGGCCTTTATCATTCAGGCAGGAAGGCTGGTTCCTGGTCAGGTCTCTATGAAAGGACATGGTTCCTCTGTCATGTGTCTGCAAAAGCACATGAAAATTGCAGGTATTTGGGGATCATTTCAGGCTGCTCTCTCCACCCTGACTCCACAAGCATTGGCTTTGAGGAGCTCTTGGTGACAGGAAGTCCCCTCCTTTTGCCTTCTTTGGAAGGAAACTACGGAAGGCCCATCCATTTTATGTCACAACCAGGCACAAGCTCATGTTGGGAGAAACCTCTTTTATTCAACTCTGGGTACCACCTTTATGGACGTGCCTGATTTTGGGAGGGCCGAGATATCTTTTGCCTATCCAAGCATGCCTCTGTGAGTCCCATTCCACACGGAAGCTGGACAGGTAGCTCTGCCATCCGGTGTCCCACAACCAGTGCACCCCATTTGGACGTGTGAATGTGTGGATGTCTGTGCTCTGTGCCCCAAGGGCCCCAGGCTCGGAATCCAGAACCAGGGCAGCCACTCAACTGTTGAAGCTGTGCAGTAGTCCTGGTGCCCTCTGCTGGCCACATTTGAAAACACACGCAGCCTCTAGCCTGCCGCTGGGTGGGACCTTTCAGGAGGATTCCGGGACAGACAGGGCAGGCTGGGGAGGGGAGTGGAGGTGGGGGTGGGGATGTCTTGCCTCCCTCCCCATGTGCACCTCTGAGGGCTGTCTGTATGTCTGTGTAGAGATCCGTCTCCTTTTCCTCATCTCCCCATGGTGGACGGACTTCATGCCTGGTTCTAGTCTTACTAGCTGTGTGGCCCTGGACAAGCGGCCCAACCTCTCTGGACCTCATTTTGTTCTCTGTAACAGCTTACTCATCCTTCAAAGCCCATTCCCAATGCCAGTTTTTATCTATAATCTTTCCTACACAGGATCCTACCCACTTGGGGGTGTCCCTCTAAACTTCGGCTGCCAAGACCTTGGGTCTCTTTCTCAGGCTCTCAGCTCCTTGTGGGCAAAGACTCGTTCCCAGCATTTCTCCTGTTTGAATCCCCTGCAACGCTGTCTTTAGATGGAACAGGCAGTCAACAAATACCTGTTGAACTGATTTGTGTTAAAATGGCTGCCTTGGACTAGAAATTCCCTCAGGTGCCTCCCGGCTCTGATTCTTTTTCATTCCAATTGTCGCTTGTGGGTTGGTCTCATCTCCCAGGCGAGACTTCAGATCCCAGAGGGCAAGGTGTGAGGGAATCACTGTCCTGATGCTTTACTGAATTGAGAAAGCAATTTTGACATTGTAAAACAGTTATACACATGGTTCTCTTTCTCTCCTTCACCAAGCAGTACATTTTCAGGGCAAGACAGAAAGAGGTAAGCTATGAAGAACATGCTACGCCCCGGCTCCTTCTCCATGCATAGCTCCCCTCATCTGCATCCACTCATCCTAGCACCCGTCTCTGCCCCATAGTATCTCTTTGCATCTCACAGCACCCATGCCAGTGGCGTCCCCTGCGACTTCTTCTCACCCGCCCCTCTCCAGCCCCTAACTGTGGGGCGGGAGTACGTGGCGATACCCCTGTCTTATCAGAGTTCTCACTGCACTCCGATACATGAGTCCTCCAAGGCTGCCCCAGCACAGCAAACACACTGCCTCCTGGAAACGACGGTAACAGCTAACATTTATTAATAGCTCACAATGTGCCGGGAGCCACGCTGAGAGCTTTGCACGTATTATCTCGTGCAATGCTCCTAACAACCCTCTGCCATGGCTCTATTATTACCTTTTGTTTTATAAAGAGAATGCTGAGGTACAGAGAAGTGAAGCCACTTGTCTACGGTCACACAGCTAGAGAGTGGGAAAGCCAGCACTGGAACCCAGGCAGTTTGATTCTGGAGCCTGTTTTCATGGCCCCCAGACACAGCAGGATGCCTGCGGTGGCAGATGCGGACTAGCCACCTCTCAGTCAGACACATGCACACACATGCATGCACATGCATGCACACACGCACACGCATGCATGCACACACATGCACACACATACACGCACGCACATGCACATGCATACACACACGTGTGCGCACACGCACACAACACACACACACATACACACATGCACACACATGCACACACGCACACACACACACACACACACACACGGACCATGTGCTGAGCATATGTGAACATCCCAGTGAAGCCCACACACGCCCAATCACAGTTCCACGCTCATGCGTGACGTGTGCATGCACGATGCTCCCCGTGCCTTGCTGGCCTGCCATATTTTAGAAAAATGCCGTCTAATAGAACTTTCTGTGATGAAGGAAATGCTCTATGTCTGCACTGCCTAACATGGTAGCGACTAGTTACTTGTGGCTCTTGAACACTTGGACCACGGCCGTAAGACTAAGGAACTCAATTTTTATGTACATTTCAGTAAAATGAATTCCAATGTACATGTAAATAGCTACACGTGGCTGTCGGCTGCCCTGTTGGCCATGTCATGGGATGGTTGTGAGGATGAAGAGAAGTGGTGTGGCCATGTGGGCAGCTCAGCCAGGCATGTCAGAGAAGTCGACAACAGGCACATTTTTACTGTTCCTGCCAGATCAGTGATAGCACGTTGTCTCCGTATCTCCATCAGTCCTTCCATCCACCTACCCATCACTCTTCACAGGGGCCTTCACACATGACCACCCTCCTGGCAGTAGGCTCTGACCCAGGTGTCTCCACGACGGGGAGAAGGAAGGAGGCTTGGCTCCGGGGTGTCTGAGGAGAGCAGTTTGGGTGTTGCAGGCAGGCCTGTGGCTCTGGGGGCACCTTCTTCCTGCATGGCCCCTCACCCTAACCTAGCCGCTGGATCCTCCCAGGTGTCGGGGTGAATGATTTCGGCTGTAATTTCTAAGTAAAACATTAGCTTATTTTGTTGTGTGTTGCTTTTATTAGTTTTAACTTTAAAAGAGAGAAAAAAGGGCCAGCAGTCTGCCTTTGGTGGTGGCTCTGGGGGCCAAACAGAAGGCTATGTAGGGTACTTCTTGGGGTTCAGAGAGGCCGCTGCCGAGGTCAGGCTGGCGGGGGTGGTGGGGCAGGGATGTGCAGGCCACAAGGACCTGGGTGGTAGGGCAGGCAGGGTGGGGAGGCCTCAGCCGCTGCAGTTCTGGGAGGAGGGAGCTAGCTCTGCGACCTACATCTCTGCTGTGAATCTGGCTGACTCACCCCTGGACAGTTCCTACTCTGCCTCCTGGGTGGAATGGAACCTTGGCATCCTGGGAAAGAGATGCTCCAAGGAAGGGCTGTGGCAGTAGCCTTGACAAAAGTCAGAGGGAATGAAACGACAGCAGGAGGGACTTAGGTGAAAGCATGGGAAGGACAGACCCAAGCTAAGCTCTGGGGAAATGGTACGGGGGGATTTGAGGTGCCAGGAACTGTCTCCTTTGCTACCTTCATGAGTAACAAAATGAGGGTCAGCGGTGTCCGGTGTTGGTAAGCACCCGCCTCAAGGTGGGGGTAGGGGTGTGGGGAGGACAGGGCTCTCAGGATCCTGTTTCAGGCTTCATGCATGCCTGACTCAGTGTCCGTGACCTAACTGAGGCTCAGACCACACTAGGACGAACAATAATCATATCTAAGTCTCTTTTAATTTGTTCTCTTATAAATGACTTTAAATGTCATGACACACGAATGCCTCTCATCTTTATACCTCCAGCCTAGGCCTTCACTCAGCTCCAGGTTCATATAGCTACCTGCCTTCTTAATGCCTCCACTTGGATGTCTAACTGGCACTCCATGCTCAGCTTGGCCAGAATGGAATTTTGATCTCTCACCTCTAAAACATATTCCTTCCCAGTAAACGGCCTCACTTGCTACCGAGTGGCTCACATCTTCCTGGGCTCCCCTTTTCCCCTTCACCCCACATCGAATCCATCAACAAGTCCTCCCGAAAACATCCCAAGCCCATCTAGTCTTCAAATATTCACTGCCCACCCTAATGCACACGCCAGTCGTCCCTCCCTTGGCCACCCGCCTCTACGTCTGCTCTCCTATCACAGCTGACTTCACACAGCAGCTGGAGAGACCTTTGTAAAATGTACACAAAGCCTGCTCCTTCCACTTTCTCACTCCACTTAGGATACAATTCAGCACCCCCTTGACCTGCCAAATCAGACACAATCTGCCCCCACATCCTCTTTCCACCTGTGTCTCCCTGTCACCCCCACGACGATCTTGTCACATTGGACTTTCTCCTGTCTCTGGAACACGTAAAGCCCATTCCTGTCTCAGGACCTTTGCACTGCTGTGCCCTGAGACCAAAGTACACTTTCCCTTCATCTCGGCTTGCTGTTTGGATCTCAGCTTTACTGTCAGCACCTGAGGGTCTTTAGACCCTCCCTGATCACACAGCATCGAGCAGCCCCAGACACTCGATACCTCATCCATACGTTTTAATCCTAAGCGTAGCATATATTAGCAGGTATTTAATTTTAATTTTTAATTTATCACTTAATTGAAATGGAAGCTGCAGGAGAGCCAGGAGTTTATCTGCCCTGGTCATTATGTGTCTCATCAACTGGACTCAGGCCTGGCACAGAGTGGGTGATCAATAACTATTTGTGAATGAATGATTTTTTTTAATCCTGACGGTGTTTGTTTGAGAAGGCTTTTTATTGCGTCGGGTAGAAGTGTGAGTTCATGAATGTGTTTCCTGGACTGGCTCTTGTGTACGCATTGCAAGACTAATTAAACTCATACATATTTGTGGAAATGCAAATATAATTTTATTTACCAATGACTGTAATAAAGGTAAATGCTCCTTGCTTAAACAAACAATTCACTTTAGGAAACAAGCCGTAAACAGAAGCGATAAATAAACACTCGTTATTGAGCGCTTGCTGTGTATCCACTGAACTTCAGGAGCTGGCTGTTCTGACCTTCCATCATGGTGTTTGCACACATGAAGACGTCCTCATCCGCACATATGGGGCGTACCCACAGCAGGCAGAAGCACTCTGTACCGAGCCCACGTCTCTTGGGGGCAGGCACTGCTTGGCATCCTGGCTCCGCCATTTCCTCACTGTGTGACCTCGAGAGTTACTTAAACTCGCTGAGCCTCTGTTTGGGAGACAGAGATAGACACTGAACCTTCCTCCTCGGGGAACTGGGAGTATTAAATGAGACAGCACCTCAGAATGCTTGGTGGTGTGCTGGTCACATGCTAAATGATAAAGATGTGGTAACAATTTTTCTTTTATTATTATGATTGTCCCCGTTATACATGCCTGTTCTAGATGTTGCTATATATTCTTATTTAATTGCCACAGTAACCCGTGGACTCATCAGTGTGGTTAGTCCTCAGTTACAGGCTGAGAGCTCTGAGCTCAGGGACTAAAATGCCCGTGCTCATCGCCCAGCTCTCAAGTATTAATACTTAGGTCTTTGGGCTCCAGATCCAGAGCTCTCTCCATGGCACCACCACTGCCTCCTTTGTTTTTGGGGAGAACCTGGTGTTCATGAGGGCCAACCATCATACCCCATTTCCATTTTAACCCATGACTAGCCTTGTTCACGAAGCCTTCGATCCCTACATGGACTCACCATTTCTAGTTACCTCCAATCCCTGGCTGCGGTCTCTGAGCAGCTCCTTAAATCTTCCCACGCCTGCCCCCAGTCTCCAAGAGTCCTTACTGGTTGTGCCACCCTGGACTCTAAATCCAGCACAAACTTCACATCATAGAGTGTGACAGACAGTGAAACAGGAAGCGTTCCGAGAGGTGATCAATTTGATCTCCATTCCCAGGGGAGAAAATGCAGATCTAGAGAAGCCCAGTGACTTACTCCAGGGGCTCCTGTACTAGAACCCAGGCGTACCACTCACACCCAAACCCTGGTCACCGTCTGGCCCACTTTCCTGGAGCTGGACATCTTCCCAGTTCCTAGGAGGGCAGCGGAGGGTACACAACAGCAGCTCAAGTTGAGTTGCTGGTAGTGAGTTGGGGTAGATGGTGTTTTAATTATGGTTTGGGCATAGTTTTTCCCAGTGTGATCTCTTGAATGTGTGAGCCTTCCCGAGCAGGGGCTATGGCTCTTCCTTCTAACTTCTCACAGAATGTGCAGCCCAGTGCTGGGTGTGCAGCAGGTATGAAATAACTCAGTCCAGACTGCATGAGGCTTATGGGTAGAACTGCCTGCCAGACCTAAGGAGAATCACCATGACATTCACCGTTGTTCTCTTTGGGACATGGAAATATGGGTGTCTTTGTCTTCTTGCTACCTTCCCATCTTGTTTGTCTTTTCTATGACGGGTATCGCTCACAATGGAAACGTTTATAATAAACGTAATATTAAAACAGCAACCGGCCTCTGCCAGGGCCAGAATGATAGTCCTTCCAGGTGAGTGAAGGATCCGTGCCAAAGATATGTCTGTTGGGCATACGATGCCATTGCCGTGCCTTGTCTTGGGGAGCTTACAGTCGGAAGGAGAGGCTGGATGGACATGCACCAGCAGCTGGGGTGGTACAGTGGGTCTGGGGGTTTTGGGGGGAAATTTCAAGCTCTGGGGAATTTAGAGGTTGATAAGACTCCCGCCGTTAGAGGCTTCCTGAAGGAGGCTCCATGTCTGCAGGGGTGCAGGCTTTGGTCTGGGGGAGGCAGAAGGCAAGAGGGTGCACCAAAGAGGGGGCAGCCTGAGCAGAGGTGCAGAGATGGAACTGATCTCCCAAGAAGGGAGGCATGAGGGTAAGGGCAGTGAGGCCAGAGGGATCTGAGCTGCGAATCCTTTTGATTCTTTATCTTTCCCATTTGTTGCACAGTTACAATCTACCACAGGCGTACCACATTCCAGGCACTGTGCCGAGTCTTGGCCAAGTTTTTACTGCATTGCATACTCAAAATTAACCCACTTAGGCAGTCTGTATATTCCCATTTGCTAGACAAGGAAACTGAGGCTGGCCCAGGAAGTAAAGTGACTTGCCCAAGGTCACACGGCTTGTCGGTGGAACAGTTGGGGCTTGACCTCACCACTGCCTGTGCTATCTCCAGGGCCCTCCCCTGCCCACTGAATGGGGTGTGGGAAGGCCTGGGAAGCTGTGGGAGGTGCGGTGCAGGACAATGATTCCGTAGAGTTGGGAAGAGAATAGCTTAAACCACATATGAGGAAGAACTTGAACATAATGTATTATCACAGGGGTTGCTTGGGTGTAGGTGCAGTGTACCATTCTGTGTGTGTGTGTGTGTGTCTGTGTATGTGTGTGTCTGTGTATGTGTGCATCTGTGTGAGTGTATGTTTGTGTCTTGTGTGTGTGTAAATGTATCTGTGTGTGAGTGTATCTGTGTCTGTCTGTGTGAGTGCCTGTTATCTGGGGGTGTGTCCGTGTGTGTGAATGTGTGAGGGTGAGATCAGGACCTTCTTTTTACAGGTGGGGAAGACATATCCTTTCTGGCAATTATGAAGACAGCCTAGGAAGTGTTTTATGGTATAAGCACATAGCCCTGCTGGTCTGGAAGGTCATTGCCCTGGAGAAGAAGACGGTTCTGGGGGCCACAAAGCAGGCAGAACAGGCATAAGAAGTTAGGGGACACTGGGATGGTGTCCAGCTTTGAGGGAGGAGGAAGCCACAGTGTCCTTACAATCTGGACCTGGCACTGACCCCTGGGGCTGGGCGGCTGCCATAAGGCTGCTTGGGGAACCAGGCATTGGCACATGTGGAGACCCCTGAGGTGGTGATCTAGCTGCAGAGTCCCTGAACCCATCTTCAGGGAATTTATAAGGTCTGGGGCAGAGGCCAAGATCTTCATTTCTCACTAGATTTCCAGGATCCTGAGTCAGGGATCCTGGAAAAGGCGGAGGAGGGTCAGGGTCCAGCTTAGGCTGCAGGAAGACAAGGCAGGCTTCATGGAAGGGCTCTGTGCACCTGCAAGCTGCCTGCTGAGGACGCTGGGGCAAAGCAGAAATCACAACCCTGTGTTTGAGCAAAGGGTCGTGCCCTTGGGGGCCAGCGTGGCCAAGCCCTCCAGGTGAGTGAAGGAGGTAACTGCTGAATCTGTGCCTAAGACCCCAGGACCCCTGGGAACAGGTAGGACTGGCCTTCTTCCCACTGCCACCTAGGAGCAAAGTGAGCTCATGCTGGGGCCAGACTGAGAGAGGGTCAGCCCTTTGTGTCTGCACCCAGTAGCTGCGTCAGCCTTTAAGTGGCCCAGAGAGGAGGCAAAGGAACGGGGCACCTGTAGCTAGGTGGGTGGGCTGGGTTTCGGGGCTCTGTGTGCCTGGGAGGCAGGACAGACCCAGGTGGGCAGGAATGCATTCAGCCAGAGAGCATTTCCTAGGGGCTCCACCCCGGTCCTCCTTTGCATTGTCCTTCCCCCGGACACTCTGCTTCTAAGTGCCACCTCTGGCCCCTTGCTGATCTGGTTCGAGCACCATCTGCTCCCCGCCCAGATGGAGGCAGTGGGGAGGGGGCTCCCTGTTCCCACAGCTGCTGCCCCTTAGCACTGCCCCCGGCCCCCCCACGGCTCTGTCCTTTCAGTTTTCTCCAAAGGAAGCTAGGTGCTCAGGGTTATCTTCTGGGGAGCTGAGGAGGCCTGACTGACCCCCTTTTCTCCCAGTCTCCCAGGAGTATCTGTGGGCAGAATATGAAAAAATGCCATAGATGGCCCAGCCGTGCTTCTAGGAAAGCAGCGAGGTCTCTGGAGGACATAGTCTCGGCGCCCCACCCAATTCGGCTGCTACAACCACACGTGGGAAACCCTTCCTTCCCACAGACCTTCCCTACACTGCCACCCCCCCCCCCCCGACTCCCTGGCCACAAGCCACTAAAAAAGACCCCACACTTGCACAAATTGGCAGAGAACTGCAGGAGTGCCCACCCAGGGAGTTGGACCCATCTTTTCTGCTGTTTTATACAGGCACTTGGTAGAAACTCTAGTCATAGATGTACACACAATCTGTCACTTAAAAACTGGCCCACCCATGCCCGTTACAGCTCCCACATGGCTGCCTACACTCAGCACGTATGAGCATACACGTCTGCACAGCTCCTCACTTGGGCCTCACCAGCTATTTCTGTATGTTCACATGGAGGTGGTGGTGTGCATACGCACACACACAAACACACTCACACACACACGCGTGCGCACACACTGCTCTTATGGCAGCCGCAGGAAGGGGCTCCAGATCCTGGAGCTCGGCTCAGACTCAGAGCTGTAGGATGGGGGCAGAAGTCATCCTGGCATGAGATACCTCTGGTCTGAGAGAAAGGGGAGGGCTCGCCTGGATACCAAGTCCCAGAGGAGGGAGCTCTGTGGCCCTGGGGGGGAACAGAGAACCCCATTTGCACCCTCCCTTCTCTTTCCAAAACCAGAGTAGAAAACACAGCTGTCCTATAGCTGACACACACAAGTTTGACCCCCACAACACCAACACATGCACGCGTGCACACCAGAGGCTCACAGGACACAGCATGAATGCAAAACATAAGGAGACAACACGCACCCACACGGCATGCCTCTATCAGACACACCGTGTGACGGAAGCCTAAGCCACAGCAGGGTCACTCATAGCCCTCTGTCTGCCACAGTCCCCAGAGGTGCCCATGACCTCATCCTTCACACCCGATCAGCACGGCACGTCCACAGAGGCCAGGCACCACAGGCACCCCTCCAATGGCACCCAATAGGCACCCAAGAGCATGTCCTGTCCAGCAATCATGGCTCAAGCCCATGCATGGCAGAGCAGGCCTGCCACATTATCCCCGAAAGCCTCAACCTCCAAGCCGTCTGCTTAGCCTGCAGATGGTGGAAATTTAGTGAACTCACTCCCAGAACCCCTGGATTTTAGTCCGAAGAAGAGCAAACCAGAGGTTTCTCGTTCTCCGATGCACTGCTTGCATTTACCAATCCTTTGCTCACTGTGTGTGTGAGTGTGTGTGTCTGTGTGTGCATACATGTGTGTGTTCTCTTAACACAGAAGGACAGGGCCACTTTCTCTGTCAAGCCTGAGCCAAGTGTGGTTCCATGGACAACAGGAACCCTGCAGGCTGGGAGCAGGCTCGGAGGGACACCAGAGGGCTCTGTGTGCAAACACATACTCCCCCCTTCCCTGAGCCACACAGTGAGGCAGCCTGAGTGCCAGCCTCCAGGACAGACCCTGGCTGTAAACCCACAGCTCTCTTCTCCTCCCTCCAATTGTCGTTTCCTGGAGGTGCCTCTTTTGCTCACCGCCTGGCTTTACCTAGAGGAGACCGGTCCATAGCCTGTGCATGGAGCTGGGTGGCCCCGGAGGCCTGCTCAGAATTTCTCCAGGGCCTGCTTTTGGTCTTGGTCAGATGAGCAGAAGTTTGGCCAGGATCCTGTGGGCTGACGCAGAAGAAACATTGCAGAGGGAGCATTCTCAGCAAACACCTTCTGTTTATGTGTTTATTTCTAATGAGGATTTGGCCTTGGCCTTTTTACGGGGCTCCTGGGCCACACAAGTGTGAGTAAGAGGACTTTTGGCCTCTGGCCTAGGGCTGAACGATGAGTTGAGGGACCCACTGTACCCCCTCACTACCTCCAAGCTGGGCCCCTGTTGTCCCTTTCTCCAAATCAGCTGGTTTGACTTCTCCTTCTAACGAGTAACATGGCTGAATTGTATCTACGGCCTATGGTTATTTAAGCCTTGTTAACGAGTGTGTGAGTGTGTGTGTCTGTGTGAGCATATGCATCTGTGCTCGTGCGTGCATCTCTCTCTGTGTGTCTATGCCTGTATCAGTATGTTTCTATACGTATGCGTCTATGAATTGTGTTGGTGTGTATCTGTATTTTTGAGTGTGTGTGCTTGTGTATATATGAGTACCTGTACGAGTGCCCATAATTGTGTTCCTATATGTGTCTCTGAGTGAGTGTTATTTGTGCGTCTATATATGTGTATCTGTATGCGAATGTGTCCTTGTGAGTGATCTGTGCCTGTAATGTGTGTGTCTATGTTCATGTGTGCGCACATGTTTTCAGAGCCTTCATAGAAGACAGTGCGGAATGATTTAGGAAAACATTCGCCTGTCATGTCGCAGGACTTCAGTTTCCCCATCTGCAAAATGAAGGAGATGGAAGAGATGATCTTTTTATTTACTTCCATAAAGGGACCTACAGTCACAGAAATGTGGTGGGCTTGAGAATATAACAAATTGGGGTGCATATTCTGGTTCTGCATCTCCCTAGCCCATAACCTTGGTCAAGTTACTGCTTTTGGAGCTTCCGTTACCTTGGTATTCAAAGGGGCACAGTGACATCTCTGACGCAGTTTTGTCACGAGGATTTAATGAGTTAAGCGAGAGCCCTGTGTGTGTGCCAGGGTAGGTGCTTTGTCAATATTTCCTCCTCTCCATTCTTGAGCCCCAATGTTGTCCCGCGTGTCCTATTTCTGAGCGAGCAGGACTGTCAGAGCTCCCTGTGGTCTGATGGGGGTGCTGGCACTTAATACATGACAACGACCCTGGAGATTTTAACTTTTACACCATGTTTTCCCTCCTCTCAGCTCATTCCATCCCCACAATGACCCTACGAGGGGGGGTGAGCAGGTGTCATTGCAGTGACTTGAGAGAGGAGAAAGCTGAGACTCTGAGCCAGGTGCCATGTTGGGGCAAGGACCGAGGGCCCCGCTCCGGGATGCAGTGCAGTGTAGGTATGTCAGCCCCTTCTGGAGCAGACAGTGTCCAGAGGGCTAACCATGGCCGTATCCGAGGGGCCCCTCTGAGGACACAGGACTCCTCAAACTGTCAGGCCGTCCCACGCCCCCCAGACGTCCCACCCATCTAACTACAGGTTCCCTGTTCCCAGATGCACGCAAACCATCCACTGAGCATACGTGTTGAATCTGCCTTTAGCACAGAAATGGGAGGAATGCCTCGGTGAAGGATGGCCGGTCATTCCCAGTGCGGGCTCTGATCTGCCTGCAAGAAGCGGAATCCCCCTCCCCCCAAGCAGTAGAGGGTGTGGATGCACAAAGCCACCCACCATATTTATAGGATTTGACCCTAAGTCGCGTTTGCCGGTTTCCCCAAATCCAAACCACTGCAGAGATGTGTGGCCCGCCCCCAGACGGTAGGGAAGGAGACCGCCTCATTTTCTGAATGGGCCCAGTCCCCAAGGAGATGTCTTGCAAGGGGGTGTATTCAGTTTCACATTTAACTTTGGACAGGTTTGTAGGAAAAAACCCTCCCAAACAAACCATTTCTTAAATTATGATTGCCCTCTGGCCAGGGGCGGCCCAGCAGGCCAGGCCCCAGGAAGCTGTCTGGTGAGTAGCCAGGCCTCTGCCCCTCTGATTCGCCCATGTCCCTTTCCTGGCTTGCCAGCTCCTGTTTTAAGCTGCTTTCTTGTATCCTGGCAGGATTTGACCAGGTTGTAATTTTCCTTCATGATCCTTTTTCCATTTTTCTTTACAAAAAAAGAATCAACGGTACCTGGTTGCAATCGGAATAAAAGTGATAATATACAAAAAAGCACTTTACAGATTAAAATGCTATACAAATGGAAGGCATACTATAATGTAAGTGAAATCTATAATTTAACATCTATGATACAGTGTATGAGATACATGGTTTGACTTTAAATGACTGAAACACTTTGGTTTCTAGGTTCTATAGGTACAGTATATAATATGACTTAATTGAGTATACAATATGGTTTATAGTATGCCCTGTGATCCATAGAATTATATAATATCTTACGACATCTCATATTCCTAGCACAGAGGAAAGTACAATCAAAATCAGTCAACATTAGGCTATTTTGGCATTCGAAACACAAGCCCCAGATTTGTGATTTTAACAGCTGAAGCTGGGAGGGAGAAAACTAAAAATACATACGAATGGGGAAGACATCTCTCATCGACTGGCAACGTGGCCCACTGGGCGGGGGGATCACGGGAAGGCAGAACCCTGCAAGAATAGGTCTGGGGAAGGGGAGCAGCGGGGAGAGGCCTCTCGGGAGGAGGTGGAAGAGTGGCACTTGGCAGTGATTGTCCCTACAATTTATAAAGCCAGATGAGGAGCTATAGGGCTTGCGGTGGCCCCGTGTCTGCTGATTAGCTAGAGATTATATTGATGATGTAATAAAAATTCACTTTGTCTATTAAGTTTCACCAGGACAATCAGGAGAGATTAGATAAAAATCAGAGGAAATGAATAATAGAATGGAGGAGGAAAGCCATGAGCCACTCTCCATGCCATGTCCCCGTGTGTCTCCCCTTTTTCTGCACACATTGGGGCATGAACCAAGAAGCCCCCCCACCCCAGCATACCAGGCAAAGCTGAGCTGGAAAGGTCTACTGTGCCAGGCTGTTCTTGGGGAGGGACTTGGCACTCCAGATACGACGACGCTGGTTTAAGATTACTGACCCTGTTTAATCTTTGATTAGACCTTTGGCACAGCAGCCCCCTGGATGCACCGGCCCTCTTGGGAGATGGGCAGGGCGATCTGGGCCTCAGCTGCCTGGGTTCCTCTGACCCTGCAGCGTGGGAGGTGGTGTTCCATGTCCGCAGTGACACAGATTTAGGCCAGGCAGTCCCATGCCCCTCTGAGGAGGCAGAAGCCTCCCATTCTCACAGGGCCTCCCTCTGGCCTGGCTATGCTGGAAATTCCCCGATTAGAGATGCTTCTTCAGGTTACAGTCTGGGCTCTAAATGGTCCCTATACGAGGCACGTGCCACCAGAAATGGTAACACATTAATGTCCATTAGCCGCAAGGGACACATCTGTCCAGTTTGATTTGTCAGATCAGCAAGGGGCAGGACTTTGAAAGGATAGGAAAAAGAGGTCACTCTGTGTTAGGGACCATTGTCCTACGAAGGTTGGGGCTTGGAGTTCGGGTTCTGGGGGTGGTAGAAGGAGAGAGTGGGGAGGGCACCGGAAGACCACGTCACTGAGTCCCACATCTCTGCGGTGAGGGGAAGGGTATAGTTACTGCAGCTCCTCCACAGCTCAGTTCTGCTTTGCCTTGGAGAAATCCCTGGGGTCAGCAGACGCCAGGGTCAAGTTCCGTGGAAGGACTAGATGAAGGGAGCTTCCCTCCCCGAAGGAGTCAGCCACAAATAATCCTGTGTCTGGGGCCCCAAAAGTCACCTCATCTATTCCTGTTCCTCGGGGCTGCATTTCTCTCCCAGAGATGGGAGAGGCACCCCAACTGCTCCCCTGCAGTAAAGGGGCTGTCCGGGGGCTCTGGCACCCTTACCCAGGTGTGCTGTCTACACCGGGAGCAGTACTTCTCGGGGTCTACCAAGATTCCTCCCGTTGCAAGACCAGTGTCGCCCCAGGAAATGCTGCCCCTGCTTCATCCCCACAGCCTGGATGCCTCCAGCCATTCCTGAGCTGGGGGCCGGCACAGAGGAAGGGCAGAGGGTGTGGGGAGATTCTAACCTCTAGAACCCCACAGTTTAGCACGCGGGACGTTCAGCTGAGTGAGCCTCTGGGGGACAGTCTGGATGCCACCTCGGTGACAGGGAACGTGGGCACAGGTTTAAATATTCCATGAGTAATTTCTTAGACCAAGTGGGCTGTAGTTGGGAAAACGGAGCCCTAAAGCAGGTGAGGCCAGGCCTTGCAGCTTCTGTGAGTGTCACTCATTTCCTTGGCCGTATCTGCAGCCCACCCACCTACCCTTGACCCCCACCTCTTCTCTCTCAGCCATGCTGAGATTTATTCAAAGTGAGACACTCCTTCATCCACCAGCCTAAGAATGGGCCTGCACTGCAGTGGGACAAAAACAAAATAAAATGGAATGAAAGAAAACAAAACAACCAGGCCTGTCAATAATCCAGCCTCCCTGCTCTATCTCTTTCCTTTGTGCCAGCTGTGGCTTCTGCCACCCCTCTCTACCTGGGAGTCTGAGGCCAAGTGCCCCGGCAGGAAGCCTGTACTCCTCTCTGATTACTCTGCTTTTGGGGTTCCTTCATTCCTCACACTGGACATTTGCATTGGGTAGTTCTATATTTGGGGGTTTGCCACCCTCTATCACTTTCAGTTATTTTGTGGTAGGGAGGGTGGGTTCCCACCTTCCGAGTAGAGAGCTTGACCCTCAGACACCAAAGGGGCACATGAATCTGGGCCTCCTTGAGGGAGGCTTGTATTTGCCCCATCGGACACAGGGCTTTCCAATGGAGGGACGGTGCATCTCCCCCATCTCAATGGAATACCCCACATGCTCACTGCTTTGCGGAAACCTGCCCTGCTCCCCATGTGGGGACGGTGGGGAGGGCATCCTGGAAGCCAATTGCAGTTGAGTTGATGACGTCCCTTCTCTTGCCTCAGCAGGCTTCTCCTCCTGCCTCTGCTGGTCTTGGGGACATGCTCTTCCCTGGGGTGTGGCCTCTGCTATGGATCCAACTTTAAAGCATCGGCTCAGCCGAGACAGGTCAGAATATTTAGATTGAATGTTTTGCTGAGAAACAAGGGAGACACAAAACCAAGGCCTAGGAGACAGTGTGAGTCCAGACAAAGGGGGGGTGGGCAGATCCGTGTGACCTGGAGCCCTGGTCCTGGGGGCTCCCCTCCCATCTCAGCAGCCAGCCACTGAGACCTGTCTGCCAAGTGGTCACTCCCTGCAGCCTAACGGCATGCTTTCCCTGCGCTGAGACACCCTCTGCAATGTGTGCTCCTCTCCTCTCTGGGGACCAACGCAGCTGCCTGGTCCCACGTATCACCCTTTACTCTTCATTCCAGGGGGTTTTCAAACTTGCCCAACACGATTACAACAGAATTGACTCTACGATAAATCTAATAATTGACTTGCTGAAATAATATAAAGATGAGGAAAGTCTTACGTTGTACTTAATTTTTTTTTTTTTTAATTGGAAGAGCAAATGAAGCCTTGAAAGAAGCCAGTGGTGGTTCTCCTGCCGTGTGCCTCTTTCATTCTGATGACCAGTTGGACTTAGGTCGCTGCCCTGGGGCCTCAGCTGGCCCTGGGTGGTGGGTATGCTAACGGCTCAGTCCTCTGCCCAGGCCTGTTTCATCAGACACAGGGTTGTGAGTATGGAAGATTCTGGTGCCCCAACATACGGAACTAAGAACAAAACACATACTAAATCATAAACCAGCTATTCATTTTTGAAATGAAACAAAACTCACGTGTGGACTGAAACTACAATACTTCCTGAATTTCCTGATTTCCTCTCTTGTTTTCCGCGTCTCGGCTGGTGCCCCAGGCTCACGACTGACTTGTCCAATGAGGGTATGTGGCCCAGGGTCCCGCACCGCCCACTCAAGTAGGGGGCTCCCATTCAGAAGAGAAGGGGCCCACCCTCGACGGTACGGGTAAGGAATGGGGTGCGGGAGAGGTTTGGTCTGCGGCTTCTGGACATGAAGCCTGGGCGGCGGAGGGGCCGCTGCGGTAGGACATCAGGGGTCCGCGCTTGCACGCAGGAAGTTCCCCCTTTCACCGTCAGAGGGCAGGCGGCCGCTGGAGGAGAGGGGAGCCCTCGCACACGCATGATGTGGGGGCCCCTCCCCAAGGAGAGGCCTAGAGGTGGGGCGTGGATTCTGGGCTCTGGGATATCCTCCTAGTGCTGTTTCGACCCAGGTTTGGGGCCGAGTAGGGGACAGGGCTCTGGACGAAGGACGACCTCATCGCCAGGACCCGCCCTCCCATTCATCCTCTGTGGCCATGCTGAGTCCCTGTTGTGTTTGGGAGCGAGTCCTGAGGTCTGGGAACTGTCCCGGGGGTCCCAGGGGCTAGGGCTCAGCTAGGAAAGCTGGGCCATTGCCACCGAGGAAGGAGCACAGAAACTGGCCAAGGC
The DNA here is from genome assembly GCF_004115265.2 of Rhinolophus ferrumequinum. Taxonomy (NCBI): domain Eukaryota; kingdom Metazoa; phylum Chordata; class Mammalia; order Chiroptera; family Rhinolophidae; genus Rhinolophus; species Rhinolophus ferrumequinum. The sequence goes on from NC_046302.1 coordinate 30,991,701, forward strand.
CTTGGCCCAAGGGCTGGGTGTAAGCACCTAGGTGGGACTCTGAGCTTGCACCTTGGCAGGCCTGGTGTGGGGCGTGGGGGAGGCCAACCAGGGTAAGGTAGGATCAGACGCGGCCTGTTTGCTGAGGCCTAAGTGTTCCCTATTGGAAGGGGAGCACCTCGCCCTAAGGGGCCCCACCTCATATCCCAGCCAGAGGCACCATTTCCTCGCCCTCAGTTACAATGAAAGCATCTCCCTGGCACCTCAGAGTCCTTCTCCCCACCATGGCACCTGGCCTCTAAGACAGGCTCCCGTCCAGCTGCCTTGACCACAAGCACTGGGAACAGAGGAAAGGAATGATACGAAAGCTTATTGGGTCTCCCTGGCCAGCCCTGTTCCTTCTCTCCCTGTCTGAGTAGCTCCCAGCCACTGGGAATCTCTCCTTTCCTCTCCCCCCTTCAGAACACCCTGCCAGGTGTTGCTAGGGCTGCCAAGGAGAATCAGGAACATCTGGAGTGGGGGCTCTGCAGGGCGAGGGGGTGAAGGGTCAGGGGCATGCCCAGAGAGAATTCCATGGCCAAAGACATGGCCTTCTCGTTCCTTCCCACTCACTGTGACTAATGGTGAGTCTCAGTGAGCAATGGTTTTCTGGAATCCAGAATATTCCTGCTCCTACCAGCAATGATGACGGGGTAAGGCCCTGAGCCCCCGGCTCTGCTGGTGCCAAGAACCCAATCATGGTGATTGATTTGATCAGATGCTTTTCCTCCTGGGACCCCTACGTTGCAGAGCGTACACTGGCAGCTTGCAGGACCAGCATCCCACTGCATAACTGGGAATGTTGCTTCAGGCTCATGCCACCCCCTCAGAGGTAGACCTCATCACACAGCAGGTGCAAGAATGCTCTCTGTGCCTCATCTGGTGAGACCAAGTCAAGCCAAGTATTGATTTGACAGAAAGATATGGATATGTTGGGTGGATAATGGTTAGGGGATCCTATTTCTTTCTTTTCCTGTTCAGAGAACATGTCTCCTCTGCCTCACCCCGCTGGAAAGCAGAGGCCGGATGAGGGAGAGTGTTCTCATCGGTCACTCAGGGACGCCTCCATCTCCCTGGTCTCCTTCCAGGAGCTCAAGACCATAAAGCCTCTGGGAACAAGGTCCCCGTCTCCCACCACGGCAAACACTCCCAGCATCTTCGCCTCTCCATATATTCTTAGCACCAGTCAATATGATTAATTTTACATGGGCGTAATTTCCTGCTGTTGCCACCGAGTCCTCCCTGCCTTGCCCATCAGCAGGGACATGATCCAGTTTCTGGTTACATTGGTCAACCAAGATATTGATATTATTAATAATGGATATCTATATGCTGACCTTTGTCCACACAACTGAATCACTTTGGGCTGGCTGTCATATTCCTTTAAGAGGTATTGATAAGCCCATTACTGGAAGGGCATGTATCATCTGAGGTGTGTGCTTTTCACTCACCTTCAAGCATCTCCTGTGAAAATCTACCCTCGTTAGGTGAGCTAGTGTGGGTACATGGGCATGTGCGAGAGGAAGTCTGTGTGCATGTGCTTATGTGGTATGTGGGCGTGGGGGTGTGTGTACATGCGTATGAGAGTGTGCATGTGTATGTGAGTCTGTCGTGAACACCAGCCCTTTTAGAGCTGATCAAATAGTCAATTAGAGCATTATAGGGAGGTAGCAGAATCAGAGAGTTCCTACAAATACACTGTGATGTAGTGTTTGATCTTTAGATGCCTCTTGTCTCCTAGGACTTGCGCAGGAGGCTTGGCTTTATAAGGATATTATTAGGTTGATGCCTCGTTCTGTCAATGTACCTGCCAGGCAAGAGACAGCACTCGCTGGGAGCAGTCTGGCCAGAACCAGCCACGGGGAGGTGCGCTGAAGGCCATGCTGCAGGCTTGACTTGGGGGGCACGCTGCTCCCAGCCTCAGTCGCTTTCTCTGTGCAGTGGCAGTACTGAATCCCACTCTACTTTCTTAAAGCCAGACAGGGAAGGTTGACTCAGCTCAGCCTCTCAACCTTCTGCGGGGAAACTCCCAGTCATGGGAACGCTTGCTACTCCACGAGGCCTCACTGTTACACATGGGGGTGTCACCTGTTGCTTGTTAGCGGGGTTCTGTGGGAGAACGCACACAGTGTGCTCACATGTGTGTGTTGCCTGGGCACACAGATCTCATTGCTACATCTCTTTGTGATTGCTGCCATTCCTATCTGCGTGGACAGTGGCATCAGGGAGTGCCTCTATCACATCCGTCTACAGGGACCTGTTCCTGTTTGGACCCAGACACGCTCACTTGTCGGGGAAGACTCTTCACTCGGCCCTGTAAAGGGAAGCCAGCTAGCTAGAGAGATCTTTTGGATCCTAAGACATAATGTATGAATAAACCAGACATGGATTAATTAGGTGTGACTGCATCATTAAATTAGAATAATGAACAAACAGCCACGTATGGCATTCAAATCTGCCTAGAATGACTCCAAGGGTTGCTTTCAAGTAAGTCACCTGTCAGTTTGTAGGTTTGGGGGACTCTGGGGAGTTAGGTTCCTGTCATATCTTGAGAAGTGGATTCTTTAGGCACCACCTACTCCAGGTGAGAAGCATCCTTTAATGGGCACCCAGACTCTACAACTGAATCCAAACGATGGTCTGGTTCAATACAGCATCATCTATGCACGCTTCAGCTGCAAGCATTTCTCAGAGTGAAATACGACGGTAGCATAGGTGCTCAAGAGACAGGAGGGAGAAGTTAAGAGGTGTGGGCAGCGGATGTGAAATGTATTGATCCCATAATATTTATGTGGATGTGCACACCGGCTCTTGTGCACGTGCGCGCGCGCGCGCGCGCGCACACACACACACACACACACACACTTTCTCTCATACACACTTTTTGCATTTCCATGAACTCTTTTCTTCTGTCGACACTCCCCATTTCAGCCAGAGAGATTGGAAGGTGAACTAAGACTCGTTTAATTTTAGAAACAGCTGCTGAATGGCAGCCCCCTGCCCTTGGCCAGCGGCACCCCTCACGATCCTAAGACAGAGCAACTGTTTTTATCTTCAGCAAAGAGGAGGACACCAACAGCTAAGGCAGAGGGGAGAAAATGGGAAGAAGGCTCACTTGCCTGGCCAGGGAGCTGTGGGAGAGCCTAATGCATGGGGGCTTTGTAGTAAGATTTGTTCGGTATCTAGAAACCTTTGATCTGGAGATGCTTTCAACAAAGGTGATAATTAATTAAAGCCGAGTGTATTGCAATAAAGTAACATCACGGTCAGTTGATGCGCTGTCCAGAGCCGGCCTTCGGAAGTGTCTGTCATTTAAACTCTTGTTGGAGGCCAGCACATTGTCATTTTTTTTTTCCTGAGCTTTGATCAATATTTTTGGCTGTTCTGTCCTCACGGAACTAGAACTACGTCTGTCTCTATGAGGGCACCCATTTATTTACATCTTGCAGATGGCCTCGTAGGATGTGTTCCTGAGCTAAGCTGCTGGGAATCGCTCTGTGTGCGACGAGTGTTAGTCAGCTCATGCTGGAGGGGAGATACAAGGGAGTATAGCAGAAACCAAATGTGGAGCAGGGGGAAGGGGAGAAGCCTGTAAATGCGTGGTTCCCAAACATCCCCTGCTACTCACAGAGGGACCCAGAAAGGAGGGCAATTACCCCGGGCCTGCCCACCTGGCTGCCTTGTTGGTTCCTATGGGCAGGGCTTCAACTCCAGCTTTATACTCACCCAGAGCCACTGGAAACTGGATGAGCGGATAAGGAGGATGCCCTTAGGGCAAGCATATCAGTCTGGAAATTCCTCTGCCACCATTTCTACCTCTGTCATTGTTTTTCTGCCTTGGCATCTTTAACTGTACCCCATGTTGCCAAGTGGAACATGGGTCTTCTTCTTCAGGTCTCATGTTGGGGTTTTCGAGAGCATTTTAAATGGCAAGGAGAAGAAGGAAAAGAGGGAGATGCAGGGTGATAATAAAAGGGTTACCACAAAGTTGGGGAGGACTCTGTTCCCTTCTCTAGGCTATCTGCGTAGGATTGGGTGCTTTCCGTGATTCTTGGAGAGTCTGTGTATTTAAAGGCCTTCAGAAAAGGCAAAGGTAACGGAGGTGAACGAGCTTCTGTAGAAAGCCCAAAAGGTGGGCAGCCGGCTCCCTGCCACATCCTGCTTGCATTTAGGAGAAATGCAGCATTCTGCTTGGAGTGCCCAACTTGACTGACGTGGCCAAGTCCTGTGTGTGTGTGTGTGTGTGCGTGCACGTGTGTGCACGCGAGCATATGGGTGTGTGTGAAAACACTACAAGAGAAAAGCAAGGCTGGGATGCCAAGGGGCAGCGGTGGGAAAGGGAATGAAGAGGGTGGAGGGAACTATCTCTGCAGAGAGCTGGGCTCTGCGGCTGGCCACTCAGCTCCTGGATGAAAGGTCAGTTCTAAAATGAGTCGATCGGTGAGCAGAAGCAAGCAAGCCTTCAAAGGGTGATGGGTGGGAGGCGATGGAACCCTCTCCCAAACTTGGACTTCTGGGTGGGGATATTAGACAGGCAAACAAGAACACACCTGCACATCGAAACTTAGATCATTGACAAACCCAAGCCAAGAGTTCTGAGGTGGAACATGTATGGAATCACAAGGACAGCGTCATTCTCCCAAGATTCTTTCCTTTTATTCACGGACCGTCTTCTTGATCATGCATATAGCCTTGCAAGATGAAATTACCCCTAATAGCATCTTCATGCCACTTGAATTTGTCATCGCTTCTCTGCACGCACAGACGCGCGTGCACACACACACACACACACACACACACTCACTCACACAACACCTACACAGGGTGCAGCATCTTCCCTCTCTCAATCCTCTCGTACCCATAGGAACATACAGATTTTCACACTGTCTAGCTATTCTCTCTGCATGTCACATGGGATTTTCCTTCCAAGTTCAGAAGCTGCTGCAGTGTCAGCCACTGTCAACCACTGCTCCCAGCTTCCTGCTGGCATTTTGGCCCTACAACTTTGTTTTCCTTTTTTTTTTTGCCTACAATGGTGGGCCTTATTCTCTGTTGCACCTCCCTCTCCTCTACGGCCTGCCTACTCCAAATCCTGGTTAGTAGGTCCCTACTCGGTCAATTTATAAATGGACCACCTTCTGATAACATGGAAGGTGTGAGTCGTGCCGTGTTTTCCCCAAATCTATCTGAGGTAAGTCAGACCAGCTCTCAACCAAGGAGGTGGTGTCTCAGATGTCTTCTCAGGGGTCACTCAGAAGCTCGTCTCCCATCCTGGTATATAAATTATAATAATGAGGATGACAATCCTAATAATAGTGACAGCGATGGCCAAGCTCAAGTTGCTGCAGTGTGGCGCGATCACGGGGCATCATGAATGGCCCTGGAAACAAACCAGCTCGTTAAAAGCGCTCTGTGAACTGTACGACACGCCTGTGCGAGGGGCATATCCGTGGCGTGCATTTCTGTAACTGTGTTCCTTTGGGTTGTTTTCAAGCTATCACTTCCCTTAAGAAAAGCTTTTCTTTTTGTTTTATTTTGTTTCGTGTTTGAGGAACCATAAACATCCAGCCAACTAGAGCAGGTGGAGAGAGTGAAAGTATGCCAAGGGGTTCTTTCAACCCAATCTAGAATTGCCATTAAAGCTGAGGGGGGAAAAGAGGGTTAACGTCTCCCTGTTGAATTGCCGTGAAATCTAGGCCAGCTCTGGTTCCCACACGTGTGGGATGCGCTTAGTCATGCTTGCACATGGATGCATATGCGTGCACATGTGCACAGTCATTTATCTGTGTGTATAGATTCTGAGGAAGTCTGTTTAGAAGATAAATGAAATCATGCACAAGCAGAAAATAACCACCGATCATTAAATAAAGTGATCATTTCCCCAATTTTTTTTTCTTTGCTCCTAAATGGGATACTTATCAACATCTGGAGTTTGAAGGGTTTTTTTTTGTAATGACTACTATTGCTCATTTTCTTTAATGAAACATATTTTTTTAAAAATGGTTTTCTTCTCTTCTTATTGCAGCTATCCCGTTTTCCATATCTCTTTCTCACAAGGCATATCTTTCTTTTAAAAACTATAGGTGTGTGCCCAGCCATTCATTTTATCAGCGTCTTTCCCTGGACAGAAATGAATTTTTATTTTTCGAAGTAATTTTTTTTTTTTAAAGCTCACCTTAATTGAGCATATGCCCACGCTGATACTTCAGCTTCACTGTCTCTTAGACTCATTTGAAAACGGAAATCAGATAGAGCCTCACTGGTTTTAATTCGCCTACCTCAGGGAGAAAAAAAAAAAAAAAAAACAACGAGCCCTCTCAGCTCAAGTCAAGTGGTGGAAACTCAATGTTCTGAGAATTGTTACATCTTACATGAAAACATGAGACATAATTTCATGAAGATGGTCACAAATCACCAAAACATAATCATAACCCTTGCCCTTTCCCTTTCTCCCAAAGGCACCCCACATCGTGGGGCTTCAGGCATTTCCTACTCAGATACCATTGAAGTGAGAGGTTGTGCATCTGCTGAGGAGTATATTTTAAAATGATATACTCTCCAGTGTTCTATCCACAGAAGGTTCCATTACTCTGTCCCCACCCTGCCTCTGGATGTAGTGTGAAAGTATGAGGGGCTAAAGTTCCTGCAGCTGTAGCTCCTGGATTGGGAGCCCCTGGGGTTGCCAGTAGAGTAGCTTTTCCTCCATGCAGCGGGGGGGAAACTCAATGCAAAGTGGTTACCCAGGCCACAGATGTGTTCTGACTGGTTAACAAGAGGGGCTGTGACGTGGACTTGGCTGTTTATATTAAAAAGCATTGTAGGCTCTGGGAACAAGCACACATCAGTAGTAAAGGCTATTTAAACCTTTGGGGACAGCCCTATGTTTAGATTACATTAATTCATAAATATTATACTAAATACCACTTAAATTGGACTTAAATGACTTCAAAGATAATGCATTATAATATGGCTATCCAGAGAGCACTAGTCTTTATGTCTTCCAGTAACTCCGTCTTTGCTGCCTCCTATCCTGCTAGACCAAAGTTATGAATGGATTGCGGGCTTGTTCGTGTGTGATCCAATATGTATGTGTGTGTGTGTTTACATATGTGTGTGTTTTAAGTCACTGCCTCAGTTTGTTCTGCAAGAAATAAAAATAAGAAAGAGAAAGAAATAAAAAGTGACAGAAGGGAGGAACTAGACCAGTGGGTGACCTGTTCCCTTCTCCAAGGGAGAAAAATTCTATAGGAAGGGGCAAAATTGGTCCTTAGCTCACTTCTGCTGCTACCCCAGGAGTTGGCCTCTCTCCTTTTTAATCAATAGTACATTGTCTTTCTCTTTGGAGCCTGGGAAAACAATCTTTCTCAAAGTGCTTCTAATGGGATAAAAAACAAGACTCGGAGTTAGCTGCGAGAAGTGGCATTAAACTGGGTTTTCTTATTTAGGTGGTGTTTCTTCAAATTGTAATTCTGGGCTTTTTTTTTTTCCCCCTTTCCTTCTCTGCCTAGCACCCAGATCTCCCCCCTGCCCAATTGCTTTCTGGTCTTCAGGGGGTGAAGTTACCTTTACAGTAATTAGCCCAGTTCACAACTGCTATTTGCTGCCACCCCAGCCCAAAACCCTTTCTCTGATACCGCTAGGTTTGCTTCAAAACACCCACCCACTCCCTCCTCCACAGACTCCCAATTTGACTGGAGTAATTGCCTTTTAAGGTTCACTCTACGCATGGCAGGTATTCCATTAACCCTTAGAACTCCTTCCTTCTTTAGTTACCTGAAATGGCAGGTGGCCAACAAATAGATATCCACCTGAAATCTCATGCATTTAATTTAATTTTTAGTTCTTTTTCTTTTATTTCCTTCCTTCCTTCCTTCCTTCCTTCCTTCCTTCCTTCCTTCCTTCCTTCCTTCCTTCTTTCTTTCACCAATACCATATATATGCCATCCACACTGGAGGCCACTGTTCTGTGATGTCTCTCAATTTTATCCCATATGATTCATTAGAAGTTAGAAATTCAAGAAGGGGAAAGAAAGAGCCACAAATATGCCCTGAAACCAGGCTTAACAAAGGCATGTTTCTATCCCTAGCCTCATGCTGTCAATTTAGAGTTGGGGAAAATCTGGAAGCCAAATGCAACCGTCATTCTTCAAGCCTCATCGTGCTTTTTGACTTAACAGTAATTAATCACCAACGGCAAGCAAGTAATGTTTTAAGGTGGCCGGAGGCTTATTTTATCAGGATTAGCTAATAAATCAGGCTGTATCACTGAAGGAAGAGTTCAAACTCTTCTAGGACTGAATAAACCAGATCTCAGAAACTGTTTCATTTTTTTTCAGCTCTCCCGGAGCTTCCAGGCACTCTTAGGGATATTGTGGCCCATCCTTGCCTGTAAAAATCTGAGGGAAGGAGAGGCCGGAAGTTTCATAGGGAAAATAAATGCTCAGGCTGTGAAGGGTGAGCTGCGACAAGCAGGCACTCAGCATGCTGGAGCCAACGGGCCTGCCTGCCACGGAGGGAGTCAGTTTAGGGGAAGAATTATTTAGAAAACGAAGTTTTGCTTGTCCTAGGAATCCTGGCCAGATATGTGTATGTATATATATGTTATGATGTATATGATACAACTACATATATCATAAGCTTCTCTACCTTCCTTATGCAAATGATGATAATTCTACTTCTTTGCTACAATACAAGGGAGTCCAAATAACATCAGAAACAGTGATGACACCAGCAAGAAGGGCTCATGAGAAGAAACCGAGGCATATCGTTAAAGTTTATCTTCATTTGAAATAAAAAAAAAAATAAACTGCCCCAACCCAGATCCCAGGAAGCTCAGCTCTTCACAACTGTCTTTTGCCTCTAGTGGGTTCTGATTTTTTTCTCTAACTTGAAAATCTTAAATCGTCACAAGAACTGATCATTAAGATGGGCAAAGGATTTCCTTAACCATGCTTTTAAAATTTTAATCATTGCTATGTCTAAATCTGGGGACGTATTAGAATGACAAAGGTTTGATACAAACCTTGATTAGCTTGTAGGGAGCTTGATTGGAAAGGGAAAAACTACAAAGATATGGTTGACTTGAGGGGGGGAAAGAATCAAATATTTTAAACACTGCCTCCCCATTCCACCTTTCCAGTTTATCTTCTCAACAGACATTTTCTCCATATTGGATAAAGGTTGGTTTCTCTCTCCATTACAGCCCCCACCCTCACCCCACCCCAAAAAACTCAGTATATTTCCATTCTGCTGTATTTTTGTACTACTCCACATGCCATTAACTTTAAGATTTACTCCTCAGCAGGCAAGCTGGAAGATGCTAAAGCCAATAAAAACTGCTCTCTGGGACTCCAACTATGAAGAGTTTGGAGCTGTGCTTAGTATTCGGATGAAGGGAGGGCTGGAGAAGGAGGGAGGTTGTGATAGTGAAAACCACTGCTGCTTAGAGAGCCAGACAGCTCTGCGCTCTGCACCTAATGTGCTGGAGGATCGGCTCTGTTCATAGCCCATTTGTGGCCGAGGATGAGGCTGCTCTCTGTGTGTGGGTGTGTGTGCGTGTGCATGTGCGTGTGTGTGTTTTCATCCTTAAAGCCACTAGCTCTAACACAGCGTCTTCAGTGGCTCTCCACACTACTGTTTATTAAAAACAGAATGTCCATACACATCCCTTACAACTTCCATAGCCCGGTGCTCCTTCTCTGCCTGCCGATCAATCTCTCTCACAAAACATTTAACTTGCCCACACGGCTCCAGCCCCGGTTAATCCCCGTTGCACATCCGATACATTACTGTTAGAGAGCGGAGCACTGGGCTAATTTCGTCACCCACCAGCCGCCCACACACATTCTACAACTGAACACATTTGGGGCTCTGCCTTAAAGATAATAAAACAAGGAGAACACAGGTAGGCTTCAGACAATTCCCACGACCACTTTCCTAAAAAGTTGCTCGGTTTTAATTCTTTGATTATTCTGTCTCTCCCTCCCCCAAGTATTCACTAGCAATAACTGCTTCAAGAGAGAGAAATAACGTACTATAAACCTCTCTGCATGGTGAGTTTGGGATATTTTAGGCTATCCCTTTTAAAATGCATATCTTGCAAACACAGACTTCCTCCCTCCCCCAAAAGCTCTACTTTCCTGAGAAGGGGATCATTCAGGCTTCCCCGACTCCCCACTCCACCCAAGGGATGGCTGGTTCCTTGCTAATTCTTGCCTTAGGTTTTGTCCCTCCTTCCTTCAAACATCCAACCCCCTCCCCCACCACTAACACCACAACCGGATTACTGAGGTACACATATCCACAGGGAGCGTTCACTGTTACACTGATAGCGAAATAAAAATATCTCTTTGAATTTGTCACCTCCCTCCTTTTTAGACGGCTGCGCTCCTGCTACTCTGGCCCGGAGCGGAGAAGGGGGAGACCATCTCCTCTTAGTATTTTCAGCACCACGGCGATGGACAGCACCTCGATCCCTGGTCGGCTGCGCGTCTGCCAGTCTGCTCAACGTCCCGGACTCGGCCGGTGCAGATGTCCCCGTCCCAATCACTTAAGTCGCTGTACCCAAAAATTCAAGCCCTATTTCCCCTCGATCCTCTCTGTCTTTCTCTTCATATTCTGCGCCCACTGCTCTCCCCACGGCACCGCTTCTATCAGCTCGTCGCCCCAAACCCAGTCTTGCCCCAGCGAACAGCTCCCCACGCACCCAGTCCTGGTCTCCGCTGCCCGAGCGCCTCCCTCCTCGGCGTCCGCCCGAGGCTCCCTCTCGCGCCGTCTCTCGCTAGTCCGTCGCCTGCCGGCCGGTCCGACCGCCAGCTCCTTCTCCCCAGCAAAGTTGGGAGGGAAAGGTGCACTCACCTTTGTGCATGCCTGTGAACCTGTCCTTCAGAACCGTAAGCTCGTAGATCTTGCCGAACTCCTCGAAGAGGGGCTTGAGGTCCTTCTCATCCAGGTTGCGGGGGATCTGCCCAATGAACAGCTTGATGGCATCGTGGTCCTTCATGGGAATGGTCGACGGGTTCCCCGGGCTGTGGCTTAATCCGTTCATGTGCCCGGCGCTGCCCGGGCTGCTACCGAGCCCGTTGGTACTGAGGCTCGCGTTGTCAGCCTGTCCGTTTGCTAACGTGGCCATCTTTATATACATAGAGAAAATCTTCTTTCCTTTTATTCTTTCTCGCTCGCACTCTCTCGCTCCTCTCCCTCGCAAGCTCGCTCGCGCTCACACACGCACACGCATACACACACTCGGGTTCTCTCCCCCTCGGTTTCGCTATATCTCGCTCTCCTCTCGCTCTCTGCTCTCTTTCTCTTCTCTCGCTCGCTCGCGCTCGCGCTCTCTCTCCTCTCCCCCCTCCCTCTCCTCTCTTCTCTTCTCTCTCTCCCTCTCTCTCTTTCGGTCTGATCTGATTTTTTTTTTTTTTTTTTTTTTTTTTACATTGAACAGACAGGATCTCTGTCCTTTCCGTTTAAACAGGCTGGACCGGTTCAAGTTCCCAGTCAGACCAGGGGTGGGGGCAGCGAGGGCGCGCGTGAAGGAGGGGTCTCGGGGACCGAAGAGGGCACGATGGCGGGGGGCTCCCGCACGACGGCGGGCGGCGGCCGGGAGCCGGACGGCGTGGGGCGGCGCCGGCCCCGCGCGCCTCCCCCGTCGGCGGCCCCGGCGAGCGTCGGTGGTACAGTCCGAGACGGCCCCCGGCTATAAATAGCGCCAGGCGCATGGCTCTTCGGGAGGCGCTGAGATTCCGGCGCGGCAGCCGCGAAGAGCGGGTGCCTGTTAGGAATCGGGTTGCTGGCCTCCTCTGCCTTTTGGGGGTTCTTTTTGTTATAGCAGCAGGTGCAACTTTTTATATTTTAAAAACATAGGTTTTCATTTTTGTGTGGGTATGTAATGGGGCGTAATCCACCGAGCTGCGCTCTCTTAGGGCGCCAGGCGGACGAAGCAAAGGCCGGGATGGCGGGCGGGGCGGCGGCGAAGGCAGCGGTGGAATGGGCGCTTTTCTCTCCCATTTGGTTCCCTTTATTTACTTAGACTAGAAAAAGCGAGCCGGCTTGGAGGGAGTACGCCCAGCGATCCGAGTGCGCATTGATTAGTGTCGAGAGAAAAAAAGCTACATAAATATATATTATGTGGATAAATCTATAGACAAGAGCTCTCTTTCGCGCGCGCTCGCGCGCTCTGTCTCTCCGTCTCTGCTTTTTTTCCTCCTCGCATTCCCAACCTGCCAGAGCAGCCCCAAATCTTCGCCCTCCCGCACGGCATCTACGGCTACCCGAGCCACCTGGGAGGACGGGACTGGGGAGCTGCTGGGTTGCGCTGTGGGGATGGGGCATGTTGATTCCCGGCTCGACCCTCGTCCCAGTCCGCCTGAGAAGGCTGGAGGTGGGTGTTTCCGTCCCGGACGGCCTCTCCCGCCCTGAAGAGCGGCGGCTGGTCCCGCAGGCGGCTGGCGGGAGGAAGGTAGGAGCCGGGAACCTCGGCCCGCTCGCCCGCCGGGGAAGGTGGCAGGCCCTGGGCGCGGTGGCCCGTGCGAGGGACCGGCTTGATTTTGCCCACGTCTGCTTTACTGGTTCAAATTTAATTTTTTTTCTCTTAATCTAGCATCAAAGAAATTAAGCCCCCAGTCGCTCTCCGGGCTGCGGCCGGACCCAGACTGGCGCGCGGTGCGCTTCCCCCACAGGCTTCGTTCGCGGTACCTCCCGCTCCAGAAGCGCGAGGGTGGGAATCGCGTCTGCGAGCGAGAGCCAAGAGTCCGGCCGCCCAGCCGGGACTCCGCTGGTTTCCCCGCCAGGCCCACGGGGCCCAGAACATCGGCTGCGCGGGAAAGGGAGTGGCTGCAGCGGGAGCCGGGTCCAGGCAGCCCCGCCTCTGGGGGCGAATGATGGTAGTGAACTTGGGTTGGGAGAACAGATTTTCATTTTAATAATATTTACCTGCACCCCATCCTCTCCCACAGTTGCTTTTCCAGGGCAGCCTCTTGTGGGCTTCAGATGCCGGCAAATTAAAATAACGCACCGCTCCCCCGCGGGTTGCGGAGCAGAGCTGCTGGCCTGACCCTGGTCTGGTCCCCCCCAACCCCCACCCCTTTGGGGTGTTATGGGTTTCTCTTTTCTTGCCTTCGGATTTCATGACATTACCAGACGATATGTTTAAAATTTTATTTAAAGAAATGAAGCCCCAGCTGCCTGGGAAGGTAGAGACCAAGCCCGTTTGGTACAACCACAACGCGGAGCTCTCCAGCGCTGGGAGGAGGCCTGAGGAGGCCCTGAGGTTTGCAGCCCCAGGCCCAGGGCCCGCCTGGGACACCTCTCCCGGAGGATCCTGGGCCCAAACCACACAGCAAGTACTATTGTGAGAACTGTGGAACTTCATCCTTTCCTTTTAAGATTATCCAGCCTTTGCTTGATGGGAGTGTGTGTAAGTATAGTTAATTCATAACTCGGTTCCCAGGCTTACATGATCTATTACATTATGATGGCCTCAGAATCACCCAAGTTGATGGAATCGAACAGAAACTCACACAGAAAGCCTCTCTGCCATGTGGCTGTGTGCGTGGTGTGCCTGTGACGTGCCGTGATGAGGTGCATGGCCCTGGTAGGCACACGGAGGGTGTGAGCGTGTGGCTCGGAAGTTTGTGTATGTGTTGTCAGGACTGGGTGTTTGTGTGGACGTGTACATAGACCCTGTTTGTATCCACACTCTGCCTGTGTGTGTGTGTGTGTGTGTGTACCCACCAAGCTGAGACCTCTTCCTCCCCTTTCCCTCAGGACACATCAGCAGAGGCCAATAACTTCACCCAAAACCTCTCCTCAAATATCATTTTGTGGCACTGGTGCCCACCACCCAGGATCTCACAATGGAAGTGGAATATATTTTCTTCTGTAACAGGGGAGCTTAGGAGGATAATGCCTAGTTGAGGTCTTTGTTTCCCTCTCTGCCCCTCACCTGCTCAAAGTGAAGCAAGAACAAGGGGAAGTAAAGGAAGCCAGCTGAGCGGGCCAGGGGAGGGTGGGTGAGGTTCACACTCCACTCTTCTTGCCATCACCCCAGGCCCCCCTTCAAGTAAATTATTCACAGGTGTTTCATTATTCATAGAATTATCGATAATAATAGCCAATCCGTAAGTAAAAGCAGCCCCTGGGCAGGAGTGGGTGGGAGTTGTTAACGACAAGGGGCACCTGGTTATTTCAGACGCTGTAAAAACTCTATATGGTCTAGCGCCACCTCCCTCCAGGACTGTTCCCCTGCCCCCTGCACCGTGACCCCTGCCTATGTCTTTCCCATATGGACGCAAGGCTGTGGAGAGCTCCCTCCTTAGGCGAAGTTTTCCCACCCTCCCATCTCCCACCTGAGGATGGCTTCTTTTGGATTCGGACTGTCTCTCCTTAGGGGTAACACATTCCTCACCTCTCAGCTTGCTGGCAGGTGTTTGGTGAAATGTCCCACCTCCCCCCAGCTTGTTGGGACAGAAGCGACCTGGACACCAAGCCCATAAAACGGAACTACCCTGTGTAAACAGCAGCAGAAGCAGCTTCTGCCAAGGCATTGATTTCTTAAAGGTACAGAGCTGGATCTCTTAGGCTCCCACCTCGCTGTCTTAGCAGAGTGTTGGGGATAAAATAATACATACAGGTGACTCAAACTAACGCAATAAAGAATCAGGACCCCTGAGAAAATTGTAAGGAACACAGTTAGGTTGGCTCTTTTGTATCCCTGCCCTTGATATTCTAGAAAGACTTGAGCTATTTTTTTTAAAACCTTAGATCATCAAAGAGAAATATAATTAGGGAAAGACGGGGACAAAGTATTACTGTGACATTTAAACAGATTTAAAACTTTTTTTCCAAGTGCCACTTGAAGGCCACAATTATTCAATCCACCGAGAAGGAGAAGGCTGGCAAATGGAAGTGAGAGCTGGAAACAATTGCTCCTAATTTTCTGTCTGTGCTTGGGGTTTACATTTTGTTGCTGATTCATTTTGGGGGGTGTCAGGAAGCCCTGTGTGGTGTGGATCTTGGCTCAGGTTGTGTAGTTATACAGGCCTTGCCATCGTCTCCTGCTCCGCACTTCCCTTTCTTTTTCCTCCTCGACGAGGGAGGAAGCCCTCTTTGTGCTCAGCTTCCCTCTAGCTGAGCCACCATCACTCTCCTCCTTCTGGCAACCACTGAACCACTTCCACAGCCCTGGCCATGGCCACACATCCTCAGACCTGCTCTGGCTCTCCTGCCTATGAATTTTCTCTTTCCATCTAGACTGTGAACTGGTCGAGGGCGGGAACCCAGTAATCAGGTCCCTCCTCCTCTTCGGCAGCCCCTCTTGACAGGTATGGACACGCAGTAGGTCCTCGGGATGGAGCTTTAGACCCCAAAGGCTAATCTGACTTTGGGGGCGGAAGAGAAATGCTGTATTAGTTCATCTGGGCCCTAAGGGTGGGCAGCTGTGGGCAGACTTGCCAGGAGTTCAGAATTCAGGATGAGAAAAGCAGTTGAGGACACACACCACAGTTTAGCCTTCCAAGGATGCATGGCTGGGCTTGAAGACATCACCACTCAGTCATTCTTGCGCTCATCCAGCCCGTTCATGTCCCGCTGGAAGTAGCAAAGGACAGGCTTGGGAAGAACCCACTGTGTAGTTAAACCAAGTAAAGTCATACTAAGTAAAAAGCCCCAGAACAGCAAACGGCAACAGATGGTTAAATGTCTTCCAGGCCTGAGGAGTTCTATATTCAAGAAAACAGAAAACCATCCAAGTTTCATGTGATTATTTGTGATGGGGTAGCAGCCTTGAGGAGAGAGGGGCCCTTGTGAAGAGAGGATGCAGAAGGTGGTAGATGGCTAGCGAACTGGGTGATGGCCTGGCCTTAGGGCTAGGAGGACAAGAAGCAGCTTGTTCTCCAAGTTTATGTTGAGAACCAGCTGTAAACAGAGCTGTGATCTGCTTGAGGCTCCCCTAACAGAGACCAGACCAACGATCAAACATCTCTACGGTCTCTATGGAGTGACTGCTCTGCCCAGACCTGCAGAGGGCAGTGAGGTTAGGCTGGAGAGAGTGAGACTCACTTGCTCTCTGTAGAGAGCTCCAGCGCTGTTTGGGTAGAGTGACTCAAAGAGCCCAGTAAGCACACAAGGGCATGACCCAACCAAATGAAAAGGTCCTGGTGACGTGTGCCAGGGTACCCTGGAGAAGGTGGAGCTTGTGTGGGCAGAGACACCCAGGGAAGGCTTTCTGGTGGAGAGAGCTGGCCCTGAAGGGAGGGGTGGGTCAGCTTGGAAGAGAGGAGGGCGGTTGAAGCAGTGGATGGAGCTGCCAGGCCTGGAGTGGGCAATGGGCTCCGGGTTTCTGCATGATGGTGAGAAGGTCGAGGCTCATAGAGGGGCCTGCTGTGTGGAGGGAGGCTGAGTGCGCAAGACGGGGCTGTGAAGGCAGCCTCAGAAATCTTTGCCGAGTGTTCTCCACAAGCCTAGGGCTTCTCTGCCCTTGGATAATTTGGAAAGGTTTCGTGATATAAAGAATGATAATTGAGGTTGGGAAAGGAAGGGGAACCCAGTTCTTACTTTCTCTCAGTTAACATTAGCAGTCTCCTGCCACCCGGGGTAGATGACTGAAGCATTTCTCTAGCCTTTCCTGAGTGCACAGCAGGCCTGGCAAGGGGAGCAAACTCACCGAGGTAGGATGCTGTGTGTTTTAGGAAATGCAGAGCCTCCCGAAGAGGGGCTGTGTTGCCTCTGGAACTCAGACAAGTGCCAGGGATGGCGAGAGAGGGGCTTCTGGGCTTTTTTTCTTGCTAGCTGAGCCCCAGGGACACAGGTGGCTCCTGGGCCCCGGGCTGTGGTGGGGAAAGCTTTTGGGAGTCTCTGGGCCTTTGGGTCAGCAGAAACGTGCCTTCCTGTTTTAAGGCTTCCATGCCAACCCAAAGCCTCGCCTCAGTTTTGCTGAGGGCAGGCAGGAAACACAAAGGCTGCACAAGAGGCTGTCCTGATAAAGGGACTGGCAGTCGGGACCAGGAAATCACAGCCGGGCATCCTGCTGTGGTGGAGATGGGAGAACCAGAACTCAGAAGGGACCTGCGTCATCGCTCTCCCAGGCCTCAGCTTTCTCCTCTGTAAAATGGAGACTAGGCTTTTCTTCTGCCCTCCATTCTTTCCTCACATCACATGGAAGAAGGTGAGCCAGTGGTGCAGCTGTGCAGCAGCTGACTCACAGTTCTCATATAAAAAATTAAGGTCAGAGGAGGGCCTCAGGGTCCAAATGGGCTACAGAAGGGTGCGGGTAAAGGTAACTGGTGTGCCCTGAAAGGCGAAGAATTTACTCCTTACCTTTCCCAAAGAATTTACAGTCTTTTAGAAAGAGCCCCCGCTGGGTCGCGCACCGTCCCACAGAAGCAGAATCTTACAACCGCCTTTAGGTAAAGCAGACCGAGCCAGACTCCCTGCCTTCGTGTCCTGCCCCTCCCACGTACTAGCTCTGTGACCTGGGGCAGTTTATTTCACCTCTTTGTGGCTCAATTTCCTATTTGTAAAATGGGAAGAGCACTAGAACCTAGCTCATAAAGTTGTTGTGAAGATTAAATGGGTAAATGCTGGTAAAGTCCTCAGATCAATGTCTTGGCCGGCCGATATTATCGGAGCATCACTAATCGACTACTGCAGGCTGAGGGTTTGCTGAGGGCCCCCTCCCCCCGTCCTACAGAGAAGGAGAGGTGTCCGCCTCTGGCTGGGGCCTGTGTTGGACAGCAGTGAGTGGCCTCACTTGCGGCACGACTGTTTCTCAAGGTGCTCCTGGGATGCCCTTCTAGAGGGCAAGGCCTGCATCCCTGTCTCTTCTTGGGGCTTGCCTTGGGTACCAGCTGCCAGCACTCCGTGGCTCCTTCTTACCTGAGAGGTGTGGCCACAGGAAGTCCTTTTAACTGTGATGTCTTACTAATTAGTTTTTAATTATGTTAATTTATTGTACATGAGCCCTGAGGTTTTCAGATGCTGGGTTCACTTTAGAAACTGGAATAGTAGGTTGTATGTATTACACACACGTTGCTGTGGGTAAGTGTCACTTTATCATGGCCGCGGTTTCTCCGATAATGTTGCTTGATCGACAGCTTCCACCTGGGCTCTCTAATCTTCCTTCTCCCAGCCACCGCCAGCCTCCCCGAGTCTAGCACATCAACCTCCTATAGACCTGGGTGGGGTTACGAAACTTGGTGTCCACAGGCTCTGCAGGTGACATGAATAAGTGAGGTGGCTGGGTAGGGATAGGGATACCCCAACTGGACAGAAGTTCAGGAAGGTGAGACTGCAGGACATTCATACCAGATCAGATCTTCAGATGGTCGTTATAGGGACCTCAGACTTACTCACCTAGGGGGACTCCTCCTTTTCACCCACCCAGCAGTTGGGTGCTGACAAAAGCTTGATGAGGAGGCTGCACCTACCTAACCTGGGGAGAGGGAAGGAGAGGCAGGTAATGAGGATGGAGAGGGCATGTGGGCAGTCAAGTTGGGCACTGAAGGCCCTGGACAGTGTAGGGCCTTTGTGTTCCAGGGATGGCAGGTGACCATGGGGCCGGGGGTTTGCATCACAGCCTGCTGGTAGGAAGGACTTAGGGTAAGGACTCGCTGACCGTGTGCTGATGGCCGCTGCTGACACTTCTGATAAAGTGACACTTCCGATAACACGGAAGAGTGTCTCAATGGAACAAGACTGGGACAAAGAAGGTACCTGGGTATTTATAAAGGATGAGCGAGAAAGGAGAAATCACCCCGGGCCTAACACAAATGTGCTGAGTAGAAGAGGCCCATTGTTCATTAGATCATTTCCACATGCAAAAGATGAATGTTTGCTACCGTTAGGAGTATTTAAAGACGATGCCAAAGGTTTTCAAGAAGCACCCCCCTCAAATGATTTCCAGATGGCAGCCTTGTTCTAGTACGTTTGAAGTCTTCCAAAGTGTATATGTGAAGTTGTATGTGTAAATTCTGGTCTCTTACTAAACAGACACATTCATATAAATTTTGCTCAAAGAGTGAAATTTAAAAAAGTATAGTCTGTAAATACAACTGGGCATTTATTGCTTTAAAATATGTATGTAAGACAAGCTACTGTACTATATATACTTACATGCATAGGTGCATGCATTGTGCATAGAAGGAGTTTGGACTTTGGAACCAGACAGATCTTTAACTTACCAGCCATGTGAGTCACTCTCTCAGAGCCTCAGTTTCCTCATCTGAAACCTGGGCATAATAACACTGCATTTAATTGTCATGAAGAGGTAATAGATTACTAAAAGAGGTAATACATCTTTAGTGCCTGCACATAGTAGGTACCCAATAAATTTTAGCTATGATTATTATGAGTGTATTTATTAAAAAGTAAACTAATTCTCTCCCCTTCAGGTATAAATATAAGCGGTAGCAGAAAATAGCACTTAGGATATGTGTGAGAGGAAATGGAGATTTTCTCATGAAGAGGACAGTTGGGCTTTCTCCTCAGTGGTCCTCCCAGTGTGTTGGGAAGATGAAAGGGATCTAAGTCTCTAGTTGTGGGTACAATGTTGTATGAGGGGGTTTGGGAGAGTGGAGCCCATAGAAGGGAGGGGTCCCCTGAGTTTCTTCCAACACAGCAGCTCAGTGATGCCCACCTGTATTCCGGCTTAGAAAGGGACCCACCCATGCTGTAGCATACACCTAGCGTCCCCTGCACCTGCTGTCAGGGAGCCTGCACCCACACGTCTGCATGTCCTGGCACACGGGAGGCTGCCACACAAGCCTAATTGACCCACCACCCTCCCCAGGAAGGGGAAAGGTGGGCAAGCTCCGTGACTCACTCCCTGGCTCTGTGCCCTCTCGATGACTCACAATGTAATTGATCCCTCCCTGCGCCAGGTTTCTGCTCTCATGTGACCCAAAGCAGGGTCATTTCTAGACGGAGGCTGGGGAGGCCTGGCTGGGGAGAGGTGATCCCGGGAGGGAGAGGAGGCAGTGAGAACCTGGGGATGGCACTGAGCCAATGTTCCTGGATGTACGTGTATGCCAAGGTGTTGTGTTTGGAGCAGCTGGGGGTTGGTGCACCGCACACCAACATACATGTCCCGCCCGTGGTCTCCACTGCTGTGGCCCCGTCAAGGTAGGGCTGTCTCTGTCAAAGTTGCCTCCGGGAAATAGTGAAGACAGTGATTTGGTCTCAGGAATTCTCCTTGAAGGTGTTCATGGTGTCTGTGCTTCTGGGAAAAGCGTACCTCATCCTTGTTTCCAAAATGAGTTGTGGGCTTGGGGGGGCTGAGGGCTGGGAGGCAGGAGGTTGGGGTGTGTGATCCATACATTGTACGAGGGCAGTGTCACCCTTTGGGGCTCAACCTCTTTCTCTTGGCCCTGAAAGAGAAAAACCACCTCTTGGACTGATGAGATGGGGAACTCCAGCCCTCAGGGATAAAACCCCAGTCCTCCTGGGCTGGTGGGAGAGGGCAGAGGTCTTCTCTAATAGACAGATCTGGGGTGTGGTCTACAGGCCCCTAGACCAGCAATTGTCACAAGGGCCTGTAGTTGACAGCATTGCCACCTGAGACAAGTCATGTAATCACCTTTGGTTTCTGTGTCCTCATCTATAAAAGAGGCATTACATTCTCCTTCTATCCCAGAGAGGTCTCTAACAGCTATAACCAATTGCATTATTATAAACCTGCCCCTTCCCCCATTTCACAGCTTCGCGTCCTTGTCCTGACTGAGGAGCGGGCGTCCATGCCGGGATAACTGTGTCCCCGCTGGGTCTTACTGACTGTTCCCAGTCCCAGGTCTCAGATGGTCCCTGCTCACCCTGCCCCCCTGAAGGTAGAGCCAGGTCTTGATTGGATTTCGTGCCAGAAGTCACTTCTGTGGCATCAAACAACAAAGGGGGCTCAGAGGAGCTCTGACAAAACTCAGGCAAGACTTGCTGAGTACCTTTGGGTCACATGCTTCCCCTCTCTGGATTTATGAGCTGGGGTCTGTAATCTTTGCTCTGCACACGTGTGGGAAGCGGGGATGCTCAGAGACCAGGATGGGTTGCTTCCTGGAGTGGGGGCTGTGTATATTATAGACGGGTTCCTCTCTCCACCCACTCCAATCCTGCCTCTACACAGCTCTGGCCTCAGAGTAGCCCTGAGAACAGAGAGAGCAGCCTGGTTCTCACATCCATCCTCCTCCTCCTGATTATTTCTCCCAATCACACTTAATAGCTGCCTGGCTTTTGGCTGCAGCCCGGTATATAATAACCTGCAATTATTGTCCACTTAAGCTGTCCCCAGGGCCTTGTCTGTTGCGCTGCCCAGGCTTGCACCACTGGCCTGCTGATTTCCCTGTCAGAGTCATGGCCAATGGGAAGAAAGCTCCTGAAGGGCTACACTGACAACCTGTTTGGCAGAGCTGCCATCTCCATGGCTGCAGCTTCTTCAAAGATGGGGCTTTGGAAACAGTCCCCTCCAGCCACAGACTCATCCAGCCTGGTAACCCCCTTTCTGGGGCCTGGCCCTCTGGGCTATCCAGAGCTATCCTCATCCTCAGGCCCCTGCCCCTATAATGCACTGTCCTCATTTCAGCCAGTGTGCCTTTGTTTACCTTTACCTGACACTACCAGCTGCATACTATAGTCCAGCCCCTTTATAGGCTTAGTTCCTCCTCTCTGTATACTTATAAGGGAGGCATTGGCATTTTTCATACTAGGCTATTGAAGACCAGAGAGGTTAGGTATCTTTCCTAGGGTCACACAGCCAGGAAATGACAGAGCAAAAATTCAAAATCAGCTTAGCTGATCCCATGGCTCACTTATTTAATCTTTCTGCTGTGCTGTTAAGCTCTTTTCATAACAAGTCTCACTCGCCTTGGCGGCTCTGCTCACCTCCTTTGGAGAGCTGTCGTTACTACTGCAGTCGCAATGATCTCCACTCTTCTGAACCCTTGCAGCCCTTGAGTCAGAACCAGGCACCCTCAGCCCTCTGCGGACAGAGCATGAGTTCCCCAGCTTGGTCCTCCTCTACTATCTTGATTCACAAAATGTCTCTCTGTGCAGACTGGACACAACTCAGCTTTTATCATTGTTCGAGTCTGCCCTTCCTAGCTTTGACTTGTATTCTCATGAGCTTCTCTCCGAAAGCCTGAGCCTTGCTGCTCCTGACCAGGGCCCTCCCTCACCTGTATGGTAGATGTTTGGGTTATCCCTGTGGTGCCACTTGGCCGGGGTGGTGCTGATGGGAAAGTCGATGGGGATGACAAAAGTCCATTTCTAGGCTGCGAAAGTGCATGTAGGTCCTCTGCCACCAGTGGGAGATGGCAGAACCCAAGGGTGCTGGTATTTTCCCATCACTCAGCACCTATTCATTAAATAATCAGGGACAAAAGAAGGTGTCCAGACCCTGAGTGAGGACCTTTATCCCGAGGACTGGTTTCGTGTGTTTGTCAGTGAGCATGTCTGTCTATGTGTGTTACTGCATGTGGTCTAGAGCACAGTGCTGACAATGTTATGGAGCCTCTCAGGGCTGTGACAAGTAGGCAGGCTCTCCTGACCGTCAGGCCAGAGGGACCGAGGTGCTGAGAGCTGAGAGCAGCTCTGAAGGCCGCCGTGTACGAAGGGTCCTCCTGGCTGCTGTCTGACGGGCAGGCACATTGGACTCGGGGCTGTCCGTGCAGGAGGTCCAGGAGGCCTGTGGCTCAGTCTTTGTGGGGTCCACCCACCTGACCAGGCCCCAGGCCCAGACCTGCTCGACGGACACTTCCTTCCTCCTTCCAGGCTCCATTCACCCTTTGCCTGAGTGTGTCTCACAGGGATTGTATTTTTCAGTCTTTTGTCTTAGAAGCAAGAAGACTTTGCCGGGAGACTGTTTTGGGGTAGCCTGAGGCCTTCTCTGGCCCCTCAAATCTCACAGGTTAAGTCTGAGGCTGGCCTGAAGATGAATTGCTGTGAGGGTTGTCCTGGTGCCTCAGGAAG